>NC_042618.1:128194620-128501686 GCF_901001135.1 Rhinatrema bivittatum
GTGGATGCCTTCTCTCCTACCCAGAATACTTCTAAACAGATGCCCACTTGATTTAGTAGGCTGAAGATGCCCTTCCCATTGTCCCCATGACATGCTTCCGTTGCAAAGCAAGGGGGGACCAGGGACAACTGGGAAGAGTGGCAACCTCAGGTGACTCTGTCCATGCCCTCCACAAATGAGTTGGCAGATTGCTTAATTGTTCAGTGAATAATTAGATATCATTTGAAAAGGCTACATGCTAGCTGGTTTTATCTATGATAGCATGAACATAATTTAGTCACCAGGTAATTACCATTCTGTTGTTTCAAGAGCATTCAGTTCATGATGAATTTATTATTCTGACCATGAAAAGACCATGAGATCAGTAGGGCTGTTTTTTTCTGCTGCATTGAGCCATAGTATTTTCAAGGCAACTGCAATACCTAGAAGCAACTTGATTTATAATGGACTCAGTAATAATAATAAAATGGCAGGAGAGCAAAATTCATTTGGGTGACACACAATTAGCATAGTGTAAATTATGTGCTAATTGCTGTATCTAGCAGTTATATGTTTCCCAGAGTAACTTCCCGTTTACAGTGGATAAATAAATTCAATGCCTAAGATTAATCCTGCATAACACTATCGCCTGTTAAAATTGAAGAACAAGTACAGAAGAAAAATATTAGAAAAAAGAAATATTCTGTTGTACTGTAACTAACTGGATGAAAAATGAACTGTAATAATGCTTTAGTCTTTTAATATATTCTAGTTCTAACCATCTTGCAAATAAACACATTCTTAAAAGTTGGTTTGGTACATAGTTTTACATGCACTACAAAAGATGTTCTGGGGGGTGAAGTTGTGAAAGGAAAATCAATTAGGCATGTACTTTCAAGTTTTGAAAATATGTAAGTAAATCTACATTCATACATTTACACTTGCACTGGTTCTGCGCGTGCTCGGGAATTTTCAAAGTGAACTTGCCTGCCATGTGTAAAGGTCGCAGACCTTATGTATCACCTAGATAATGTAAATAGGGTGAAAAATAAACATTTTATTTATCATTTATTTAAAATCACTTATATTCTTCACCCTACCAAAGTTCGGGGCTAGTAAAATAAATAAAGCCTGAATTGAAGTGTAAAACAGAAACACACAATAGTATTAAGGGAACACACCTTTCGATATGAGTGTATAAATGTTATCTGATTTAAATGCATATGTGACCTAGGAAAGGCAAGCAGAGACAATAATGATATAATTTAGGGGTAGATTTTCAAATAGCACGATTTGGCATACTTTTGTTGGTGCATCAGGCGCAAACAAAAGTACGCTGGATTTTAGTAGATACGCGCGTAGCCGCGCGTATCCGCTAAAATCCGGGATCGGCGCGCGCAAGGCTATCGATTCCGTATAGCCGGCGCGCGCCGAGCCGCGCAGCCTACTCCGTTCCCTCCGAGGCCGCTCCGAAATCGGAGCGGCCTCGGAACTTTCTTTTGCCCTCCCCTCACCTTCCCCTCCTTCCCCTACCTAACCCACCCGCCCGGCCCTGTCTAAACCCCCCCCTTACCTTTGTCGGGGGATTTACGCCTCCCGGAGGGAGAAGTAAATCCCCGCGCGCCAGCGGGCCGCTAGCACGCCGGGACGCAACCTGGGGGCGGGTCCGGAGGGCAGCCACCCCCAGACCGCCCCGGGCCGTAACCATGCCCCCAGATCTGCCCCCGAAACGCTACGGCCCGCCTCGAAAACGCCGCGCGGATCGGGCCCGCCCCTCGACATGCCCCCGACACGCCCCCGACACGCCCCACCTCGGAAAACCCAGGACTTACGAGTCCCGGGGTCTGCGCGCCGCGGTAGGCCTATTGAACATAGGTTCACCGCGCGCAGGGCCCTGCTCGCCTAAATCTGCCCGGATTTAGGCAGATTTAGGCGAGCAGGGCTCTGAAAATCCGCCCCTTAGATTTCACCTGGTCTGCATTATTTCATCAGCTGTATCAGTTAGTGTTGTGAAAGAAATTTGAAGTAAGAGAATTCTAAAATAACTGGGTTATCCCAAAAGATTAGGTGATACCAAAAGAACTTCAAATTCTCAGAGAAATTCATAAACCTCTGATTTGTTATTAAAGAGATGCTTCTGTGGCTGAGAGATGTAAGAATAACCTCCAAAATTTATTCTGGAAATTAAAAGCTGTTTTGGTATAAAAGGTCAGACTGTACAAAGGGAGTGCTGTCAACAACTTTGATAAAAGAAGGCACCCTAGTTCTTATAATTGGAATGGAATGAGCAAGCTTTCATGTAATATACCAGAAGTTAAGTGCTGGGTCTGAATAGAAAATAATTCTGACTG
This sequence comes from Rhinatrema bivittatum, assembly GCF_901001135.1. NCBI lineage: Eukaryota > Metazoa > Chordata > Amphibia > Gymnophiona > Rhinatrematidae > Rhinatrema > Rhinatrema bivittatum. The sequence continues at coordinate 128,196,951 of NC_042618.1, forward strand.
CTTCTAAAAACAATTCCTAAACCTTTGAAATATAATAAAGCTGTAACTAATAGTAGAAGATTATGTAACTCTTATGGGTCACATTAACCTCAGAGAGAGAGAGAAAAAGAGTGCAAAATGTACAAACAGCAAAATAATTTTGACAGATTGCTTACAGTATATTAAAAATACTTTATGCATCTTAAATTTGTGTTCCACTCTGTTATTTTAGACAGGTTTTCAATTATAGTTTATTTATCTTAGTTAAAATTTCTCAGTACATTAAAAAGTGAATTTTAAAAGCCCGTTGCATGCCAAAATTGGAAGATGCGTGTGCATGTAGGACATACGCATGCCCAGCAGATTTTAAAAGCTGCCTATATGTTCATGCATCACCCAACATGAATATCTTATGCCAAATCAAAAGAGGTGGGGTATGGGCATGGTTTGGGTGGGATGGGGGCATTCTGAGGTGGGGCCAAGAGATGCATACAAATAATAGGGCAGATTTTAAAACATGCGCACAAATGTACGCCCAATTCAACTCCTCCCCCTTTCTCAGATACTGACGCCAAAAACAAGTGTACGGAATTAGCAACTATTTCCAGTCTAAAATCACCAATATTATCTTGAAATTCCCCACAACCCCCCCCCTCCCCCTTACCACCCAAAAATCATCCAGTAACACTCTCATCTCATTTGAACTCACCTCTGCTGCAGAGATAACTAATCTTTTAAAGAAAATGAAACCCTCCCTCCACCCCGATGATTCCATCCCACAAAATCGCTCCTTGCTATCCCTGACACCATAGCTAAACCTATCTCCGAAATTATCAATCGATCCCTCACTCTAGGTAAGGTCCCCGATGAACTGAAACAAGCTACCCTCAAACCCATTCTAAAGAAACCTAACTTGACCCTGCTGTCCCAGCCAACTACCGACCGATATCCAATCTCTCATTCATATCTAAACTCATGGAAAGAGTAGTCAATGCCCAGCTTATAGATCATCTCGATAGTCACAACTTGCTTTTCCCCTCTCAATTCGGCTTTCGAAAATTCTTCAATACTGAAACCTACTAATATCCTTACCGACACAATTCTCAAAGGGTTAGATAAAGGCCAATCTTACATCCTGGCTTGCTAGACATCTCTGCGGCCTTGATACCGTCAACCATAATCTCCTTACAATCGCCTCTCAGATATCGGTATTGCAGACTCAGCCCTGAACTGGTTGTCCTCCTTCTTAGACAACCGCTTCTACAAAGTCAAAATAGGCAATCATGAATCTAACCAGTCAAGTTAACTCATGGTTCCCCAAGGCTCTTCCCTCTCCCCTACCCTCTTTAACATTTACTTATTACCCCTATGCCAATGCTCGCAGATCTTGGACTCACACACTATGTATATGCTGATGATGTCCAGATACTCTTCCTATCACTGATTCTGTAACAAATGCCCTTAAATTATGGGATAAATGCCTATCCTCAATCAATAGCCTTCTCACCAACCTTAACCTCGCCCTCAATTCATCAAAAACTGAACCACTCTACATTTCTCCTGCCCACCACCCTCACACTCCCCTGCTCCCATCTCACCCCTTCTCACAACATGTCAGAGACCTCGGCGTCACCTTGGATGACCACCTCAATCTCCAAAAGCACATAACCAACATTACAAAAGTCAGCTTTTACAAATTACACATCCTGAAAAAATTAAGACCCCTTTACACCATAACGACTTCCGTACTGTCCTCCAAACTACTTTATTTTCAAAAATTGACTACTGCAATTCCCTACTTCTAGGATTGCCTGCGTCCACCACCAGACCTTTGCAGATGCTACAAAATGCAGCAGCTAGAATTCTTATCACCACTCCCAGATCAGACCATATCACACCTATCCTCAGAGACCTTCACTGGCTTCCTATCCCAGCTAGAATCCTTTATAAAAGCCTATCCATCATCCACAAAACCCTACACAATAATGAGATACACTGGCTTAATGACTCGCTCCAGTTTCATATCCCCAACAGGCCTACCAGATCATCCTACCTAGGGACTCTTACCGCCTCCTCACACAAATCTGCCCAGCTCACTTCCACCAGAGAACGTGCCCTCTCCATCGCAGGTCCTACACTTGGAACTCGATGCCACCAGACCTTCGCCTGGCACACTGCCCAAACACCTTTAAAAAAAGTTAAAAACCTGGTTATTCAACCAAGCATTCACTTAATCCCATCCCAGTCTCTGCACCCCTACCATTTCCCATTTCTCCATCCATTTAACCTTTATCCTCCTAACATTCCTATAGCTATCTCTGGTAAACCCAAACATTATACATTGTCATAACAATTTGCTGCAACCACTAGGCCTTTTGACTGTCATACAGTTTTTGTAAATATATTTGTAATATAGTTGCTATCTCAACAAATTTGTAAATTTGCTGTATCCTTCCTGCTATTACTCTCACTGGGTCCCTTAGACCGTTCCGCATTCTCTCCGTTCCTTATGACGCCTGTTAATTGTAACTTTATCCTTCCTTTCTCACTACTAGTTTTTTGGTTCCCCAGTTGTATGTGAACCGATGTGATATCCATTTGAATACCGGCAACTTTATAGACCTAAAGACTAATCTATTGTCTAAGCCTGCTACATTCGTTTATTTGTTAAACTCCGTTATTTTAAATCTTAGTTATGTATAACTTATTATAGTAATTGTTTGCTTTCGCTCTCTACTCTCCCATCCTGTAAACCCCTTGTTCTTTGTAACTTTATTTTTTATTCTCATAGTTAATTGGTTACCCCTTGTTTCAATGTAAACCGGTACGATAGATAAATAAATAAATAAATAATAAATAAAATGAATGCACAGCCGCGCGCATGTTATAAAATCAGGGGTCGGCGCACGCAAGGGGGTGCACACTAGTGCAAATTGCACGTGCCGAGCCCTGGGAGAGCCCCGCTGGTTTTCCCCCTTCCTCCCCACCTTCCTCCCCACCTTCCCCTCCCTTCCCCTCCCTGTCCCGCTCCCCAGCCCTAAAGAAACCCCCCTGTACCTTTGTTTTGGAAGTTATGCCCGCCTGCCAACTGCCAACGCGTGATCCCCCACAATGGCCACTGTGCCGGAGTCCTCGGCCACACCTCCAAGACCGCCCCCGGACCACCCAGCCATGTCCCGCCCCCCTGCCTGCTCATTCAGAAAAGCCCCAGGAGCACACCGCCGGGCCTTTTGAAAATAGGCACAGCGCGCATAGGTCTTTGAAAATCTGCCCCTATGTGTGCAAGTCTAGTGCTGCATAACTTTATTTCTGCTATGTTGGAGGTGTCAGTTAAAAAAAAACCCAAAACAGCCATTCCTGAGGGGTTCAAAAGTCTGGGATAACTGAGGGTGTGCAGTATATCAAACCAGGGGGGTTTGGAAGATCTAGCTCTACACTGAGTGAATTTGTGGATGAACTGGTAAAACTGGTCATGGCATAGTCGCACACCAGTTATAAAATTCTGTCACTTACATGGCTGAAACCCAATTTGCATGGCTATAACATAGTTGCCTATATACAGGTACGTTATAAAATAAATTGCCGCATCCCTGGCATGCACCAATGCACACATATCAAAGTGTGCTCGTGTGCTCCTTTGAAAGTTACTGTCCTTGGTTTCAACAATGAGAGATTCACATTTTAAGAAGCAGAAGATAACTTGGTGTAAGGGAATTAGTCTCTGTAATTTGGTTTTTAAAGTTGGGCTAGTAGGTAGTAGGTACATATACCCCTTGAACACTGTGGTAAAGAGTAGATCTTACCAGCATTATCAAGCCTTGCTAGCCAGCAACTGATAACTGATCCTAGCCACCAAAGCTTTGTATGCCAGCACCTAAAGGCAAAGCAAATGTGTGCACACCTATATATAGTGACTGAGCAATACAGACATAGACAGACATAAGAAACTCATACAGAATAGTTAAGTGAGAAGAATACACATATAAAGAATAAGAGACAGAAGAGATATAAGTGTATTTAGAAAGAACATATCATACAGATACCTACTTACCACGAATGAAGTTCATTTTCTTACTTTTGGAAGTAGTTTCCTGAAAGATATAAGTTTATACAAAGGATCAGTCCTTACATTAGACCAAGTGACAATCAAACTGCAGTAACACAAGAAGCATTAACACTGATACTTATTTATTATTTTTTATACCAACATTTGATCTGAGATATCACATTGGTTTACATTCAGGTACTGTAGGTATGTCCCTATCCCCAGAGGGGTTAGTACCTGAGGCAATGGAGAGTAGAGATGTGAATCGGAACCGGAATCGGTTCCGATTCTGGTTCCGATTCACATCGTAATTTTTTTTTTCGTCCGGCCCGATTGCGGTTTGTTTATCGGCTGTGCCCGAGCCGATAAACAAAATCCCACCCCGACCTTTTAAAACTAATCCCTTAGCTTCCCCCCAAAAAAAACCTTTTACAGGTACCTGGTGGTCCAGTGGAGGTCCCGGGAACGATCTCCCGCTCTCGGGCCGTCAGCTGCCACTAATCAAAATGGCGCCAATGGCCCTTACCATGTGACAGGGTATCCGTGCCATTGGCCGGCCCCTGTCACATGGTAGGAGCACTGGGGGGCCCATGCCATTTTTAAAGATCTCTCTTTCTGCTCTCCATTGCCTCAGGTACTAACCCCTCCGGTGATAGGGAAATACCTACAGTACCTGAATGTAAACTCGTACAATATTTTCAATCGTCAGAAATATGATTCACATCCCTAATGGAGAGTAAAGCAACTTGCCCAAGATCACAAGGAGTTACAGTGGGACTTAACACTGGTCTCCTGGTTCATAGCCCACTGCTCTAACCACTTGGCTATTCCTCCTCTTTTTCTGACAGGGTGGGCTTAGTTTATAAGGAAAACTAGTTTTCATTTATAACCTGGGCAGCCGTGTCTGCCCTTCACTGGGCACTGGGAGGTAGAAAAGGGAGGGGGGGGGGGGAGGATGCAGGACACACCTTCACATATACAAATACAAATACTCAGCAAACCAGATGTGGGACAAAATTGGCCGCAGCTTTATTACAATAAACGGTGTTATAAGTTTCATACCCAACCATAACATCGGTAAACTATCCGATGGCCCTTCACGGTGCAGGCAGCACATAACCTCCGGCCCTGAGTCCACTGCAACAAACAAGGTGACTGCCCCAACAAAGGGTGTGGGTCTCTGGTCTACTGCCAAACCGGGGCCAGCGAGCCCTGGCAACAGCGGGCCCCTCGCATTGATGTTATTTATCACGTGCTGTGCACTGTCTCTAGCTGAATCCCCCCCGGATCAGGTACCTGCCCAGCTGTGACAAATATATAGAAATCTCTTGCTAACATAAAGATCTAACTATCCTACTGCCCTTGTACCACATGAGAAGGAGTAGGGTGGGTGAGTTTTGCCAAGCAAGGCAGCCACGCAGAGGACAGGAAGCAAAAAGTACTGGGCCACTGCGTCCCAGTCGGATACCTTCCTCCACGCTGCTGCCCTGCCCCATGGACAGCCCAGGGCCAGAGATGGCCAATGAGCCATCCCTAAATCATTCTTAGCTCCCCAACTGAACCCTCCTCCAAGCACTTTTTGCCTCCCCACCCATAGCCTGAGGGTCCTGCTGCTGGGACCAAGTATGCTCTTATCAGTGGGGGGGGGGGGGGGGGGAGGGGCTGACCAATGGCACCAGTAGCCCCTGTGACATAGTAAGGGCAAAGGCTATCAGCGCCATTTTGAATACTGGCAGCCAACGGTCCGACTGCAGGAGGTCGCTCCCAGACCCTCGCTGGACTTTTGGCAAGTCTTGTGGGGGTCAGAGGGTCCCCTAAGACTTGCCAAAAGCCCCTGGTGGTCCAGCGGGGTTCTGGGAGCGATCTCCTGCACTCGGGCCATCAGCTGCCAGTAATCAAAATGGTGGCGATAGCCTTTGCCCTTACTATGTCACAGGGGCTACCAGTGCCATTGGTCAGCCCCTGTCACATGGTAGGAGCACAAGATGGCATGGGCCATCCAGTGCTCCTACCATGTGACAGGGTCCGGCCAATGGCTCAGATACCCTGTCACATTGTAAGGGCAAAGGGCCATCGGCACCATTTTGATTAGTGGCAGCCGACGGCCCGGGAGTGGTAGATCGCTCCAGGGACCCCCACTGGACCACCAGGTACCTGTAAAAAGTTTTTGGAGGGGTCGGGAGGGTGGGGGAAACTAAGGAACTAGTTTTAAAGGGTCAGGTGGGTTTTTTGTTTATCGGCTCGGGCGCAGCTGATAAACAAAACCGCGATCGGGCCCGATTAAAAAACCCCCACATGTGAATCGGAACCGGAATCTGAACCGATTCCGGTTCCGATTCACATCTCTAATCATCGGTTGCTTAGGGCTATGTCTCTCAAATTCTCGTTAAGCTAGTCACTAAAATAACTTTTTAGTAAAAGTGATACTTAGCATAACTGTTGGTGATTGAGTGCTGTGAGACAGCTTTCTCATTTACTAGCTGCTGCGATGTTCCGCTGGTTGCGGCGATGAACTTGACTGTAAAAAGGGCTCCTCTCAGGTCCACGATTGCAATCGCTATCTATTTCATGTCCTATTATCAGTTCCCTTTCAGGCAAGTTTTTGTATCGAACACTGCAGAGTTTTGGAGATATTCCTTCCTCAGGGGTACAGTGATCTTGTGCGCTGCGGATTATTGAGATGTGCAGCTATGTGCGGCTTGTGCTGGCGAGAGAGAGAGACAAAACAACACAGAAAAATGCCAAAGTCCCAAAAGTTAAACAGTGCACATTTTCCGAATCAACTAATGATTTAAAATTTCAATTACTCGGACTTACCCTGGTTAAGTCGGCGCAAAGTTTAAAGGGACCGTCCTGTTCAACACAGGGGTACAGAGAGTGTCTGATGCAGCACGGTGCATGCGCTGTCTTTTTAACTCGAAAAAAACCCGCGAAAAACGCGGTTCAGCTGTAAACATTACTAATAGGTGACCACGATGTAATTGAAGAACCCACTAAAATGCTACTGTTGGTTTATTAACATTAGGAAACATTCTCCAAATCTGATTCAGTGATAACCCAATTGCCGAAACTCTTGACCATATATGTGACAGTGCAGAGAAGTACGTTCCCAGCTAAGGAGGTATACGGTAAGATTTTAGAGAGTGTTTGGGGGTGGAAGCCAGCTGTCATGGTACATATGGGTACCCAATGACATAGGAAGGTGCAGGATTGAGGTTTTGGAGGCTAAATTTAGGATCTTGAGTAGAATTGAAATCCAGAACCTCCAGGATTGCATTTTCAGAAATTTCTTATCCCATGCATAGAGGAAGGCCAGTTTCCAGAGTCTCAATGTGCGAATGAAACCATGGTGCAGGGAAGAGGGTTTTAAGTTTGTTTAAAAACTGGGGAAAATTCTGGGGAAGAGGGAGACTATTCCAATGGGTTGGGCTTAATCTTAACCAGAGTTGAACCAGGCTACTGATGCTTTAAAAAGAAGATAGAGTCGTTTTTTAAACTAGAACACAGGGAAAGTTGACAGTTGCTCATCAGAACATGCTTTCAGAGGGGAGGTATATCTTCACAGAATACTTGCAAGTCAAGTAAGTTATTGCCCCAAAGAAAAGTGGTTCTAAAAACTGAACACCCCCCCCCCCCCAAAAAAAAAAACAAACCCAGATATATTTAAATACAGAGCGCAATGGATAAAAATGACTCCAAACTGCTTGTATCATCTAATACATATCAAAATAGAAATATGAAATAAACTACTTTAAAATGTCTGTATGCAAATGCTAGAAGTCTGAAAAACAAGACTGGAGGAGACTGCCGCTAAAGGAAGATATAGATATAATAGGCATCTTGGAGACTTGAAGGAAGGAGAATAATGAATAGGACACTGTGATACCAGGGAACAAAATATATCGACAGGGTAGATAAAATTAGTGTAGAGGTGCTCTAGATGTTAAGGATAACATTGAATCAAGAGGAATAAAAATTTTGCAGGAGACAAACTGCACTCTGGAATCCTTATGGGTAGAAATTCCAAGGGTAAAAACAAAGGGGTAGATTTTTAAAGAAGTGCGCGTGCTTCCCAGTGTGCACATATGGACACACCAATTTTATAATATGTTATAACATTTTATAACATGTTATAAAATCCTGGGGCCACGTGCATGGGGGGGGGGGGGGATTATGCAATTTCTGCGGACCCATCCCGGCCTAACCCAGTTCCCTCCCAGTCCGCTCCAATTAAGGAGCGAACTGGGAGGGAACTTCCCTACCCCCTACCCTAACCTCCCTTCCCCTTCCCCTCTCCTCCTCAACCTCTAAGTCCTACCTTTTTCCTTTTTTTTTTGTATTTGAACTTTCTTCAGGGAGACTATGATAAAATGAGGACATTTGTTATAAAAAACAAGGGAACAATCCACAAGGTTAAATACTTGTAGGAGGCATGGTCATTGTTTAAAATTTCCATCCTTGAAGCCCAGACAAAATGCATTCCGAGCATTAAAAAAGTCAAAGGAAAACCAACAACTGCCAGCATGGTTTAATAACGAGTTGAAAAAGGCAATTAAAGCCAAAAAGGCATTATTCAAAAGCAGACCCAAATGAGTAAAATAGGCAATTTATATGTAAAAAAATAATGAAGCAGGCTAAGAGCTGATTTGAAAAGAAGCTTGCCATAGAGGTAAAATAAGCAACAAAAATGTTTTCAAAACATTTGAAGAAAAAATGCTATGGGGGAGTCAAGTGAGTTGCTGGAAGAATGAGGAGTAAAAGCGGTGATCAGGAAGGACAAGGAAATAGCAGAAAAACTAAATAAATTCTTACCTTTGACTTTTCTGAGGAAGAAGTCGGGGTCATACCCACACTGGAAACATTTTTTGATGGTGATGACTATGAGCAACTACAAGGAATCACTGAAATTGGAGAATATAATAGCTGGCCATTTAGTCCTACTTTTTGTTTCCAGTCTTTTATCTAACAATCCACAATAGGATACTATCTCCAATCCCATGGCCTCCCAATTTCCTGAGAAATCTCTCATGAGAGATTTAGTCAAAAAAAATCTAGTAAATTGGTAAAGCAAGACTTCTGTTTTCAAAACACATGTTGACTCTCCCCCATTAAACCATGGTCATTAACTTTGTTTTTATGAATAGCTTTGACCATTTTGCCCAGCATCAACATCAGGCATACTGATCTGTAGTTTCCCAGATCACTCCAGAGCCCTTTTTAAAAATTGACATCACATAGACCACCCTTCAGTCTTCTGGCACTGTGATTGTTTTAAATGATGGGTTGCAAATCACCAGAAACAGCTCTGCAAGTCATTTTTTAATGCCTTCAGAGCCCTGCAGTGAATAACATGTGATCCTAGTGAATAGTGGAAACTATTCTAAGGATCAAAATCACAGAGCATATAGAAAGAAATGGTTTAATGGCACACAGCCAGTATGGATTTACTCATGGGAAGTCTTGCCTCACAAATCTGCTACATTATTTTGGAAGAGATTAATAAACAAGTGGATAAAGCTGAACTGGTAGATGTAGTGTATTTGGATTTTCAGAAGGCATTTGACAAAGTCCCTCATGAGAAGCTTCTAAGAAAACTAAAAAGTCATGGGATAGGAGGTGATGTCCTTTTGTGGATTGCAAGCTTGTTAAAAGACAGGAAACAGAGGGTAGGATTAATTGGTCAATTTTCACAATGGAAAAACGCAGTTCAGTGCCCCAGAGATCTATACTTGGACCAGTGCTCTTCAATATATTTATTAATCATCTGGAAAGTGATATGATGAGTAAGGTGATCAAATATGCAAATGACACAAAATTATTCAGAGTAGTAAAATCACAAGTGGATTGTGATAAATTGTAGGAGGACCTTGCAAGATGAAAGATTGGGCATCCAAATGGCAGATGAAATTTAATGTGGACAAGTGCAAGGTGATGAATATAGGGAAAAATGACACATGCTGTAGCTACACGATGTTGGAAACAGAATGCTTGCCTTGATGGACCCTCAGTCTGACCCAGTATGGCAAATTCTTATGTTTTTATGTTCTTAATGAATCACATATTGTGATACTTACCAATCTTATTGTGGATTGTTAATTGGATAAAAGCCTGGAAACAGAGTGGAGGACTAAATGGTCACTTATTACATTCTCCAGTTCACAGTGATTCCATGCAGTTGCTCAAAGTCATCACCATCAAAAACTGTTTCCAAATGTTATTTTGGACATCTTCAACCAGATATCTATCCAGTTTGTACACCTGAGTCATAGCTCAGTTTATAAATCAAGAGAGCAATGGGCAGTTTTGAATGACATTTGTTTGCCATGATGGCAACGTTGGAAGTGTATGATAATAACATTGCAGTTGTGTTATCATGGTAACATGCAGTCTGAGTCTGTAACATTATTATCATATACTTCAAGTGTTGCTATCAGAGCTGTTAGGGATGCGGCTTGCGGGAAGACCCTGGCACAAACACTTCCATCATCTCTGCGCTCCTGAATGAGGCTCACATGCCACCAGCCTGCCCCTTGCCCTGGATGTCTTAAGAACGTGCACATGTGTCATGGTGGGAAAGCCGCCACGGTGCCCCTTGATGATTTCATTCTGCCCTCTCTATTTAAGGACTACTCAGACCATGCTCCAGTGCCTCAGCAATGGTGTGTGGTGTGTGTTGTTGTTTCCTGATCCTGCTTCTTACCTCATCTCTTCTGCTCAGCCTTGCCTCATCTCTCCAGCCAAGCTTCCCTCATCTCTCCAGCTTAGCCTTGCCTTGCTTCTTCAGCTTATCCAGCCCTTTGCCTTTCTGCCTGCCCTAATGCATCAATCCTTGCCCTAATCTCCCAAGCCTGCCCTCAGACTGACTTCTGAATTTGACCTTTTCCTGGACATTGACAATTCTCACTTGCTACCTGCCACTATCCCTTGTCTGGACATTGATTACTCTCACTTGCTGCCTGCCACTGACCCTAGCCTGGCTCTGGCCCTGGACCAATGCATACACCATTTCCACAGAGACTCTCACCTAAGACCTGCTGGCCCCTGGAACCCAAGGGCTCAACCCAAGGGGAAAGAGGTTTCTATAGATGAAGCTCCTGTCCAGTCTCTGTCTTGCATAGCTCCGCCAGTTGTCATTGAGGACCTACGGGGCCTACCATGTAGGTTGATCTACCCTCACCACAAACCTTACAAGAGCAATGCTAGAAGTAGCCAGGAGTGGGTAAGGCACTACCATTCTTCCAAATGAGTTTTGGTGGAGGGTCTGGGGGATGCGATAGATCATAATCAACCAGATCATCATTATCATCAGCTTTATTTATTAGCCTTTCCATTTACATACCCAAGGCAACTTACATCAAAATTACAGATGTATAGGGAGAGTAGGGTGGGGGTGTAGGATTTTGAATAATATCGTGAAAGGGGGGAGGCAAGGCTCAGGCTGCTACAGCTGCTACAGCTGCTACAGCCACTTTTTTTTTTTTTTTTTAAGGTTGGTTGATCGAGGATGCAGGAAGAGCATCAAGCACTAATTCTCAGTTATGTCAAATGTTTTCTGGAGTGGGGGCGGCTGCAGGATTGGGCTTCAAGGTCCACATACTGTTTTTTTGTACTAACTATGTCAGCATTTAACTAGTATATCATTTGAATATAGCCAGTTAAGGTAATGTTAGCCAAGATGTTCCCAGATCACATTAAAACCTAACCAGTGATATTCAAACATAGCCAGTAAGGTTTCAAAGTTATCCGGCTATGTATAACTGGATAACATTATTTTAGAATATTCATCATGGCGTTTATCCAGCTAAATATCCCTGATAACTTATTTGGCTAACAAGCTTGATAACTTATCTGTTTTCCATTTTTTTAAAGAATGGCCTCAGTAAACTTTTGGAATAAGGAGTTATGGTATATTTCATTTGTCTCTTTCAAGAATTAAGGAAGGGAAAGCAAAACAGGAGTTTTCCTTTTCCATAATAATTAACAACAGTGTCCTCTGGTTAATGACCAAGTAAATGTGAGAGTTTCCCAAGAAGTGAAAGATAACTCTTACTATCCTTGGAGCAGGAGCTCCAATTCTGGTTCTCCAGAAAGATTTTGGATCTCAAAGTGCTATGATTCTTCAGAAAAGAGTCTGATACTGACTTGCCTGGTCAGCATAACAAGAGGCCAACCCTGTGTGTCACATTTAGGAAGAGAGCAATATATGCTGATACAGAACTTCAGATAGAGAGAGAGAGAAGTCTATTTCTGCAAAAGTACAACTACATAGGATTTCAAGTACCAGAGATATGTTGACAAAATATTTTGAGTTTGGTTTGTGCATTCATTCATTGTCAGTCTATTAATATTTATTTATTTATTTTTAGCAGAATTTCATTTCAGGGGATTGGGTGGTTTTTTTGACAAATAGTATGCACTATTTCTGTTTTTTTGTAGGCATTTTTAATTTGTTTCTGACTTAATGAAACAAAATAAAAATGATCTCATTTGTTCAGCATGCACATTTGTTTTCAAAGAATGCAACCCCTTTCAAGTACTTACAAGGAATAAATGTATTTTATTTTGTAACAGAATATACAACTGAATTACATGCTTAACAGCATTATATACATATACTGGTTAAATGTAATAAGCAAAGCAGTAATTAAAAAGGAAAGCAAAACAAGAAATTATACATCCAATACTACTCCACCTGGATCCTTACCAGTAATTTTCAGCTATAAATTTGCTTTGTATATAGAACATAATACTAAGATCATTATTTAATTTAGGGTACCTTGCCTCCCAAATCTTTGCAGTGCTTCTTTTATTGCCTTTATTAGTTCAGTAGCTGAACAACTTTTATCTTCCACTCAAGGCAGTATGCAGACGTTTGACCACTGTCCTTTACAGTTAAAAACTTTTGCACCATCTAGTGGAACCATGGAAAACACTGGAGCTGCCAGACATGCATTTATGAGCACTCCATTGGTTTTTGTAGCTCACTTATTGATACCTTACTTCCACTTCACATTTTCCTTCATTTTATGCAAAACAACAATTCATCCTTAAGATGTGAGTATGCGTCTGTATCCCACCTAAAATCATAGGTAGAATGGGTCAGAGATTCTGGAAAATAAAATAAAATAAATAAAATGTCATTGACCAGTGTACAGCAGGCAATGATATTTGTCGTGCTGGTGCTCTTATAGTAAGGCTATAAAGTAAAATATATATTGCCTGTTAATGTTCATAAGGGACAGAATCTCTATAGGGGCAGAGTAACCTTATACTGTAGCAGAAAGTGAGGTGCATGGACATTAGCAGCTCTCAGTATTGGTTGCATAGTTATTTAAGTAACAACTGCAACTCTGTCTTTCAATTTAAAGGTTATATTTTCAGTTTATAATTCTAAAACTTTTAATTGCATCAGAAACATTCCAAGTGCAGTTTAGGGGTTTGTTTGTTTTTTGGAAAGGGGGGGAGGGGAGAGGGGAAAAATTCCATTTCATATATTATATATATATATCTCAAATATATTGTTGACTATTACAAAACGCAAATTGCTAGTGGATATTCTTGCTCTGGCCAGCTGTGGATGTTCCACAATAGCTTTCTTAATTTAAACGAAGCCATTTACAGTTGGCAAGCAGCTGAGCCAGAGATTCCCATGACCTGCCACATGTTTATAACAGATGGCACTGGGTAATCATACCTCTCAGATGTCTTCCTTTGCAGAATAGTGCCTGATTAGTCTCATAAAAATCATCCTAAACAGCTTAAGTAAAAATGTTTTTAACAAATCAGAAATAATAAATTGCTGCTTTCCAATTGAACAGCTCTCTCCACTCTGCTTAATTACCCTCCCTTTTGACTTATTTCATAAAGGAATCATCACTTGCCCTTTTACAGAGAAGTGCTATAGTGCAGTCAATTGAGAAAGCCTTAACAAATTTCTAGTTGTATGGCTTTAAAAAGACACTCATATCTGTTTTGTATCCAGGTGGAGAAGTTCATGATGCTGGACTGCCCGCCATGCTAATAATATGAAGAGGAAGACTCAACATCGCTAATTACAATACTGGGCACAAAATGGATGCACCCAGCAGCCCTAGGGTGTTTTGCAAGTACACATAAGTGGTAATTTTATAACTGCCCACACTGGTATGCAACACCTGGATTACTCACGGGCGATTTAAAAACTTTGTATCAATTTTCAAATGGCAAGTGTATTTTTCACTTTGAAAATAATCCCAGAAAAATTACCACATACATCTGCACTTGCTAATTTGTGCAGGTAGCTATTCTGAAAAAAATTGCATAAATGCAGACATCCCTAATCCCATCCCCAAGAATGCTTCCCCTTACTGAGGGTAAAGTTGCACAAGGAATGAGACTATGAGATAAATTTTCAAAGAGGTTGCACGTGTAAAAATAGCATATATGAATGTATTTATTTATTTATTTATTTAATATATTTTATATACCGACGAACGTTGGGAACATCTCATCGGTTTACAGAGAACAGAACTTAGCAACAGGCTTTACATTTGTCACATGATTATAATAGGAATAGTAGAAATAACAATAATAACAAAAACAATAACATACGAATAATATGGAAGTTATACAAGTAATAATTAACTAAGTGGGATACATGATAGTGGTTAGTCAGAAGAGGGGCAGGGAGATTCTGCTAGATATGATTGATATCAACATTTGTAGGAGGTATAAATTTGTATATACAATGGTTGTCGGGGAATATATACACGTTTGTGAGTAAAAATGTTCTTATTTACAGTAAGCTGTCTTGATATGTTAACATCCACACGTGTGGATGTTAACATATCAAGAATGTAACATCCACACGTGTGTATGCTATTTTATAAATATCAAGAATATACAGAAATTTATTGTTTTGCATGTACCTTATACTGGGGATAAAAGGGGAAATATAAGGGAATTACAGGGCAGGGATCAGAAGTACATGCAGTAGTTATTATTTTGTAAGAGATATGTGTATACATTACCAAACTTAATTGAAACCTTTACACCTACTAATTGACTTGTGCAAGTGAAATTGAACTAGTCTGTTTGCAGTTTTTGGATAGGAGATCTGGGTAAACTGGAAGGGGTTTAGGGTGAAGTGCTAGAGGGTCTAAGAGAACTGGAGAAGGACTAGGCAAACTGGTAGAGGAATCGGCAATTTCTTGATTTCAAGTATATGCACGAGTATTTTCAAAGCAGTTTACACACATACATTTAGTCAATCAATCCAAAATGGCACTTGAAAAAAAGTTACTCATATTAGAAGGACCCCCCAAAGGTGGTCACATGGCTTTAGGTCATAAAGAACAAGTAAGTTAGTTCAAATTTATTAATCCCTCTTTCCGAGAATTCCGGACTTTTTCAAAATGAAAATAAATCCTTTGAAATAGGAATTGAAACACTGGATGGACTGGATGGTACTTATGACTAGGAGCTGGTTGACCTGTTGATCTACACACTCCATACCTACAGTATTCTGATATTATCTCTTGTTTTTCATTCCCCTGCTTTTCCACATTTCTGAGTTACCTTATATCTGGAGACATTCAGCCTGAGGCATATTATTTTTTATGTTGTGGAAAACAGAGCTTCCATTGATAACTTGTGGCGAGAGGGGTAGAGAGGATGGATCTGCCTTAATTTTTGCATACTTCTAAATTTAAGAAACAGCCTTTGCATTTCTAGAGTCTGCATTATTTTTAGTCTCCTGAAAATATATGTTTTTCTGAATCTACAGCACAGCTCTCAAAGTCTGAAAAACATTAGAGGATATGTTGCTGGGTTTCAGCTGTCTTACATTTGAGGAAAAAGCTGACATTTCTTGTTTCACTGTATCTGAGTATATCGTTAGGAGACAGAGCAGGTTTTAAACTTGAATAAAGGGAAAAGCCAACAGTCAGCAGCATATGGCTCAGAGGCAGGGGATCCCAACAGAGAGGTTGCAATAAAAGCAAAAGTGGTCTGTGTGCCTATAAACAGGTTGTTAATACCAACAAAAATCATACTTTGAAATGTCTATATGCCAATGATAGAATTCTAAGTAAGATAGGAGAGTTAGAGTGTATAACACTGAATGAAGAAGTAGACATAACTGGCATCTCAGAGACCTGGTGGAACAAAAATAACTAATTGGATAGTGCTATACCAGGGCACAAATTATTAGGGATGTGCAGCCAAAAAGTTTTCGTTGCATTCGTGATACGTATTCGTGGGGGATCAATTCCGTTTCATGCGGAAGTATGAAGAATTCCATAAGTTGTCGATCTTTCAATACGTTACTACGGCGAGTTAAATTCCTGTCCCAGCTAAAATTAAAATTAACTACAACCCCCCACCCTCCTGACCCCCCCAAGACTTACCAAAACTCCCTGGTGGTCCAGCGGGGGGTCCGGGAACTCACTCACACCCTCGGTGCTGGTTTTTCATCATGGCGCCGATAGCCTTTGTCACAGGGGCTACCGGTGCCATTGGTCAGCCCCTGTCACATGGTCACAGGCGCCAATATGTGCTCCTACCATGTGACAGAGGCTGACCAATGGCACAGGTAGCCCCTGTGACATAGTATGGGCAAAGGCTATTGGTGCCATTTTGAGTCCTGGCATCAGACGGCAGGTCACTCGGGGACCCCTGTTGGACCCACAGGGACTTTTGGCCAGCTTGGGGGGGCCTCCTGACCCTCACAAGACTTGCCAAAAGTCCAGCGGGGGTCCGGGAGCGACCTCCTGCATGCCGGCCGTCAGATGCCAATACTCAAAATGGCGCCGATCGCCTTTGCCCTCACTATGTCACACATAGTGAGGGCAAAGGTGAACAGCACCATTTTGAGACTCAAAATCGCCGTCCGATGCCAATACTTAAAATGGCGCTGATCGCCTTTGCCCTCACTATGTGTGACATAGTGAGACGCAAAGGCAAAGGGCAAAGGAGATTGCATCTCAAACTGGCGCCTATCGCCTTTGCCCTCAGTGAGGGCAAAGGCGATCGGCGCCATTTTGAGATGCAAAGGCAAAGGGCAAAGGCGATTGCCCTCACTATGGTGACATTGCCCTCACTATGGTGACATAGTGAGGGCAATGTCACCATAGTGACATTGCCCTCACTATGTCACTACCAGGGCAATGTCACTACCAGGGCAATGCACGAGGTTGTTCCTGGACCCCCGCTGGACTTTTGGCAAGTCTTGTGGGGGTCAGGAGGCCCCCCCCAAGCTGGCCAAAAGTTCCTGTGGGTCCAACGGGGGTCCTGGAGTGACCTCGTGCACACCGGCCGTCCGATGCCAGGACTCAAAATGGCGCAGATAGCTTTTGCCCATACTATGTCACAGGGGCTAGAGGTGCCATTAGTCAGCCCCTGTTACATGGTAGGAGCACAAGATGGCACTAGTGACCATGTGACAGGGACTGACCAATGGCACCGGTAGCCTGTGACACAGGCTATCGGCGTCATGATGAAACCAGCAAACGTGGGCGTGAGAATGCAGGGATGGCTTCTGGACTCGCTGCTGGACCACCAGGGAGTTTTGGTAAGTCTTGGGGGGGTCAGGAGGGTGGGGGGTTTAAATTTTTGTTTAGGAGGACGAATAAAACAGAACTCTGTTTAATACGTGGGGAGTCGCGATGCGTTTCGCCTCCCCACGTATTTAACAGATAGGACAAAATAAGTTGCGGATTACAAATACGTGGAAAACGGATGCACACCCCTACAAATTATATCACAGTGATAAGGTGGATCAACTTAGGGGCGGGGAGGCACTTTGGGATGGATTTTAAAAGGGTTACGCGCATAAGGTACACGTGTAACTCTTTTAAAAAACCCCTGCATGTGCCCCAGGACGCGTGTAAGTCCCGGGGTTTGCAAGGGGGTTGGGCTTGGCCAGGGGGTGTGGTTTCATATCGGGGGCGTGTTCGCGGGAGTGTGGGCGGTCCGGGGGCATGGCCGAGTGCCCCGACACAGAGGCCTGTGTTGGGGCCTGCCGCGCTGGCGCACGTAAGTTACTACTGCTCGGAGGCAGTAGTAACTTTTCAGATAATTTTCCCGAAATTTCATAAAAATTTGTTTTTTGGGGTTAGTGTGCACTAACTAGCGCACACTAACGAGAGGTAGCACACACTAATGGGAGTTAGCATGCACTGACCCTGTTAGTGCGCACTAACCCCGAAATTCGGGGCGACCGGAAAAAAAAAGGCCTGAACCGCCGTGGGCCAATAACGAAGGCCGAACCAAAAGGCTCAGCCGAATCACATCCCTACTACCGTCCACCTGGCCAAAATTGATATAATGGATGGTGAAATGCTAACATAAATAAGGGACGCTAATCAATTTGGCAATGCAGCAATAAATAGGTGATTTAAATTATCCCATATTGACTGGGTAAATGTAACAGCAGAACGGGCTAGAAAGGTAAAGATTCTGGATGGAATAAATGACTGTTTCATGGAGAAATTGATTCTGGAACGATGAGCGAGGAAGCTATTTTAATTCTAATTCTTAGTGGAAGGCAGGATTTGGTGAGAGAGGTAAGGGTGGTGGGGCTAGTTGGCAAAGATAATTATAAAATAATCCAATTTGAATTAATGACTGAAAAGGGGACAATAATCTACAGCTTTGGCATTAAACTTTCAAAATGGAGACTTTGATAAAATGAGGAAGATAGAAAAAAAACTAAAAGGTGCAGCTACAAAGATTAAGAGTGTACAAGAGCCATGGACATTGTTTAAAAATACCATCTTAGAAGCGCAGTCCAGATGTATTCCTCACATTAAGAATTGTGGAAGGAAGGCAAAACACCTGCCAGTTTGGTAAAAAGGAGAAGTGAAAGATGCTATTTTAGCCAAAAAAAAACAAAAAACTTCCTTTAAAACTTGGAAAAAGGACCATCTGAAGAAAAAGGGGTGGTATAAAGGTGTTCTGGGGTATCTCCAAGAGCTATAAAGGTGAATTTTAAAAGCTTACATGGGCTGACCATATTTAAACACCAATATACGTACGTAAATGCCACGCTGTGCACATTTCAAAAATGTCCCAAAAGGAGTGGGGCATGGACATGGTCTGAGCGGGGAATGGCTATTTCAGGTCTTGGCCAAGGGATGTGCTTGTACATACTTATGCGCCCTGGCACACAGCAAAGTCCCCTGCCACATAATTTTACTTCTGCTATCGATGACGTGTAAGTCATAAAATAAAAGCATCAAGCCATTCCTCAGTGGTTTACAGAGTCTGGGATAACCGGGGGCAGTGTAGACTATCAAACCAGAGGGAGGTTGAAGGATCCAGCTGTTAACTGGGTGAACTGGTGGTCAAACTGATAAACTTGGAATGGCTTGAGTGCCAACCCCTTTTTGAAATCCTTCGACTTTCGTGGTAGAATCGGGATTTGCGCACCAATGTGTGTGCCCACCTAAAATTTGGCCCCCATGTGTGTGCAGCCAGGTTATTTTATGACATGCATGCATATATGTGCACATGTCCCTGGGCACAGGCCGGCACAAATGTATGCCCGCGCAATGGTTTGGAAGTTAAAAGGCCGGAGCGAGCATTTATTAGGGGATGCGGAAATAAGCTGGGCTCACACACGCCGAGTGATTTTTAAAAGCTGCTGAGATACGCGTGAATCTCCCTCAGCACACACACCTCAAAAGTTTTCAAAAAGTAGCGGAGAGCGGGCATGGTCAGGGTGGGGCATGGGTATTTCAGAGTGTGAACCAGAGATGTGTGCGTAAATACTGATGTGACCTGACGCACACCAAGGTCCCCTGCTGCGTAACTTTACTTCTGCTATGAATGATGTGTAAGGTAGATCTGTGGGGTTTTAAGGATTGGGGCTAACTGGGGGTAGTGAAGGTTATTTAGCTAGTGGGGTTTGGAGGACCTGTCTCTTAACTGGGTGAACTGGGGATGAACTGGTAAAACTGGGAACGACGTCAGCACACACCCCTTTTAAAATCCTCCGATTTATGTGGTAGGAATGGGATTTGCACGCACATGCACACGCCTACTTAAAATTTGGCACATATGTGCACATGGCCAATATATTTAATAACATGCGTGCATATGCGTGAGTATGTTATAAAATGGCTGCATCCCTGGCCGTGGGCCGATGTAAAAATGCAAATATGTGCACGCATGCTGGTTGGAAAATTACCATCCCTGGTGTAAGTTGCTCTTTTATAAAAGACTTGCACATATACATTTGTCAACTTATTTACTTAATTTTACACCTGCTAAATATCTTGTGTAATTGTATTGGTTGGGTGGGAGATCTGGATGAACTGGGAGAAGTTCAGAGTGAAAAATTAGGAAGGTCTCGATGACCTGGAGAAGGACTGGTGAACTGGAGGAGATTTCAGCAAATTGGAGATTTCAAATATGCACACAGATTTTAAAATAATACCAACATTGATGTATAAACAGGTTTTTATACAAGCAAGTCACAGTTTTTTTGCATGTAAAATATGTTGCGTCAGGAGGTGGACCCTTGGCCTAGTGCAGGATTGGTAGGCTCCCTGGTCAGACTCAGAGAGCGCCTGCCACCAGGAGGTGGAGCATAAGAGGAGACAGAGGCTAGTTGGAGCTTCGCCACTAGCAACCCGGGGTTCCCTCGGGTTGAGCCCTTGGGTACCCGGGCCGCCTGGTCTTAGGTGGGCCTCGCAGGATCTCCTAGATAGAAAATTCAGAGGTGTGCTCACTGCCCACCACAATCAAGGGTGCGTGGTCGATATTCAAGCCAGATGTCCGAGGTGCCTGAGAAGGCCAAAAGAGTGTCTCTGAATGTAAGGCAAGATTCAAGGCCAGATTCAAGGAAACGTGGTCAGCCAATGCAAGGGTCAGAGTCAATAATCAGTCAATGGATAGTCAGGCAAAGCAAGGGTGAAATACCAGTAGTCAGTCGATGGGCAGTCCACCAAAGCAGAGGTCATGTTCCAGGAGACAGTCAGACATGGTCGAGTTCAGGCAGAGGTCAGTTCCAGGCAGCGTGCAGACGTGGTCAGTTATCATGCAGAAGGTCAGGGGCAAGTAGCGATCAATGTAGTCAAGAACAAGCCGAGGTCAGTACCGAGAAGACAGTCTGAGAGGTACTACCTGGGGAAACGAGGAGACAGAAGGACACTGGAACAAAAGGACGCTGGAACAGGACGAGAACAAGTCTGGAACGAGACTGGAACACAAACTGGAATGCATAGGCAAACTAGAAATCACGATGTGATCAACCCAAACAAGGTGCCCATCGGACCCGGGTACCGGCCACCGCGAACAGACACCGGATGGAACGGATGTCCAAGATACAGTCGACTGGATGTAGTCCCGACAGACACCTGAACAGGAAGCAGTGGAACACGTACGTCCTTGGCAGGGAAGGACCCAATTGCCAAGGCAAGGAAGTGAGAGTAGGAGCTTCCTGTTATACTGTGTTCAATCAGGGCGCGCCATGGAGCTGGGATCCGCCCCTGGCCCTTTAAGGCACTGGTGGTCTGTGCGCACTTGCCTAGGGGCGGGGCCAATGCTACGGAGGATGCCGAGCCCCGCCGTGAGGCCTGGCTGGAGGACGAAGGCCCAGCGACTGCCACCACGGGACGCCGAGGCCTAGCAGTGCTTGCTACCGCTGCAGGGGAGGACGACCCTGGATCCTTGAAGGAGCTGGAGAGGTGAGCAGGCCCCGGCGCGGGCCAAGCATGGACAGGACGCGCAACAAAATATATGCACATATGTTTTTAAAATAGGAAAAGTATGTGCTTTCAATGAATTTAAATACATATTTTCAATACATTGCAGGGGTATTCACACATGGGAAGACATATGCATATTTTATAATCTGCGTGTACCGCATATGCACAGGTTATAAAATACTATCATAGATCTCTGTGCAGCCATATATGTGTGTATATGGGGGCATATGGAGTTACCTTGTTAATTAATTCATAGCATATTATTTGCAAGCTACTGCAATAATTACAAATAACAAGTAGCCAGAATGCTAGTCTAGAGTAAGAAAAATACCATTGCAGTATTTATTACTTGTAATTAGAATTTCTAATTCAAAACCCTATTGCTATGGTGATTTTTGTAATAAAATTATAAAGGTAGAAAATATGTAATGTTCATTATTTATACTCACATTCTATGCTTTAGTATTCCAATTCTCGTGTCTTTTCTTCAGCAAAACTAATAGTTTATACTGTACACCATGTGAAACCAATATTGCAGCATTTTACTAATATAACTAGCCTCTGGCCCACTTTTTCTCAAGACTCGGGAGCACATCAGGGAGCTGAGAGGGCTATTAAAAAGTCCATTAGGGATCCTGGGGTCCTTCTGGCAGACTGGAAAGAAAAGGTTTCAGGACCCTTAGGCTTTGCATTTCTTCAGTACCTTACTACAAAAATCACTTCGCCACATGTAAAACCCCTATCTCTTATCACTTATATCCATACCATAGGGAGGGGTTACATAAATAACTCCACCTCTCAGTTGGGTGATTTTGAATTGGTATGTGCAACATACAAATTCAGCTAAATGTTCTCCCAGAGAAGGGGAGTAGAGGCTAAAGAAGATTAAAAAAATACAAATATTACAAATAATGCAAGCAAAATTAGAACATGTACATTTATATAAGACATTTAGACTCATAGGGGTAGATTTTCAGACAAGCGCGAACAGCCTACTTTTGTTTGCGCTCCAGGCGCAAACAAAAGTACGCTGGATTTTAGTAGATACGCGCGTAGTCGCGCGTATCGGCTAAAATCCTGGATCGGCGCGCGCAAGGCTATCGATTTTGTATAGCCTGCGCGCGCCGAGCCGCGCTGCCTCCCCCCGTTCCCTCCAAGGCCGCTCCGAAATCGGAGCGGCCTTAGAGGGAACTTTCCTTTGCCCTCCCCTCACCTTCCCCTCCCTTCCCCTACCTAACCCACCCGCCCGGCCCTGTCTACACCCCCCCCTTACCTTTGTCGGGGGATTTACGCCTCCCGGAGGGAGACGTAAATCCCCGCGCGCCAGCGGGCCTGCTGCGCGCCGGGCCGCGACCTGGGGGCGGGTACGGAGGGCGCGGCCACGCCCCCCGGCCGTAGCCACGCCCCGTACCCGCCCCCAAAACGCTGCCGACACGCCCCCGGAACGCCGCGACGACCGGGCCCGCCCCCCGACACGCCCCCGACACGCCCCCCTCCGAGAACCCCGGGACTTACGCGAGTCCCGGGGCTCTGCGCGCGCCGGGAGGCCTATGTAAAATAGGCTTCCCGGCGCGCAGGGCCCTGCTCGCCTAAATCCGCCCGGTTTTGGGCGGATTTAGGCGAGCAGGGCTCTGAAAATCTACCCCATATTCTATAGGAGACAAAACACGTGTTTTTACTATAAAAAAAATAGCTTTTGCAACTTGTAAACAGAAAAATCACAGACCTCACTTCTTTTTCAGTTCTCAGTTCAAGCAACTTAAGAATGTGTCCCAAAAGTCCCAATTTAAATTCTGGTCATAAGATGGCAAGGGATTTTTCAGTTCAGTGTCACATGTTTGATGAATGCTTTAGATGGATTTTTTTGCAGTCCTTGTGGCATGATGAGTTGCAGGGCATTTGGAAGATTCCATGATGACATCTGAGTACTTCACAAGGGCTACAAGATCCTTTTGACCCATGGAGAATGTGACAAAAAATCTCACCAAAATAAAATAAAATTCCCTTTCTATTCTGAATAAAATTGCAATTGTTCTTCTGATTATCCCCTATACTCAGTTTGCCTAAATCTAATAGAATATAAGCAATTATCCTTATACTATTCAGCTAACTGGAAATAAAACAAAAATATGTCTAAAAATTATTTTACTTGCCTTCTCTATAAAACAAAAGAATATACTTGTTCCAGTTTACTCACACTTGACTCATCTCTAGTCTAGATAAATGATATCTTACCAAATTAACTCACTAGAAAAACTTCATGCAAAAAGTAAATCCTTTGTCTTTTTTATATGTCTGCCCCAAAATAGGGTGCTGATAATGTCATACATCATGAAGTAGGGATGTGAATCGTTTTTTGACGATTTAAAATATCGTCCGATATATTTTGAATCGTCAAAAATCGTTAGAGGCGATATACAATAGGAATTCCCCCAATTTATCGTCAAAAATTGTAAAACGGGGGAAGGGGGAGGGCGGGAAAACCGGCACACTAAAACAACCCTAAAACCCACCCCAACCCTTTAAAATAAATCCCCCACCCTCCCGAACCCCCCCAAAATGTCTTAAATTACCTGGGGTCCAGTGGGGGGGTCCCGGTGTGATCTTCCACTCTCGGGCCATGGGTGTTTAATAGAAATGGCGCCGGCGCTACCTTTGCCCTGTCATATGACAGGGCAAAGGTAGCGCCGGCGCCATTTTGGTTCCTGTCCCCCGACGTCACGAGCGCAGGAGATCGCTCCCGGATCCCCGCTGGACCCCCAGGGACTTTTGGCCAGCTTGGGGGGGCCTCCTGACCCCCACAAGACTTGCCAAAAGTCCAGCGGGGGTCCAGAAGCAATACAAAATGGCGCCGGCCATATGGCTGGCGCCATTTTGCAATACAGCAATATGATTCACGTGCAGGAGGTCGCTTCCGGACCCCCGCTGGAATTTTGGCAAGTCTTGTGGGGGCAAAGGTAGCACCGGCGCCATTTCTATTAATGCACCCGTGGCCCGAGAGTGGAAGATCACACCGGGACCCCCCCACTGGATCCCAGGTAATTTAAGACATTTTGGGGGGGTTCGGGAGGGTGGGGGATTTATTTTAAAGGGTCAGGGTGGGTTTTAGTGTTGTTTTAGTGTGCCGGCAGTAGTAACTTTTCAGATAATTTTCCCGAAATTTCATAAAAATTTGTTTTTTGGGGTTAGTGTGCACTAACTAGCGCACACTAACGAGAGGTAGCACACACTAATGGGAGTTAGCATGCACTGACCCTGTTAGTGCGCACTAACCCCGAAATTCGGGGCGACCGGAAAAAAAAAGGCCTGAACCGCCGTGGGCCAATAACGAAGGCCGAACCAAAAGGCTCAGCCGAATCACATCCCTACTACCGTCCACCTGGCCAAAATTGATATAATGGATGGTGAAATGCTAACATAAATAAGGGACGCTAATCAATTTGGCAATGCAGCAATAAATAGGTGATTTAAATTATCCCATATTGACTGGGTAAATGTAACAGCAGAACGGGCTAGAAAGGTAAAGATTCTGGATGGAATAAATGACTGTTTCATGGAGAAATTGATTCTGGAACGATGAGCGAGGAAGCTATTTTAATTCTAATTCTTAGTGGAAGGCAGGATTTGGTGAGAGAGGTAAGGGTGGTGGGGCTAGTTGGCAAAGATAATTATAAAATAATCCAATTTGAATTAATGACTGAAAAGGGGACAATAATCTACAGCTTTGGCATTAAACTTTCAAAATGGAGACTTTGATAAAATGAGGAAGATAGAAAAAAAACTAAAAGGTGCAGCTACAAAGATTAAGAGTGTACAAGAGCCATGGACATTGTTTAAAAATACCATCTTAGAAGCGCAGTCCAGATGTATTCCTCACATTAAGAATTGTGGAAGGAAGGCAAAACACCTGCCAGTTTGGTAAAAAGGAGAAGTGAAAGATGCTATTTTAGCCAAAAAAAAACAAAAAACTTCCTTTAAAAACTTGGAAAAAGGACCATCTGAAGAAAAAGGGGTGGTATAAAGGTGTTCTGGGGTATCTCCAAGAGCTATAAAGGTGAATTTTAAAAGCTTACATGGGCTGACCATATTTAAACACCAATATACGTACGTAAATGCCACGCTGTGCACATTTCAAAAATGTCCCAAAAGGAGTGGGGCATGGACATGGTCTGAGCGGGGAATGGCTATTTCAGGTCTTGGCCAAGGGATGTGCTTGTACATACTTATGCGCCCTGGCACACAGCAAAGTCCCCTGCCACATAATTTTACTTCTGCTATCGATGACGTGTAAGTCATAAAATAAAAGCATCAAGCCATTCCTCAGTGGTTTACAGAGTCTGGGATAACCGGGGGCAGTGTAGACTATCAAACCAGAGGGAGGTTGAAGGATCCAGCTGTTAACTGGGTGAACTGGTGGTCAAACTGATAAACTTGGAATGGCTTGAGTGCCAACCCCTTTTTGAAATCCTTCGACTTTCGTGGTAGAATCGGGATTTGCGCACCAATGTGTGTGCCCACCTAAAATTTGGCCCCCATGTGTGTGCAGCCAGGTTATTTTATGACATGCATGCATATATGTGCACATGTCCCTGGGCACAGGCCGGCACAAATGTATGCCCGCGCAATGGTTTGGAAGTTAAAAGGCCGGAGCGAGCATTTATTAGGGGATGCGGAAATAAGCTGGGCTCACACACGCCGAGTGATTTTTAAAAGCTGCTGAGATACGCGTGAATCTCCCTCAGCACACACACCTCAAAAGTTTTCAAAAAGTAGCGGAGAGCGGGCATGGTCAGGGTGGGGCATGGGTATTTCAGAGTGTGAACCAGAGATGTGTGCGTAAATACTGATGTGACCTGACGCACACCAAGGTCCCCTGCTGCGTAACTTTACTTCTGCTATGAATGATGTGTAAGGTAGATCTGTGGGGTTTTAAGGATTGGGGCTAACTGGGGGTAGTGAAGGTTATTTAGCTAGTGGGGTTTGGAGGACCTGTCTCTTAACTGGGTGAACTGGGGATGAACTGGTAAAACTGGGAACGACGTCAGCACACACCCCTTTTAAAATCCTCCGATTTATGTGGTAGGAATGGGATTTGCACGCACATGCACACGCCTACTTAAAATTTGGCACATATGTGCACATGGCCAATATATTTAATAACATGCGTGCATATGCGTGAGTATGTTATAAAATGGCTGCATCCCTGGCCGTGGGCCGATGTAAAAATGCAAATATGTGCACGCATGCTGGTTGGAAAATTACCATCCCTGGTGTAAGTTGCTCTTTTATAAAAGACTTGCACATATACATTTGTCAACTTATTTACTTAATTTTACACCTGCTAAATATCTTGTGTAATTGTATTGGTTGGGTGGGAGATCTGGATGAACTGGGAGAAGTTCAGAGTGAAAAATTAGGAAGGTCTCGATGACCTGGAGAAGGACTGGTGAACTGGAGGAGATTTCAGCAAATTGGAGATTTCAAATATGCACACAGATTTTAAAATAATACCAACATTGATGTATAAACAGGTTTTTATACAAGCAAGTCACAGTTTTTTTGCATGTAAAATATGTTGCGTCAGGAGGTGGACCCTTGGCCTAGTGCAGGATTGGTAGGCTCCCTGGTCAGACTCAGAGAGCGCCTGCCACCAGGAGGTGGAGCATAAGAGGAGACAGAGGCTAGTTGGAGCTTCGCCACTAGCAACCCGGGGTTCCCTCGGGTTGAGCCCTTGGGTACCCGGGCCGCCTGGTCTTAGGTGGGCCTCGCAGGATCTCCTAGATAGAAAATTCAGAGGTGTGCTCACTGCCCACCACAATCAAGGGTGCGTGGTCGATATTCAAGCCAGATGTCCGAGGTGCCTGAGAAGGCCAAAAGAGTGTCTCTGAATGTAAGGCAAGATTCAAGGCCAGATTCAAGGAAACGTGGTCAGCCAATGCAAGGGTCAGAGTCAATAATCAGTCAATGGATAGTCAGGCAAAGCAAGGGTGAAATACCAGTAGTCAGTCGATGGGCAGTCCACCAAAGCAGAGGTCATGTTCCAGGAGACAGTCAGACATGGTCGAGTTCAGGCAGAGGTCAGTTCCAGGCAGCGTGCAGACGTGGTCAGTTATCATGCAGAAGGTCAGGGGCAAGTAGCGATCAATGTAGTCAAGAACAAGCCGAGGTCAGTACCGAGAAGACAGTCTGAGAGGTACTACCTGGGGAAACGAGGAGACAGAAGGACACTGGAACAAAAGGACGCTGGAACAGGACGAGAACAAGTCTGGAACGAGACTGGAACACAAACTGGAATGCATAGGCAAACTAGAAATCACGATGTGATCAACCCAAACAAGGTGCCCATCGGACCCGGGTACCGGCCACCGCGAACAGACACCGGATGGAACGGATGTCCAAGATACAGTCGACTGGATGTAGTCCCGACAGACACCTGAACAGGAAGCAGTGGAACACGTACGTCCTTGGCAGGGAAGGACCCAATTGCCAAGGCAAGGAAGTGAGAGTAGGAGCTTCCTGTTATACTGTGTTCAATCAGGGCGCGCCATGGAGCTGGGATCCGCCCCTGGCCCTTTAAGGCACTGGTGGTCTGTGCGCACTTGCCTAGGGGCGGGGCCAATGCTACGGAGGATGCCGAGCCCCGCCGTGAGGCCTGGCTGGAGGACGAAGGCCCAGCGACTGCCACCACGGGACGCCGAGGCCTAGCAGTGCTTGCTACCCGCTGCAGGGGAGGACGACCCTGGATCCTTGAAGGAGCTGGAGAGGTGAGCAGGCCCCGGCGCGGGCCAAGCATGGACAGGACGCGCAACAAAATATATGCACATATGTTTTTAAAATAGGAAAAGTATGTGCTTTCAATGAATTTAAATACATATTTTCAATACATTGCAGGGGTATTCACACATGGGAAGACATATGCATATTTTATAATCTGCGTGTACCGCATATGCACAGGTTATAAAATACTATCATAGATCTCTGTGCAGCCATATATGTGTGTATATGGGGGCATATGGAGTTACCTTGTTAATTAATTCATAGCATATTATTTGCAAGCTACTGCAATAATTACAAATAACAAGTAGCCAGAATGCTAGTCTAGAGTAAGAAAAATACCATTGCAGTATTTATTACTTGTAATTAGAATTTCTAATTCAAAACCCTATTGCTATGGTGATTTTTGTAATAAAATTATAAAGGTAGAAAATATGTAATGTTCATTATTTATACTCACATTCTATGCTTTAGTATTCCAATTCTCGTGTCTTTTCTTCAGCAAAACTAATAGTTTATACTGTACACCATGTGAAACCAATATTGCAGCATTTTACTAATATAACTAGCCTCTGGCCCACTTTTTCTCAAGACTCGGGAGCACATCAGGGAGCTGAGAGGGCTATTAAAAAGTCCATTAGGGATCCTGGGGTCCTTCTGGCAGACTGGAAAGAAAAGGTTTCAGGACCCTTAGGCTTTGCATTTCTTCAGTACCTTACTACAAAAATCACTTCGCCACATGTAAAACCCCTATCTCTTATCACTTATATCCATACCATAGGGAGGGGTTACATAAATAACTCCACCTCTCAGTTGGGTGATTTTGAATTGGTATGTGCAACATACAAATTCAGCTAAATGTTCTCCCAGAGAAGGGGAGTAGAGGCTAAAGAAGATTAAAAAAATACAAATATTACAAATAATGCAAGCAAAATTAGAACATGTACATTTATATAAGACATTTAGACTCATAGGGGTAGATTTTCAGACAAGCGCGAACAGCCTACTTTTGTTTGCGCTCCAGGCGCAAACAAAAGTACGCTGGATTTTAGTAGATACGCGCGTAGTCGCGCGTATCGGCTAAAATCCTGGATCGGCGCGCGCAAGGCTATCGATTTTGTATAGCCTGCGCGCGCCGAGCCGCGCTGCCTCCCCCCGTTCCCTCCAAGGCCGCTCCGAAATCGGAGCAGCCTTAGAGGGAACTTTCCTTTGCCCTCCCCTCACCTTCCCCTCCCTTCCCCTACCTAACCCACCCGCCCGGCCCTGTCTACACCCCCCCCTTACCTTTGTCGGGGGATTTACGCCTCCCGGAGGGAGACGTAAATCCCCGCGCGCCAGCGGGCCTGCTGCGCGCCGGGCCGCGACCTGGGGGCGGGTACGGAGGGCGCGGCCACGCCCCCGGGCCGTAGCCACGCCCCGTACCCGCCCCCAAAACGCTGCCGACACGCCCCCGGAACGCCGCGACGACCGGGCCCGCCCCCCGACACGCCCCCGACACGCCCCCCTCCGAGAACCCCGGGACTTACGCGAGTCCCGGGGCTCTGCGCGCGCCGGGAGGCCTATGTAAAATAGGCTTCCCGGCGCGCAGGGCCCTGCTCGCCTAAATCCGCCCGGTTTTGGGCGGATTTAGGCGAGCAGGGCTCTGAAAATCTACCCCATATTCTATAGGAGACAAAACACGTGTTTTTACTATAAAAAAAATAGCTTTTGCAACTTGTAAACAGAAAAATCACAGACCTCACTTCTTTTTCAGTTCTCAGTTCAAGCAACTTAAGAATGTGTCCCAAAAGTCCCAATTTAAATTCTGGTCATAAGATGGCAAGGGATTTTTCAGTTCAGTGTCACATGTTTGATGAATGCTTTAGATGGATTTTTTTGCAGTCCTTGTGGCATGATGAGTTGCAGGGCATTTGGAAGATTCCATGATGACATCTGAGTACTTCACAAGGGCTACAAGATCCTTTTGACCCATGGAGAATGTGACAAAAAATCTCACCAAAATAAAATAAAATTCCCTTTCTATTCTGAATAAAATTGCAATTGTTCTTCTGATTATCCCCTATACTCAGTTTGCCTAAATCTAATAGAATATAAGCAATTATCCTTATACTATTCAGCTAACTGGAAATAAAACAAAAATATGTCTAAAAATTATTTTACTTGCCTTCTCTATAAAACAAAAGAATATACTTGTTCCAGTTTACTCACACTTGACTCATCTCTAGTCTAGATAAATGATATCTTACCAAATTAACTCACTAGAAAAACTTCATGCAAAAAGTAAATCCTTTGTCTTTTTATATGTCTGCCCCAAAATAGGGTGCTGATAATGTCATACATCATGAAGTAGGGATGTGAATCGTTTTTTGACGATTTAAAATATCGTCCGATATATTTTGAATCGTCAAAAATCGTTAGAGGCGATATACAATAGGAATTCCCCCAATTTATCGTCAAAAATTGTAAAACGGGGGAAGGGGGAGGGCGGGAAAACCGGCACACTAAAACAACCCTAAAACCCACCCCAACCCTTTAAAATAAATCCCCCACCCTCCCGAACCCCCCCAAAATGTCTTAAATTACCTGGGGTCCAGTGGGGGGGTCCCGGTGTGATCTTCCACTCTCGGGCCATGGGTGTTTAATAGAAATGGCGCCGGCGCTACCTTTGCCCTGTCATATGACAGGGCAAAGGTAGCGCCGGCGCCATTTTGGTTCCTGTCCCCCGACGTCACGAGCGCAGGAGATCGCTCCCGGATCCCCGCTGGACCCCCAGGGACTTTTGGCCAGCTTGGGGGGGCCTCCTGACCCCCACAAGACTTGCCAAAAGTCCAGCGGGGGTCCAGAAGCAATACAAAATGGCGCCGGCCATATGGCTGGCGCCATTTTGCAATACAGCAATATGATTCACGTGCAGGAGGTCGCTTCCGGACCCCCGCTGGAATTTTGGCAAGTCTTGTGGGGGCAAAGGTAGCACCGGCGCCATTTCTATTAATGCACCCGTGGCCCGAGAGTGGAAGATCACACCGGGACCCCCCCACTGGATCCCAGGTAATTTAAGACATTTTGGGGGGGTTCGGGAGGGTGGGGGATTTATTTTAAAGGGTCAGGGTGGGTTTTAGTGTTGTTTTAGTGTGCCGGTTTTCCCGCCCTCCCCCGATTTACGATTTACACGATTTAAAAAAAAAAACAAAACCGCGACGATCCGATTCCCTCCCCTCCCCAGCCAAAATCGATCGTTAAGACGATCGATCACAAGATTCACATCTCTATCATGAAGATCTTGTTTCTATCATGCTGTCCCTGTCTGACTCCATGAAGCAAAAAAAGTCCATCTCTTTTCTTTCTAAGTTTAAAAGAGACAGCTAATAAATCTCATTAGTATTTGATCCCTTGCCTACTACTGGGTACAGGGATAAATAAGCAATGTATCACTTAATTAAGTTCTGAGACAGAGATCTGCCATTTCTCCAGTTCAAATTTCAACAGTGTCTGATATGTTCCTTGTAAAAAAGGTTAAATCTGTTAACTATTGTTACACTCTATGTTATTTGTAATAATGTTCAATGGTTTATTGTTATTGTTCCATGTTCTATGTAAAAAAACCCAGGTCTAACTTCCCAGACCAGGGCAACCTCTTTCGTTACTTGTAAACCGGACTGATTTGTATTGCATACAGGAATTCCGGTATATAAAAATTTAAAATAAATAAATAAATAAATATGTTCACAGAAATAAGTTGATAATAACATCCTTCCCAATTAAAGGAAAATCTTAAGATTTGCACATGTAAAAATGAGCATATGCATGCACAAATGCACATATTCACACAAGTGTTATTTTATAAACCTCAGACATACATGTGCAAGTAATGATGTGTGAATAAATTTGTTTGTATAAAAATGGGGCTGGCTATGGGGCCGGCCAGGGTATTCTGGTGTTGTGACAAAATTTGTGTATAAGGTGCTATTTTATAACCTGCAAATGTGAGGCATTTATGGCTGTTAAGTGCACATATTTACTCCTGCTAATTATCTGGTATAAGTCAGAATATAATTCTTTATAGCCAAAAACTTACAGGGTGAGGGGTCTGGGTAAACTGGTGGGAGTGTAGAATAAAAAACCAGAGGGGTCTTGATAAACTAGAGATAGATTGGACAACTGGTGGACTAATTGGTAAAACTGGTAATTTCCTTCACGCATGCAAACTATCAAATTAGAGAATTTACATGTGTAAAAGTCAACAAATTCTAAGAAAAATACGTGTTCCAATTCTTTATATAAATGATTAAAATTAAAAGCACAAATTCGCTCTTATAGCAGATGTCTGCCACTTATAAGGGATAGATAAGAAGGGCGACCAAAATGATAAAGGGAATAGAACAGCTTCCCTATATGGAAAAGCTAAAGAGGTTAGGGTTGTTCAGCTTGAAGAAGAGACGGCTGAGGGGGGATATGATAGAGGTCTACAAAATCATGCGTGGACTTGAACAGGTACATGTGAAATAGTTATTTACTCATTTGGATAATACAAGAACTAGGGAGCACTCCATGAATTTTGCAAGTAGCACATTTAAAACAAACTGGAGAAAATTCTGTTTCACTTTACGCACAATTAAACTCTGGAATTCATTGCCAAAGGATGTGGTTAAGCAACTAGTGTAGCTGGGTTTAGAAAACGTTTAGATAAGTTTCTAGAGGAGAAGTCTATAAACTGCTATTAATCAATAGGGAATAGCCACTGCTTGTTGCCAGCATTAATAGTAGCATGGGATTTGTTTACTGTTTGAGTATATTTCCTAG
Source organism: Rhinatrema bivittatum (assembly GCF_901001135.1). Taxonomy (NCBI): domain Eukaryota; kingdom Metazoa; phylum Chordata; class Amphibia; order Gymnophiona; family Rhinatrematidae; genus Rhinatrema; species Rhinatrema bivittatum. The sequence continues at coordinate 128,230,239 of NC_042618.1, forward strand.
GTACTTGTATCCTGGATTGGCCACTGTTGGAAATAAGATGCTGGGCTTGACCTAGCACAGAAACTTCTTATGTTCTTATGAGTGTTCAGGTCTGTCCATTAGTCTTTTCTTTCAGTAAGGATCTTGAAACAACAAAATCAGAGGATGTTGTTGGTGAGAGAATGGAACATTTGAAGAGGAGATCTATTGTTCATCCAGGTGAGTGTGGCAGGAGCTATAGACTGGATCTCTGAGGGAGTGGTAGGGATTGTAGAGCTCAGTAGTAGGCGGATAGGATAGACTATATAGCTTTTTCTGCTATAACATTTCTTTTTTTCCATTACTAAGCACTTCTGAAGCATGCACATGATCACTCCAATAGATATCTTACTTCACTCGAAGTAAACAAACACACTCTGAAATCAATAAACAAGAACTAGTGTTCTCTTAAGGATAAAATTCATAAAACAAAATCCACAGCAGGAAAGGAGCTAATTTGAAAAAAGAGTCAGATGGCAATAGCTTCAGTGACACCCACGGGACAATAACACACATTAAATATCGATAACAGAAAAATAAAAGGGCTATAATTGCATAGGGGCAGCCTAAGGCTTCGGTGACCAGAGAGGTACCAGAGGGCAGGAAATAGCCTGGACTCCAGTATTCAAGAAAAGAACAACTTTTACTATGTTCAGAACTGAAAATACAAAAGCTTATTTACCTCAGCAGCTTCTACAAAAAAAGTCATTCATAAAAACTAATGGTATGAAGAAAACCTTTTATTTAGTTTTTTGTCTCTTTTTTTTTTTTGGGGGGGGGGGGGTTATTTCATGAATTTTGTTTTATTTGATGTGTATTTTATTTCTTTAGTTAAAAAAAACTAAAAAAAAAAAAATTAAAAAAAACTAAAACAGAAAAAAAAAATAAATGGGGACTTCTCTCCACCCATCCCTAACACCTGAAGAAATTCTGGAACCAGGACAACTTTTATTATATACAGAACTGAAAATATAAAGCCTATTTAGCTCAGCAGCTTCTACAACAAAAGTTAAAGGTATTCATAAATACTAGGGGTATGAAAAAGAAAATAAAATATTTTTTTAGCTTTTTGTCTCATTTTATGGGGATTTATCCCCATGAATTTCATTTCATTTAATATATATTTTGTTTATTTAATTTTAAAAAAATCTAATTAAACAGAAAAAAAAACAAAAACAAAAACAGAAAAAAAAAAAGAAATGGGGCCTCCCCTCCATCCATCCCTAACACCCAAAAAATGCTTGGGCCAGGATCCTCCCTGGCCCCTACTTACTTGGTGCAGGATAGAGCCAATGATGTGACCTAGGCTTTGTGTTGGACTAGGCAGGTTACCGCAATCTTGGTCTAAGCCTTAGAAAATGCCCAGGCTTGGAGGCCTGTTCTGAATACCAGGATCTGGTTCTAAGCAAAGACATGGGTCCAGGCCTGATGCCTGGGCCTGGTCTGGAGGCCAGGTCCCAATGCCTGATGTCTTGGCCTCAGCCTAGGCCGGAGCCTGGGCACAGGTGGAGGCCCAGGTGTCATGACTCGGCTGAGTCCAGAGGTTGGGACCTGATGTCTAAGTCTCAACCAAGGCCAAGGCCTCATGCCAGGGCCAAGTCCAGAGGTCATGTCATGACTTCTGGGCCTTGACCTACAAGGGGGCCTGGCTCAGAGGCCAGGTCCTGATGCCAGGTCCAGAGCCTATGCCAAGGTCTGGAACCAGGCCCATTGCCAAGTGCCAGCCTGGAGGCTTGATTCTGATGCATAGGCCTCCATCTAGGCCAGGGACCAGGCCCAGGTCCAATCCCAGGGCCTGGTCCAGAAGCCAGGACCGGATGACTGGGCCTCAGCCCAGGCCCAGGCCTGATTCATAGGCCTGGCCTCCAAACCAGCTCCCAGAATCAAGCCTGTTCCCTAGTCCTAGCTTAGGCCCAGGCCAAGGCATGGGCACTGGGACTGGGGCAGACCCCGGCTTCGAGCCTGGGCTTGGACCGAGGCCCAGGCATTGGAACAGGGCATCTGGTCCTGGCTACATCATTGCATCTGGGTGAGGGTACTGGCCATGGCATCGGGACCCATCCTCCAGAATAGGCCCTGCATCAGGCCAGGGCCTAGGCTTTGACCAGGCATCAGGTCTCAGCCTCCAAGCAGGGCCTGGTATCAAGCCTGAGCTAGGACCAAGGGCCAAGCATTGTGTCCAAGCCTCTGGGGCTAGCCACAGTATCAGTCCTAGGCCTGGAACCTGGCTAAAGACGAGACCCAGGTTCGGTACCTGACCTCCAAACCTGACCACATGGGTGGGCCTGGGTCCAAGCCCTGGCCTAGGCTTAGGCCCAGGCATCAGAACCTGATCTCTTGGCTGTGCCTCAGAATTGGACTTGGTCTTGGGCTGAGGCCCAGGCTTTGGGACCCAGCCTCTGTACTGGGTTCTGGTGTTGGCCTATGGCCCAGTTTGTTGCCCAGCCTGAGGCTCAGGAGTTGGGACCCAGCCTCCAGGCTAGGCCAAGGCATCGGACCTGTGGTTGGGCTGAGGCAAGGCATCAGGACCGGCCCTTTGGGCCTGGCTATGGTGTTTGGCCTGGGCTCTGTGCTTGGCCTAGGCCCAGACCCAGGCAGCAAGACCTGGCCTCCAAGGTAGGCCCAGGCATTGGCCTGGGCTTGGGCTGAGACCCAGGCTTCAGTACATGGCCTCTCTACTAGGACCGGCATTGAGCCTGGGTACCAGGCTTCAGGACCTGGTCTCTAGACCGGGCCCCATCATTGGGCCTGGGCTTGTGCATCAGGCTTGGGCATCAGGACCCAGCATGGACATGGCACCTGATTCTATATGGATAAAATAAGTGGGGGATGGAAATGGCCTGGGCCTTTGCTCAGGTCTCGACTGAGGTTCTGGCATCTGGCCAGGATCAGGACCAGGACCATGGCCAGGGTCAAGGCCACGACCCCAGGATCGCTCTCAGGCATAGGCCATGGCCCCTGTGTTGGGCTGCGGCTTATGTCTCGGTAAGGCCCTTGCTTTGGCCCTAGACCTAAGCTGAGGTGTTGGCTTCACACTAGGATATGGGTCAGAGCCCCTGCTTTGGGTCTTGGCCTATTCCCTACTTGAGTCCCTGGCATCGGGCCTAGGCCTAGGTCCGATGAGTGACTTATTTTTCCTGATTTTCAAAACCTTACAAAAACCAACCAAAAGGCAAAAAGTCATATTAAAGAATACTATTCCAGTCATTCATTCAGCCCATATGGTGATATTGTACCTAACAAGAAAATCCAAATCTGCTCTCTGGTCTTTTGTAAGGTTGCTGACGTCATTTCTGTTTCCCTAAAATAAAATGTCTCTCTTCTTTTTTCCAGAGATTTTCAAAGTTGTCGAATGTTCTGTTGTAAGAGGACTGCAATGGTGTTCTTCTACTTATGTATGAGAGAGCTATGGACTAAATTTCCTCCTGATGCAGGACTTAAAAAACATGGTACCACGTCAGGTTGATGAGATTAACATCAAATATATTCAAGGTAAGTTCATTTTTATGAGCTCTAACCTATTTGGTACTTTTCATTTTGTCTTGAGTTTGGAATATCCTTCACATTTGTAAGAATTGCTGACAACTGGATTTCAATTGTATAATAAAATATACAAAAAAAATCATTAAATGAAAATGAAAGACAATAAACAATATTAGTGGTCTAAAATATTAACATGGACCACAAAGGTTGGATTCTGCCTATAATTTATATATTAAGGCTGGTTTACATAACAGGGACTACATATATATGTTTACATACTGAGTATTCTCACATTTGAAATTGGTTTTGGAATTAATGACTGAGAGTACCACATTTCTTTGGTTTACTATAGTATTTCTTGGTTATATGGGTTAGATTTGGGTAATGAAACATAAATGATCAGAAAAAGAATGTAGTTTAAACATTGTGTCAGGGACAAATGTATGCATGCATAGCTAAGAGTCTCACCCAACTGAGATAAGACTTTATCTTAGAGTAAAAATAGTTTGTGCAGAAACATAAAGCTTTTATCAACTTTCTATCCACTAGATGGCAGTTTTGTTTTATCTGGGGATTAAATAAAAAAAATGCCTGTTGAAATATTATATGGTTATTTATAAATGCAGTTGTGAAACTACAGTTCCATTCATAACCCTTTAACCTGTGTCAGCCTCGCCTGCATATAACCCTAGAATTCACAGAATGACAAGTATGCTGGGGTCCTACAGGGGGTAATTATGACAAAAAAACAAAAAGAACCCTTACCCTCTCAAGGCAATCTCTATTCCTTGGATAACATCTTTCTCACTGAAACTAAATTAATATACCCTTCATTTTTTCATTCAAAGTGCCTTCCCTCCCACTCCCTCTCTCCCCCCAAAAAACAACAGATATGCAGCTTACTTCTATATAAATAATTAAAATAAGCGAAAAGAATGGAAGAAAACAAACACTCAACATAAAAAATGTAGAGGTAGATTTTAAGAGCCGTGCACAGGCATACATGTGCATGCATTTGCCGGCATGTGCACATTGGCACAGAGATTTTAAAACATACACACGTATATGTGCATATACATGCATGTGTTTTAAAATCAGCTATTGAAGTGTACATATGCACATGATTTCACATTGATGTGCGCATGTGCACATCAATGTGAATTTGATGTAAACCGAATTTGATTTGATCTGTATCAAGAAATTCGGTATAGAAAAGCCTTAAATAAATAAATAAAATAAATGTGCATACAAATGCCGCCTTGCTCACGTAAGTAGAGGAGATTTTACTAGAAATGCACGTCAACACAATTACCTCTATTCCCAGTTTGTCCCTCAGTTCACCCCAGTAAAGGAGAGGACTTCCTAACACCCCTAGCTAACTAGCCTCTCTTTTATCCTATTAGACACAAGCCTTAAACCCCACTGATCTACCCTATTTTTCTTTTTTACAATTTACATGCCGTTCACAACAGAAGTAAAATAACACGGTAGGGGACCCCGGCGCATACTTGTGTGCATAATGACTTACGCACACACTTCGCTGTGCAGTTCAGGCCTGCCCATGTCCCACCCATGCCCCACCCAGACCACGCCCATGCCCTGACCCTTTTGTCAAAAATTATTTTTGTGTGCGTACCAGGAGATATGCTCATACCCGCATGGGTTTTAAAATCCACGCAGCATGCGCTTCACCAAGCCACGTGTCTATCTCACAGCTTCAGCGCACGTAGGACTTTTAAAATCGACCAGATGGTAAATATGGCCACTGGTAGATGGTGGCTAAAGGAGCCACTGCATTCTCCACTCTTTGTCAGTGGCTGAATTCCCCTACCATACAATATTGATCACATGTCTACATATATCACCATAAATGATTAATGTATGATGATAAGTAAGCAAAAATGGTTATCAGAAAAAAATTAAATAATGGTTACCATGGTATTTCATCTGTAGGAAACCATTTGAATAATATAGCCCTAAAAACACAGTGCAATTGTCATGCTTCAGGGAGGTGAGCTCTTGGACCACTGAGGAATTGGTTCATCCTGGTTCGTGCAAGCACGGATTAGGCCCTGACAGGCAGCAGCTGACATGATGCAGGCTAAGGTCAGGAAAGAACAGAGGCTAGGCAGAGATGAAAAGCAGGCTAATGTCAGGGCTGGTAGAGTTCAGGCAGAGGTCAGTGCAGGCAGCAAGCAAATCAATACAAAGGGCCAGGCCGGGGCAACAACAAGAAGTAAGTCCAAATGCAAAGAAAGGGCAGGGCAAGCAGGAACCAGAACAGGCAGGGAGTCAGGAGCAGGCAAAGAGGCAGATAGGCAAGCAGGAGACAGGATCAAGAGCGATATCACCACCATGGCAAAGGAATCTCCAAATGAACTGTTGCTGAGGCTTTGGTTTGTTGCACTGAGGTTACTTATATGCTTGGGAGGTGCTGATGTCATTAATGGGTGCCACAAGAAGTCGTAGCTTCTGGGCCCATAAAGGCTCAGGAGCAGCTGGCTATTTAAGTCAGGTCCACAGAATGGAGCATGATGCTGGGGGCCATGTTGGAATGAAGGAATGGTAAGGAGCATTGCCACCGGATTACATGGTGTGCGGTGTATAGCAGAAACCGAAGTGCTCAAAGTAGGATGATGGTAAAGGAATTACCCTCATAATTGAAGATACTGAATATCTAACATGCAATAGAACCTGAGAGCAAAATTCAAAGCATTTATCTGGATAATTTGTGAGTTTTTGGATAAATGCTGATGTTTAATATCACTGGAACTTATCTGGCTAAATTTTATCCAGGTAAAATTTAGCTGGAAAATATAAGGACATTTCAGGACTGTTCAAGGGTAGGGAGGAGATAGCTGAGCATCTCATCTGCCTATCTCTGACAACAGGAGTTAGCCAAAGCTTTTCAGCTACTCTAGATGTGGCTATGAGCAGATATAAAATTATCCAAGAATGTGTCCCTAGATAATCTCAAGCATAACCAACTATATTCAAAAGCCTATAGCTGGTTATGCAGCACATTTACTGTAAAATAAAATAAAAATAAGCTTCACGGGCCTGGTGGCCTGATTCTCAGACTCCCTTCCCAGTCCCAAAAAATGGGGCCTATGGCCTGATCCCCCTTTCTCACACTTCCGGCCACCCAAACCCTTCCAAATTTTAAAAATTGAATTGCACTGGGTCTGCTCGCCAATCTTCCCTATCCCCTTCCCATTTTGTCAGAAAAGAAAACTCTGACCCCCTTCTCCCCTCCTTTTCCTCCCTCCTTTTCCTCCCTCCTTCCCCATCCACCACCCCAACCTTACCTCTCCCAACCCAGTCTTTGCCCTGTCAAACCCCTTACTGCTGCTGGGATTGTGGTAATATTTTTCCTGCTCTCAGTGGCTTCCAGCATTGCTCTGTCACAGGATCATACTGTCAGAGCAATGCTGGAAGCTGCCAGGAGTAATATGAGCATACTGTGATTCTGGTGCGTGCGCATCAGTAAACCTTTTAAAGGTCCCGCAGCGGGAACCTGGCCGCAGACCCAGATGCTGATGTCAGATCCTTCAGCGTATAAATGCTCAGGCCTTGCATCATAGCGTTGCCTTTGCAACAGATCTCCTGGGTTCCCTGTTTGGTTCTGAGTACTCGTTGCCTCCGTGCTTCCTTGTTCTGTGTTCCTGATTGTCTCCAAGTTCCTGATTCCTCGTTCGTCTCATCTGTACTCTGATTGACCTCCTGGTGCCAACCTCTGCTATGTCTGACCTTGCTATGTCCGACCTTCTCCAAGCCTGACCTCTGCTATGTACAACCTTGTCTGCCTTCTCCAAACCTGACCTCTGCTCGCCCGACCTCGCCTGCTTTCTCCGTGCCTTGATCATTGCTACGCCTGACCACGCTTGCCTTCTCCATGCCTTGACCATTGCTACGGATGACCACTCTATAGACTCCTTTGTGCCCAGAATTGTACGTATGCTTGGTACACCCTCCAATTGCCACCAGCTCTCATCCAAGTTCAGTTGCACCTCTGTCCCTATCCTCTGGACGTGGACTCCTAAGGCTCTGGCCTTTCTTTGCTCAAGCACCTTCAGTAAATCCTCGTTCCTTGATGCTTGGGTTCCTGTACTGGGACCAGTCCAGAATAGAACTACACCACCTTCTGGCTGCTGTCTCTGGGCTGAACTACCTGCCTTTGACCTTCAATCTCAAGGCCCACCTAAGTCCTGCCAGCTCCGGAACCCAAAGTCTCAACCCAAGGGGAACTTGGGCTGGTATAGGTGAAACTCCAGTGGCCTCTAGCTTCAGCCCACTCCACCTGCTGTCGGTGGGGACCCGTAGGCCCTTGCCTGCAGGTTGCGTCAACCCCACCTCAGCCCAATAATCCACCTCCAGCGCAACAATCAGTGATATTCAAACATAGGGGGTCATTTTTCAAAATGCGATAAGGCATTTTCGCTAGCGTTAAGGGCTTATCGCATGTGAAAAGGCCCGTTAACGCATGCAATCGTATGGTACGATGCAAATTCAGAAAATAGGAGGAGTGTGGGCTGGGTTATAATGTTGATTTTAACTACACCTCTTTGGATTGTGTTAGCTGCTGTGAGGTAAGGTTTCATTGCCATTTATGATGTCTCCTGTAAGTCATATTTCAGGTGAATCCAGAGCCTTAGGGGGGGGGGGAGGGGGAGGGGGGAGGGGGAGAGAGAGAGAGAGAGAGAGAGAGAGAGAGAGAGAGAGAGAGAGAGAGAGAGACTGGCCATAATATCATGGTCAATAGGGAGGTATTTGTATCCCTATGGTAGGCCCACCTAGTAACTTGAGGTGGGGTTTAGGTAAGAGTGTAGGGGGTTAGGGGCCACTTTGACATTCTACGTGACACCTGCGAACAGAACAGTGGTCTCTTGTGAAAATTTGATGACCTTTGGAGTGAGGAAACTCTCCAAGATGAGATTTGGGCAAGGTTCTCTCAACCTAGCTTGATGGATTCTCTACCTGGGTAACATCAAGCTAGGTTGAGAGAACATTGGACAAATCTCATCTTGGAGTGAGTTTCCTCACTCCGAAGGCCATCAAATCTTCACAAGAGACCACTGTTCTGTTCGCAGGTGTCACGTAGAATGTCAAAGTGGCCCCTAACCCCCTACACTCTTACCTAAACCCCACCTCGAGTTACTAGGTGGGCCTACCATAGGGATACAAATACCTCCCTATTGGCCATGATATTATGGCCAGGCTTGCTCTCTCTCTCAGACAATTAACAATGGTCCCCTGGTGGTTGAATGAAGGAAATATAACAGGTCAGACACTTATTGCAGAATCTGAAAATGGTATCACAATTTGTGCTAACTTAGCTTTTCACACAGGTAATTAGTACTAAATGCTATATTAGCATAAAGCACACCCCTTTTGCTATCGCATGCGGTACTTACCGCATTTTGATAAATCCACACCATAGTCAGTTAGGTTTCAAAATTTTCCAGTTTTCTTATAGCTGGATAACTTTATTACAGGGTATTCAGTGGGACGGTTAGCCTACAGAATATCCCTGATAGCTTATTCAGCTAACTTTAGTTGGATACATTATCCATTATCCAAGTTTTTAAATATTAGCTTCAGCATGTACTACAGTATTAAACATATGAATGTATATCACTGTAATATTTTCCCTATGAACATCTAATGGCACTATTTATCATAATATTTAAGTTAAACCAGCTTTTATAGTTTAAGGCTAGCTGAATCATAAGCTGTATAAGCTGAAATGTGCCCCACAGACATAGCACTAAAATAAACTCTTTGAAGAAGAAAATTCTATTTAATTATAAAAAAAAAGGCATTGCCTGAATAATTATGTGTGTGTATGTGTCTATGTGTGTGTGTGTGTGTGTGTGTGTGTGTGTGTGTGGTGGGGGGGGGGGGGTGTGTGTGCAGGGGTTCCAGGTGTTAAAACTAAGATCACTGGGAGGCTTATGAGGAAACTGATCCATTCCACTGGAAGGAATAATCAGTATGTTTTGTTACATATCAGATTCCAAATTATATACGTATTTGTGTTTTTATTTATCCAAACATGCGCCACTATTTATTAGCACTATATAACCACAAAGGTCATTTCAACATCGCAAGCTTCTGACGCAGCTCAGTGACAGCACTGGTTTAATAGCAGAAATCAAATTATAATAATAGAGTCTAAAGGATTAATGGTTTGTTTCTTTCCTTCTTTCACAATGTCTTTCTGAAGACATTTGGACCAATGCAGAGCTCACAAGGAAACCATACTCTGCAAATGCACAGTAGATAATGTAAACTTTTGCTAAATATATCAGTTTGCACAAAATTTGTTAGTACATTATACAATGCACAACAAGTTTAAGTGCTGGTTGCATGCAACATTGCACTGGAGAAGGTCCAGAGAAGGGTGACCAAAATGATAAAGGGGATGGACCAGCTCCCCTATGAGGAAAGGCTAAAGAGGTTAGGGCTGTTCAGCTTGGAGATTAGACAGCTGAGGGGGGATATGATAGAGGTCTTTAAAATCATGAGAGGTCTAGAATGGGTAGATGTGAATCGGGTATTTACTCTTTCGGATAATTGAAGGACTAGGGGGCACTCCATGAAGTTAGCAGGTAGCACATTTAAAACTAACTCGAGAAAATTCTTTTTCACTCAATGCACAATTAAGCTCTGGAATTTGTTGCCAGAAGATGTGTTTAGTGCAGTTAGTGTAGCTGGGTTTAATTATGATTTGGATAAGTTCTTGGAAGAGAAGTCCATTAACTGTTATTAGTCAAGTTGACTTAGGGAATGGCCTCTGCTATTACTGGCATCAGTAGCATGGGATCTTCTTAGTGTTTGGGTACTTGCCAGGTACTTGTAGCCGGATTTGGCCACTGTTGGAAACAGGATGCTGGGCTTGATGGACCCTTGGTCTGACCCAGAATGGCAATTTCTTATGTTTTTTATGTTCTTAGAGGCAAATACAAATGTTTGAAATCTGCAGAACATAGTGGCAGTGACAGGCAGTACTATGTTTGAGCAGCTATAAGAGGTACTCAGTGGCAGGTGGAAAGGTGACTATGGCAAGCAGAACTGTGTGACAAAAAAGCAAAAGGTGCCAGCATCAGGCAGTAATGTACAGCTGTTAGTGATGTACCGAAGACAGAATGCAATATTGTAAGAGTATGTGAGTATCAAAAAGTTATGTAATGCAAGTTCTTCAGGAAGAACAAATAATTATTCTGTGCATTGGCTGAAAGCTCACTGGTAGACTCTATGTAAGGGAAAGACCCTTAAACAGTGTTTGTGCACGTTCATTTGCTGAAGAAGTTTTGACCCTTATTTGTAAGATGTCCTCTACAATAATGTAATTTGGCAATGCCACTTGTTATTGCCACCAGATCATGGTAATCCTTTCTGTTGTCACCTGTACTGATAATATTTGGCTATATCAAACATCTGCTATTTACTAACTCCAGTACTGTCACCACTTGCAATAGCTTCTTGCTATTCCTGCTCCTTAGTACTTTCTTGTACTTTCATGGGTTTAAGACTTTCACACAGTATTTTCTTCAAACTGCAAATCATTGGATTGAAACAGCTGCCGATCTTAACTTGAATTGCTTGGATTAGACTGAAACTAGATTTACATTGGAGCATCTTACAGAGAAAATCAATTTCTTCTTCTTCTTTTCAAAGTTTGTGGTTTTCTGTGTAGATTCTGCTTTTTCCCACTGTCACCATACAGAGAATAAACCGCAGATCAGAGATTGGCTCATGTGTACCAAACTTTCTAGAGCTGCCGGGCCACATGCATGCTCTGTTCAGTAGAAAACTCTGTCTCCTCTTGGGAAGATTTTTGGTGAATATAGTAGAAATGTCTTATCTGATCTGTAAAATGCAGATTGCATTCCATGATTGTATCAGAGTTCAACAATGGCTGCCTTTGCCAACATACTTTTCAATTCCTTGTAGTTTTTGTTTCCGTGTCATGCCCAGCATAGACTGAAAAAGAAAGGGCAGTGCCCCTAATGATTGAACTATGGTGTCAAAGCTCATTTCTCAATACAGATCCATTTGTTTTGTTTTGGTCACTCAGCATCTGTCTACTACAAGACTCCCCGGATGTCCCCCTTACAACAGTGCCCAGCTTCATGCAGGAACAAGAGCCCTATTATTGGTCAGGGAGGCAGAAAGGAGAACTGACATCATTAAAATATAATAAAACATAGCATGGAGGCAAATGCAAATCAGGACCATGTCAGGCCATCAGAATGAGGGTCTCTTTTGGATTCAATGGGACAATAGTTCATTTCTTGGGGGGTTTTTTTCCCCCCTCCAGTTAATGAGTTAAGCATTAGATTAATCAGCATTAGATTAAGCTCTTTACTAAACAAACCAGTTTCAACAAAGGATGGTGAGGAGTTAATGTTTCTGGACTGACAAACAAAGCTCAGGGACTGTATGCATTTTATTTTCTACATAATTTGACCAAACTGGGCTTCACAGAATCAATGAAATAAAATATAATGAAAATTGTAAATAAAATCATAAACCAAAGACAAACATATAGGGGCGGATTTTAAAAAGCATTTACATGCGTAAATCTGGGTTTTACGCATGTAAATGCACTTTACTCGAGTAAGTGGGCTTTTGAAAATTGCTACAATATATGCCATTGAATCGTCCATAGGATTTATTCGCATAAGTGCACTTTACGTGAGTAAATGGCTTTTGAAAATTGCTACAATAGTAGTTACATTTATGCGCGTAACTCCTTTGAAAATTACCCCCATAGTAACTAGAGGAAATCAGAATGTTTGATAAATCTGAAGCTTTTCAGACATGAGAGACATGGATTTAGCAAAACCTGAGCTAAATTGGGACACTATAGGATTAGTAATTCTTGCATTTTGGGATCATTGAATAGTTGATTGGACTCTAGATATCCAGTCAAAAGACAGAGCTTGCATTCACAGATTTCATTGCTATCTAATGTTACACATAGTAATAATTTCCTGGTGCATAATAAATACTAGTAATGTGATATGCTGGGACACTTTCATGCTGCAGTTTACAAATTTGTGAAAAGTCTCTTTTTAAAATACAGCAGGGCATTAGTAATGTTTCCAGAACCTGAACTATAGTAGATGAACTGTATGGCAAGGGAAAAGAGTCATGCTGGTTGTATCTTGAGGATTTTTTGTTGTTATGATATCAGTTGGTTGTTGAACACCATGGGAATGACTGTGGTGGCTGATCAAGGTATTAAGACAGGCAGAGAAGTCAAAGCCTACCCTACTGAGTTTACATCTTCAGTTTGTTTGTTTTTTTACCATACTTTTTCACCATTGAGACAGCACACTGAAGAATGCTGTTTGTTTAATGTTTTACTTATCAGAGTTAGATGGTGGCTGCTTCTAACTTTGAAACTGACTTGACTCTTACTCCCAATACCAAACCACTTTTATCTACCCTAACATGAAGTAGAGATTAAAATAGTCACTACAGGCAAACCTGTTCTGCAGTTTAACATGGAGAATGGGAATTTCTGTGAGATTTCAGTTTTGAAAGGCTTGCACAATTTTATCTGCAGTTCTGTAATTCTCGTAGATTTTTGTCAAAGACTGAACATGATCTTGTTTCCCTCCCCCTTGCCTGCTTCTCCCTGATCTGAAATCAACTATGGTGAGCGAAGGAGAACATGAAGGTAAGAAAGTTGAGGGAAAGAGAGAAATGTATATACAATTTTAAATAAATAGTAGGTGATCCCAAGAGGAAGATCCACCTGATCCCATGGCAGTGTCCTCACAGGCAGTGAGCAGTGCAAGAACAGCTCAACCCAGGCTCTAAATCCACAACATCTGATTCAGTACTGAGGAGAATGACCTTCCTGAGAAAATCCTGAAGCACTACCCAATTCTTTTTGGGAAAGAGTTCACGAAGAGATTGAAAGTAATAAAGAACTAGTTGTGGAAGGAAACCACCATAGCTATCAGCAGTTTGTAGTTGCCCTGGCTTACTGCGGACCACTGCAAGAGGAGGTACTGAGATTGCAAGTTACTATTCCGAAAGAAGGCATCAAAAATATAGGATCATAAAAGGGAAAACCAGAGGAAGGTGGTTATGGTCCATATAGCTCAGTGCTATGGGAGAAAGAAAGAAGGCTGTCCTGGGATCTGAAAAGGTGAAAGGTCTGTCTGATAAATAAGACATGGTTGTAGCTCTGGCTGCAGAATAAGCAAGCAAAATATTTTATTCTTCCTGCATGTCATTACATCCATTAAGCAGGGGAGTAGTGGGCAGTGTCTCAGAAGCCTCACATACACATATGAAGTCCTTCACATGGAAGACTAACACCTAGCAAAAGCAATCAGGAAATGCTACAGGGATCTAATTCAGGGGCACAAAGTTCAGGAGAACATATCTTAACTTCCACTTTACTCTCATCTCTAAATCAGTGTGTACACTAGCTCTCATAGATACAATCTTACATGGAAAATGGGGACTAATACTTTTCTACACCTTATGCAACATCAATAAGATAGGACAAAATTAAGACTCATCTCTGATAGTCTCCATATAGGAAGACATCAACACTCTCTTGCTCTTCCCCTCCTTCTCATAGTGTTTTAGCCATCATGCCACCCTCTATAGCTGGGACCCAGGTCATACCAGAGGTAAAGTCCTACTCAATGATGAAGAACTAGGAAGAAGATGAGGGATGACAGTTGAAGAGTGAATGCCAGCAGGCGGCAAATAATGAGGATCCAGGAATTCATGAAGCAAAAGAAGCTCTCTGGGCTGAGGCTACCTCTAGCAGTCCTTTGTTCTCCACTTCTTCCAAAACTTCTTTTGAAAGCCCTGGAATCCTAGGAAGCTGCCTCCCAGCCATTCCATTGGCATGAGCTCCTCATGGGACACAGCAAGATGAGTACTGTGGACTCAGAAGAGTGGAGAATCAAATGCATATACATATGGACATCCAGGATTTATAATCAAAATGTCTCAAAGCTGCACACAATCTTCACCTAAATATTTGACCACTTACAGACAATAGAGGACAACATATTTTGCACCATGTATGACCTTGGCAATACAATGAGGTAGAAAATAGAGGTCCAGCACCAGTTGAAGTCATGTTCTATGCTTTCAACTAAGTTTACACAGACTCTATCCACATGTATGAGCAGCTCAAGGCAGTGGGGCCCCAGAATAAAAGGCCATCAGGGTGGATCTGTAACCCTAAAATGCCCTTTTTGGTGGAACTAGCCACACCCCTGAAGGAACACTTCTGCCTTCCCTGGAAGTAGTTATAGCAGCTACTGTCTTACCCTGCTGTATTTCCTAGAGGCAGATTGAGCTCTGGAGTCTCAATGCATGTTGAGAATGGTGAAGGGAAGACTGCTTCAGACTTGCTAGAAACTGGGAAACATTTTAGGTAAGCAGGAGCTTACTCTAATGAGATGGACTTCACCTTAACCAGGGTGGAATACAGCTGCTGGCACTAACAAAAAGGAAATGGTGCACTGTATTCCCACAATTCAACAACAATTATATAGACTCAAAATTTTGACCGTCATAATAGGCATAGTCGTATAGTGCTGTTAGACTTTATTACTCTGCCTTATATTTAATCATAGGTCAGTCCTCAATAATTTTTTCAAAAATGTTTTCTGTGTTTGCTTACTGTGACATCCTTCACCCATTAAAATATGAAAATTGCATTTTTAGCATTGTCTCCGTATAATTATACTGGACTTTAACTTTTATGCTGTAAAGTTCCTTTTTTCGCCCGTCAATTTTCAAAGTACGGTACCAATGCCCAACACGGAGCTGTGTTTCGGACAACAAAGTCCTTTGTCAAGGGCTTAGTTGTGCGTAAAAAAAAAAAAAATTGTAGTCATTTCTGCAACAATATACCAAATTTCTCAGAGCAAACAGTGCTACTTATTATTAGGGCAGCATGGTGATTATCAGCGTTTTTTTTTACATTTCTCTTCCAGTCTTTCCCAGATCTTAATTATATCCAAACTTGGGCCGGGATTTATCAAAATGCTGTAAATATTGCATGTGATGGGAAAAGGGGTGTGTTTTATTGCAACTTGCACTAATACCTATGTGAAGAGCTAAGTTACCACAAATTGTGATCATTTTTTTGCACTTTGAGATAAGTGCTAGAATGTGGTATTTCCTACATACAACCACTGAGGGGACCGTGTGTTCTACTGAGAGAGAAAGAGAGAGAAAGAAAGAGAGAAAGAGAGACTAGCCCTAATGTCCTGACCCTAGATAGGTATTTATATCTCTATGGGAGGCCCACCGAGTAACTCTAGGTGAGGTTTAGTATTAGTGTAGGGGTTTGGGGCCATTTGACATTAATGTGAGACGTACGAACAGAACAGTGCTCTCTTGTGAACATTTGATGACCCTCGGAGTGAGGAAAAGCACTCAAAGATGAAATTTGTTCAATGTCCTCTCAACCTAGCATGATGGACTCTCTACCTGGGTAACATCAAGCTAGGTTGAGAGTACATTGCACAAATCTCATCTTTGGGTGAGTTTCCTCACTCCGAGGGTCATCAAATGTTCACAAGAGAGCACTGTTCTGTTCGTACGTCTCACATTGAATGTCAAAGTGCCCCTAACCCCCTACACTACTACCTAAACCTCACCTCAAGTTACTAGGTGGGCCTCCCATAGAGATATAAATACCTATCTAGGGTGAGGGCATTATGGCTTGTCTCTCTCTCTCTCTCACAACTGCAATAAATGAGGGGGTTGGTTTATACATGATTTTGCAGATCTTAGTATAGAGAATTCCAATCCATTGTGCTATTTAAACCTGCTAGAGCTACTGTGTTCATCCAAAATATCCATTGGTGCGCCCTCAAATTCAATGCTGCATTGGGATCTCCACCTCTAGGAAACATGATCCATGACATGGCACTGTACACTTTGAAATAAATGTTTTTTTTCTAAACAGTGAGCCGCCATTGGTGCTAACATTTTTCCCATTGTAATACAGGAGATATGGAAAGGTTTAACAGTAGGAATATACTATCATCTGCTTTACCAGGATGATGAAACAGACTGTGAAATACCTACATATTAGACAAATTAATAATTTTGAAAACTACAGAGAGTAGGATTAAATGGACAATTTTCTCAGTGGAAGGGAGTGGACAGTGGAGTGCCTCGGGGATCTGTATTGGGACCCTTACTTTTCAATATATTTTTAAATGATCTGGAAAGAAATACGATGAGTGAGATAATCAAATTTGCAGATGACACAAAATTGTTCAGAGTAGTTAAATCACAAGCAGATTGTGATAAATTGCAGGAAGACCTTGTGAGACTGGAAAATTGGGCATCAAAATGGCAGATGAAATTTAATGTGGATAAGTGCAAGGTGATGCATATAGGTAAAAAAAAAACCATGCTATAATTGCACAATGTTGGGTTCCATATTAGGTGCTACAACCCAAGAAAGAGATCTAGGCGTCATAGTGGATAACACATTGAAATCGTCAGTTCAGTGTGCTGCGGCAGTCAAAAAAGCAAACAGAATGTTGGGAATTATTAGAAAGGGAATGGTGAATAAAACGAAAAAAGTCATAATGCCTCTCTATCGCTCCATGGTGAGACGGCACCTTGAATACTGTGTACAATTCTGGTCGCCGCATCTCAAAAAAGATATACTTGCGATGGAGAAGGTACAGAGAAGGGCTACCAAAATGATAGGGGGAATGGAACAGCTCCCCTATGAGGAAAGACTAAAGAGGTTAGGACTTTTCAACTAGGAGAAGAGACGGCTGAGGGGGGATATGATAGAGATGTTTAAAATTATGAGAGGTCTAGAACGGGTAGATGTGAATCAGTTATTTACTCTTTCGGATAGTAGAAAGACTAGGGGGCACGCCATGAAGTTAGCATGGGGCACATTTAAAACTAATCGGAGAAAGTTCTTTTTTACTCAACGCACAATTAAACTCTGGAATTTGTTGCCAGAGGATGTGGTTAGTGCAGTTAGTATAGCTGTGTTTAAAAAAGGATTGGATGAGTTCTTGGAGGAGAAGTCCATTACCTGCTATTAAGTTCACTTAGAGAATAGCCACTGCCATTAGCAATGGTAATATGGAATAGACTTAGTTTTTGGGTACTTGCCAGGTTCTTATGGCCTGGATTGGCCACTGTTGGAAACAGGATGCTGGGATTGATGGACCCTTGGTCTGACCCAGTATGGCATTTTCTTATGTTCTTATGGGGGATGTTCTTATGGGGGATGTTCTTATGGGGGACATAGCCATCTCTGCATCTTCAAGTTGGACTGAACTAACTAATTTGCACAAGCGTTGGATACGCACAGAGCTACATGGAGTCACAATGGTTGAATACCTTAAACACCAGCGCATTCCACGAGGACTCAGAATGGTGAAAGAACCCAAAATTTATACTGAGTATCCGGAATTTCTGGAACAATGGTCCCATGTTCTGAATAAATGCTCAATGGACTTGATGTTATTAATTGTTAGTCAAACGCGTAAGATATCTCAGGAAATTCAGCAACAGTCTGATACCATGTTGGAGTCCCTAAAAAACAAAGTGGCATTAGATCTATTTGACAACACTTTACAGGAGTTTAAGCGCAATATGGAAAAATTCAAAGAAGAGATAAAAACCACCAAAATTGAAAAATTCCATAGAGACGAAGGGGATTATAAGAAAGGATTGGTTTACCCCTGGTTAAATCAGGAAGTCAAGCCAAAGAAAGTTACCTTTGATATGTCTGATCATTCATCAGGAAGTGATGAAGAAAACCCTTTAGGGGACGCCTCAAAACCAACATATCAATGAGGTCAACGAGGACAAACATACAGGGGCAGAAGAAGAGGGTCCCGCAATTATCAACACACAGAGTGGAGTCGACCGAGAACCAGGTCGCAATACCCCTCCAACAAACAAACTCCGGGACAAATGGAGTGGACTTAACAACAGCAGTAATTAACATATCGGGGTGCCCCCTTACTACACTTGAAGAACAAATATTGAATAAAGGCTTAAATTTTGTGCCAACCCAGAGACACGATCCCTTTCAGTTCCGCTGTGACTTCCACAAGTTCATTCGTCAACTACAAAGGAAAATTTACTTGACCCAATCCCCTTTTACAAGTTCACCCACTACTATTACACCAATTGTTAAACTCAAATCCAAATGGAGACCCCCACCACCAGGAGATGCAGCTATAAACACTTTTTTTACATTGGTGATGCATGACGTTGAAAATATTGAAAAATTAAATCCCCATTCTTTTTTCAATTTAACTAGAGAAGAATCATTGGCCTTACATCAATTGCAAGATAGACGGGACATAGTAATAAAACCGGCTGACAAGGGTGGTGCAGTCATAGTAATGAGTGCGCCCTCTTACAGACAAGAAGTGTTATGTCAACTTTCTGACAAAACGTTCTACAAAGAATTAGACACAGATCCCACGGATAGCATCCAAGCGGAAGTAACTCGTATTGTGGAACATGGCCGTCAACAGAAGTTTCTCACCAATAGTGAATGTGATTTTCTGATTAACAAAAATCCAAGAATTCCGGTACTATACATAGTACCGAAGATTCACAAAAATTTACAAAATCCGCCTGGAAGACCAATCGTTTCGGCCAAAGAATCCATTTTGGAGCCAATTTCAATTTTTTTGGACAAATTATTACAGCCGTTTGTACCTCAAGCACAATCATACATCAAAGATACATCACCATGCTTCAATTTTTATCCACTGTCACACTAACCGGTAACAGCCTTCTAGTCACCATGGACATTGAGTCATTATATACTGTGATTCCTCAATAAGAGTTGCTTACAGTAATAGCAGCAGTATTAAAAAATCGTCCAAACCCACAATGGATACCTACTGTTTACATTATAGAATTATTACATCTTGCATTAACTAATAATTATTTCATGTTTCAAGAAAAATTATATTTACAAATTCGGGGAACAGCCATGGGGGCGGCGATGGCACCAGATGTCGCAAATTTATTTGTTACAGCTTTTGAAAATCAGTATATCCAGCAGAATCAATGGTCATCAAATTTGAAGTATTGGAAGAGATACATTGATGACATATTTATTGTGTGGGAAGGATCCCAAGCAGCCCTCATTGAGTTTCATACCTGGCTTAACAAACTAAATTCATGTCTTAAATTCACCATGAACTTTCATCATCACCAAGTATCTTACCTAGACATCTTAATCACCAGAAATGAAGATTCAGTAACCACCACTCTGTATCGCAAACCCAACGACCGCAACAATCTTTTAAGATTTGACAGTTTTCACCCCAGCACATTTAAGTTAAATTTACCTGTGGGACAATTTATGCGTATACGACGCATCTGTACAGACGACTTGGAATTTAAAATACAAGCCCAAACATTGGCAGAAAGATTTTTGCAACGAGGATATCCTGTATCAAGTGTTAAAAAAGCCTATCGACGTGCCCTTTACTCCAATCGCGACTTTTTATTTTTGCCAAAACAACGTGAGGATTCGAGCCCGCAGACCTTGGTGATGAGACACACGTTGGCCGCCCCGCAGATCAGCAGAGCCATTAGGAGGCATTGGGCGATCCTCCAAGAAATTCATCCTTCATTTCATGAACCTATTCGGATAGCATACTCCCGAGGCCGCAATATTAAAGACCAGGTAGTCCATTCCAGTCTTAATGAGACCCTGAATGATGATGAACCTGTCAGTAATTGCACAAACTACGCTCATTGCGCTCTGAAATCACCATTGACCACAATGACATTGCCATCAGGACGGATTTTACCTCTACCCCAAGCTATGTGCAGAACTCCGTTCGTAGTATATGCCATCATCTGCCCATGCCCACTTATTTATGTGGGCATGACCAAGCGTCCGTTCAAGATTAGACTAACTGAACATAAATGTTGCCTTAATACAGGTCGCATTGAGGAGCCACTGGTAACGCACTTTCAGGAACACGGTCATATTTTTTCAGATATTAAATGGACCATTTTAGAAGTCATTAAAGCACATTGGAGAAAAGGTGACGGATTAAAAAACTTCGACAATGCGAACAGCGTTGGATTTTTCAGTTGCATACAGTGATCCCTGGGGGACTTAACAAGGAAATAGAGTGGATTCACTTTATGTGAATCGACCAGTCCCGCCAAATCATGCACACAGGTGCAGTAAGGTGAATTCACTTAGCTGCCAAATCATGCATTCAGGTGCAATAAGGTGATTTTTCATAAAATCATGCCAGATCCCGCGGCACCTCAGCAGAACGCCGTCGGGAGGACTAGGCGGTTGAATGCGGTAAGTTGCGATCTAAGAAGTTTCTAAACCTTTTGGGAGGTGCACATATGATTTTAAGAATGCCCTTGTGCAAAAATTGTCTTTAAGATATATGTGATGTTATGACCATTTCTTATCTTAAAGGGTATTAATTACCATGTGAACCGGACGGGTGTCAAACCAAGATATTGAGTATCAAGTAAACCTTTGACGGGCATTAAACCTTCCATTTTTTGAGTTCAGGTATAACAACCTTTTGATGTGGATACAGTCCCTGAAGCAGCGCAAAGCGAAACGTACGTCGGACTGCGCAAGCATCTTTAACATCGAAAGTTCATCCCTTCAAAGCCTTTCCTGAACAACCTTCACCTGCAAAGCGCGGTAGCGCTGCAGACGAAATCGAAGCGCGGAGGCGCTCAGCACAAGTAAGGAAACACCATCTTTTGGAAGTGCGGTGGCGCTCAAAACAAGTAAGGCAAATACCGTCCTTTATTACAGTTAACACCGTCATATTCAAAATTATTTTAATAAAAAGAAGAAAATACAACAAGAAAAATATCAAAAAGAAAAAGAAAAAATTGATTTAATAATAAAGCGACAGTTTGAGGAATTAAAAACTACAAGGGACCGATGATTAAATATGACCCACTGTGGTTGACAGCTTGGCTTACTGCCTAAATCAACCCAGGGTGGTATGATGGTCCATCACCTTTAATAAGTTCATTGCACAGAAAATTAAAAAAAACCATAGCTAGCGACGTCTTTTGTGTATAGATAAGTGGAGCTCGTTGCACTTCAGCAATTAACTGTTCTTTCTTTAGTGGATTTCAATTACTCCAATATTGATTCGATAAACATTTAATCGGAGATTGAAAGGAAGGTAAAACTTTTAGATGCCATAAATGAATGTTTTATTGAGCTTCTAGTCCTGGAACCAATGAGAGTGGGAATTCCTTTATAGTTATTTATTTATTTATTTATTTATTTATTTGACAGTTTTATATACCGACGTTCTGGTAACATAGTTACTAATCACTTCGGTTTACATTGCAACAAATAACTTGACAATATATAGAATAATGTCTTACAATGAACAAGGTAGGATGAACTTGGATAAATAAATAATAAATAATAATAATAAATTAAAATAAACATAAGTTAGTTCTCAATGGATTGCAGGCCCTCATGTAAAGGATAATAGTGGTGAGGCTGCTTAGCTATAGTGATCAAAATGAAATCAAATGTAATATTCCATGCATTAAAAAAGGTTGAAGGAAAGCCATATGACTGCCAGCATGGTAAATGGTGCTATGAAAAAGGCTATTAAAGTCAAAAAGGCATCTTTTAAAAAATGGAAAGCAATTTCAAATAAGGAGAATAGGAAAGAGTATAGGCACTGGC
This sequence comes from Rhinatrema bivittatum, assembly GCF_901001135.1. NCBI lineage: Eukaryota > Metazoa > Chordata > Amphibia > Gymnophiona > Rhinatrematidae > Rhinatrema > Rhinatrema bivittatum. The sequence goes on from NC_042618.1 coordinate 128,252,458, forward strand.
AAGGAAGATGTAAAACATTAAGGCAGGCAAAAAAAGAATTTGAAAAGAAGCTTGGCAAAACCTAATAATAAAATCTTTTTCAAGTACATCAAAAGCAAGAAACATGCGAGGGAGTCAGTTGACCAGAGGGTAAAAGGAACGCTTAGAGAAGACAAAAGCCATCACAGAAAAACTAAATGAATTCTTGTTTCAGGCTTTACTGGAGAGGATATTAAAGAGATTACCACATCAGCACCATTCTTTGAAAGTGATGAGTCAGAGGAACTGAAGCAAATCACTATTAAACTGGAGGATGTATTAGAGCAAATTGACAGGATAAATAACAACAAATCACCAGAATCTGATGGCATTCGCCTCAGTGTTCTGAAAGATCTCAGATATGCAATAACAGATCTGTTTCTGTTAATCTGTAATCATTAAAGTCTGCCATTATACAAGAAAATTGGAGGGTAGCCAAATGTAATGCTGGGTGATTCAAGATAGTACAAACCAGTAAGCCTAATGTCAGTGCTGAAAAAAATGGAAGAACTATAGTTAAAAACAGAATTACTGGGCATATGGATAGGCATGGCTTAATAGGATAACGACAGCATAGATTGTTTTAAATTGTTTGAATTGTTTGAAAGTATAAATAGGCATATGGATAAGTGAGCGAGTTAATATTGTGTACCCGGATTTTCAGAAGGCATTTGATAAAGTTCCACATTAGAGACTGCTCAGAAAATTACAAAGTCATAGTATAGGAGGCAATGTCCTATTGTGGATTACTAACTGATTAAAAGATAGGAAAAAAAAAAGAGTAGGTCTAAACAGTCATCTTTCCCAAAGGTAAAAAGTGAACAGTGCCCCAGGGATCTATACTGGGACCAAATTTGGTTTACATATTTATAAATGATCTAGAACAAGGAGCAATGAATGAGATAATCAGATTTGCAGATGACACAAAATTATTCAAATTAGCTAAAACATGAGCTGATTGTGAGGAAATACATGAGGATATTGTGAGACTGGGGAACTGGGCATCTAAATGGAAGATACAATTTAATGTGGGGTGCAAATTGAAGTACATAGAGAAAACCATTTCTAACTATACATATACAATGCTGAGTAAAGACTGTGGGGTCATTGTGAACAAAACATTTAAATCTTCAGCTAAGAGAAAAGCAGACTGAATTTTAAGAATTTTTTGGAAAGAAATAGAAAAAAAAACCTGGGAATATTATAATGCTTCTCTATTGATCTATGGTGTAGCCACACTTTAAGTATTATGTACATTCCTGGTTACCACACCTCAAAAAAATTTAGCAGAATTTGAAAAAGTACAGAGAAGGATCAGCTCCCGTATGAAGAAAAGCTAAACAGGTTAGGTCTCTTCAGCTTGGAGAAGAGCCAACTTAGAGGGGATAAAGGTTTATAAAAGTATGTGTGCTATGGAACAGGTTAATAGGGAACAGTATTTAAACTATCAGCTTGTACTAAAGACTAGTAATAGACACTTCCTGAAATTAACAGAAGATTTAAAACATATTTAAGTAAGTGTTTTCTCAGTCAAACCACAATTAAGCAATGGAACATGTTTTCGGAAAATGTGGTTAAGGCTAATAGTATAACTAAGCTTAAAATGTTTGGATAAGTTTCTGAAGGAAAGGTGGATAAATACTTATTAGCTAGACAGGCTTTGGTTTCTCTATCTCTTAATTCTTGGGGAGAGCAACATGAAACAGACTTTCGTATTGGGGTAGAAGGGTGCATCTTTTAGACCTAAGGAAAGTTTCCTTGCCCTTTACAAGCATGTAGAATCTGGTTTCATCTGGTCTGAGTGCCCTCCATTGTATCTAGAGTCCCAACAGTCTTCATGTGATATCATGAAGGTAGCTAGGAGAGCTGGAGGCATAGGGTCTGAGGATAGAGTCCATATAGCCAGATACTTCTACAGTGACAGTGTTGATGCTAGAAACAATGGATTGTCCAGGGTTTGTGTATTTTAGGTAATAGGTAGAACATATCTGGTTGAAGTTCCTGAGATATGTTCATGTAAATATGTTGGCATATTCCAGTGGGGAATTCCATATATTTTACCCACCTGACAAAGTGGACTCTGTCCTTGAAAGCATCTGACAAAGTGGACTCTGTCCTTGAAAGCTCATGCCTCAATAAAGTGGTTAGTCTATAAGGTGTAACCAATCTTGTGTCTTTTTTTCAGAACTTGATGAACCTTTGTACAGATTAATTAGTAAATACTAGGGATGTGAATCGTGTCCTCGATCGTCTTAACGATCGATTTCGGCTGGGAGGGGGAGGGAATCGTATTGTTGCCGTTTGGGGGGGTAAAATATCGTGAAAAATCGTGAAAAATCGTGAAAAATCGAAAAATCGAAAAATCGCAAAACCGGCACATTAAAAACCCCTAAAATCCACCCCCGACCCTTTAAATTAAATCCCCCACCCTCCCGAACCCCCCCCCAAATGACTTAAATAACCTGCGGGTCCAGCGGCGGTCCGGAACGGCAGCGGTCCGGAACGGGCTCCTGCTCCTGAATCTTGTTGTCTTCAGCCGGCGCCTTTTTCCAAAATGGCGCCGAAAAATGGCGGCGGCCATAGACGAACTCGATTGGACGGCAGGAGGTCCTTCCGGACCCCCGCTGGACTTTTGGCAAGTCTCGTGGGGGTCAGGAGGCCCCCCACAAGCTGGCCAAAAGTTCCTGGAGGTCCAGCGGGGGTCAGGGAGCGATTTCCCGCCGCGAATCGTTTTCGTACGGAAAATGGCGCCGGCAGGAGATCGACTGCAGGAGGTCGTTCAGCGAGGGTTCCGGCGCCTCGCTGAACAACCTCCTGCAGTCGATCTCCTGCCGGCGCCATTTTCCGTACGAAAACGATTCGCGGCGGGAAATCGCTCTCTGACCCCCGCTGGACCTCCAGGAACTTTTGGCCAGCTTGTGGGGGGCCTCCTGACCCCCACGAGACTTGCCAAAAGTCCAGCGGGGGTCCAGAAGGACCTCCTGCCGTCCAATCGTGTTCGTCTATGGCCGCCGCCATTTTTCGGCGCCATTTTGGAAAATGGCGCCGGCTGAAGACAACAAGATTCAGGAGCAGGAGCCCGTTCCGGACCGCTGCCGTTCCGGACCGCCGCTGGACCCGCAGGCTATTTAAGTCATTTGGGGGGGGTTCGGGAGGGTGGGGGATTTAATTTAAAGGGTCGGGGGTGGGGTTTGGGGGGGTTTTAGTGTGCCAGGCTCACGATTCTAATGATTTATAATGATAAATCGTTAGAATCTCTATTGTATTGTGTTCCATAACGGTTTAAGACGATATTAAAATTATCGGATGATAATTTTAATCGTCCTAAAACGATTCACATCCCTAGTAAATACTCCTATAAATTTAAAGCACTCTTAGTATCCTAAACTTAACTAGGAACTCAACAAAACTAAGATGAAGGCAGCAGTCCAGCAGCAAGAAGGGGGCTTTCCAGTCTTTTGCATTGAGTGTCACATGTATGATTTTTTACCCACTGGTGAGAGATTGTATGTGTGCACTCGGTGCAAAGAGTTCCTGGTTCTCAGGGAACGAGTCCGATCTCTGGAGGCTAGAGTAGCAGACTTGGATGACCTGAGGCAGACAGAGAGGGGTACATTGATGAGACCATTAGACTAGGTATACATTGTACAAAACAGCCTACACTAACCAGAATGATCAGAAAGGTTAAGATATATTGACAAGCTGTTCTAATCCATCCAATCGGGAATATGGACCATATATTGACCCACATGTTGGACCACGAATGGATTTTAATATCTTGTGCACCACGATTGCTAATGATAGCGTTTCGGAGGGTAGCTTGCTCTTGGTTTAATAATGCTAGAGCCTTAGATGTAGTATTAATAGATTTTGCCAATGTACAGGCGAGTGTTGTGACTTCTATGTCGGCATGCATAGCCAAAGCAGGTACACTAATCAAAGTTAATGCTAATGCTAGTGATTCTTGCATACTAAATAATGAAACATTTCCATCACAGGTGGGTTCTAAGGAGGACAAATCACGTGTCTGTCAATGCTTGGAATCTAGTTTTTGTGGTTTCTGGGGCAACACAGGAACAAATACACATGACAAGCATGATAGGGTGTAGGAGCCAATTTAACATAGCGGAGCGACCGGTCATCAAAGAATTTGTGACTCAAAGAATGAAGATGTTCAGCTACCAATAACATGTGCTGTAATTAATGAGAGGCAGTGTGCTAATCTATATTTACATAGGTCAAAACAATATGTATGAACATGTATTAAACACTGGTCCTTTTAGGACTAGCAAACATAGAAAAACAAAAAACAAAAAACATAGAAAAACAAAAAACAGATTTGCAAGAAAAAGTTCCTTCTGAGTAATGGGTCAGAATATCCTTATCAATACCTAAACCCCATCTAAACTACATGGCCCTGGAGTTTAACTGACACAGAGATCTGCCCAATTTAAAACAGTAGCAAAGTGTGCCTGTGGCCTGCCAGGAGTGTCCACAGTAGAGATGTGAATCGTGTCCTCGATCGTCTTAACGATCGATTTCGGCTGGGAGGGGGAGGGAATCGTATTGTTGCCATTTGGGTGTGTAAACTATCGTGAAAAATCGTTAAAATCGTGAGCCGGCACACTAAACCCCCCTAAAACCCACCCCCGACCCTTTAAATTAAATCCCCCACCCTCCTGAACCCCCCCCCCCCAATGCTTTAAATTACCTGGGGATCCGGCGGTGGTCCAGAACGGCGGCGGTCCGTAACGGCCCCCTCAATAGAATCGTGTTGTCTTCAGCCGGCGCCATTTTTCAAAATGGCCGCCGCAAAATGGCGGCGGCCATAGACAAAAACGATTCGACGGAGGTCGTTCCGGACCCCCGCTGGACTTTTGGCAAGTCTTGTGGGGGTCAGGAGGCCCCCCCAAGCTGGCCAAAAGTTTCCTGGGAGTCCAGCGGGGTTCCGGGAGCGATTTCTTGCCGCGAATCATTTTCGTACGGAAAATGGCGCCGGCAGGAGATCGACTGCAGGAGGTCGTTCAGCGGGGGTTTCGCCGCTGAACGATCTCCTGCACTCGATCTAAAGATTGGTAGAGATGTGAATTGGAACCGGAATCTGATTGGTTCCGGTTCCAATCCAAATCTTAAAACTTTTATCGCCCAGCCCGATTTGAGTTTTCATTATCGGCTGCGCCCGATCCGATAATCAAAAAACCCTCCCCCACCCTCCCGAACCCCCAAAAAAGGATTTAAAATTACCTCGTGATCCAGCGGGAGCGCGGGGAGCCGACAGTCGGCCCCTGTGACATAGTGAAGGCAAAGGCAAAGGCTAGCGCCGGCGCCATTTTCAGTACTGGCAGCCTTTGGCCCCTGTGACATAGTGAGGGCAAAGGCTAGCATGGGCGCCATTTTGAATACTGGCAATACGCCCGAGTGCAGGAGGTTGCTCCCGGACCCCTGCTGGACTTTTGGCAAATCTTGTGGGGGTCAGGAGGCCCCCCCAAGCTGGCCAAAAGTCCCTGGGGGTCCAGCGCCGGCCATCCAGTGCTCCTACCATGTGACAAGGGCCGGCCAATGGCACGGATACCCTGTCACATGGTAAGGGCAAAGGGCCATCGGCGCCATTTTTATTAGTGGCAGCTGATGGCCCGAGCGGGAGATCACTCCCCGCGCCCCCGCTGGACCACCAGGTAATTTTAAAAGGTATGGGGGGGGGGGGGTCGGGAGGTGGGGGAGGCTAAGGGGGTCTTTTTAAAGGGTCGGGTGGGTTTTGTTTTTATCGGGCCATCGGCGCCATTTATATTAGTGGCAGCCAAAATGGCGCCGATGCCCCGAGAGTGGGAGATCGCGCTGGGACCCCCCCCCCCCCCCACACACACACACACTGGACCACCAGGTAATTTAAAACATTTTGGGGGGGTTCAGGAGGGTGGGGGATTTGTTTTAAAGGGTTGGGGTGGGTTTAGGGGTTGTTTTGGTGTGCCGGTTTTCCCGCCCTCTCCCGATTTACGATTTTTCACGATAAATCGGGGGAATTTCTATTGTATCGCGATTCTAGTGATTTTTGACGATTTAAAAAATATCTGACGATTTATTTAAATCGTCAAAAATGATTCACATCCCTACTTCTTGGTGTTTGGGTAATTGCCAGGTTCTTGTGACCTGGTTTAGCTTCGGTTGGAAACAAGATGTTGGGCTTAATGGACCCTTGGTCTGACCCAGTATGGCAATTTCTTATGTTCTTAATGTTTTGTTACTGAACTGGTGAGCAGAAGAGCCCCCGTGAGCAGAGCAAACCCTATGGGCCTTGAAAACTATGTTTTTTCCATCTGTGCGGACAGCCATGGGGCCTTCTGTGGTCCATGGCCCTTCCTGTGTACCCCTGTGCCCAACAGCTGATGAGGATGGGAACTGCATTGGGATTGGTCAGGTACTTACATGAAACCCAGACAGGCCAGGGTTGAAGACAAAATGCTGGTCGTGCTTGATGGACCATTGGTTTCTTATGTTCTTATGATGCAGGTGTCAGGGATTCTCTGTTAAATGCCCTACTTCTAAGCACCATCATGCTATATGTCCCCAGTTATAGCCTTTGAAACTAATGTGCCTTCTGTTTTTTTAAGCAGCTCTGGCCAACAAATAAGGTGTTTGATTTTCTATACCTTATTTATTGTACATAATACATTTAATTTTGTATCTATGTTGTATCATAAAATAAAATAATTGTGAAAGGTCTTATGTTATCCAATTGTTCTTTTGGTCTGGGATAAGAGAGCCCCAGAATGATTAGATGTCTCTCCTTAACATTGTTTACTTGGTTAACATTAGTGTTTTAATTAGTCATAGTTATGTTTATCACCAAGTCATGATGTCCACCAAAACACAATTCCTAGGGCCTAAGAATCCTGACTGTACAGCCTACATGTTGTCCTCTGCAGCGAGTTTAAACAAGACCTTTCTCCTAGTGTCACTTGCTGGACTCATTCTCCTCTTTCCTTCCTCTCTTAGCCAAAACCATCGGCCCTTTGACATAGTGAGGGCAAAGGTAGTGCCAGCGCCATTTTGAATACTGGCAATACGGCTGGAGTGCAGGAGGTCGCTCCCGGATCCCCACTGGACTTTTGGCAAGTCTTGTGAGGGTCAGGAGGCCCCCCCAAGTTGGCCAAAAGTCCCTGGGGGTCCAGCAGGGGTCCGGGAGCGATCTCCTGCACGCGGGCTATATTGGCAATATTCAAAATGGCACCGGCGCTACCTTTGCCCTGTCACATGGTAAGGGCAAAGGGCCATCGGTGCCATTTTTTTTAGCGCAGCTGATAGCGTGAGAATGGGAGATCGCTGCCCGCGGCCCCCCTGGACCACCAGGTATGTGTAAAAAGTTTTTGGGGGGTGTCGGGAGAGTGGGGGAGGCTAAGGGGTAATTTTAAAGGGTCGGGTGGGGTTTTTTTTTTATCGGGCCATCGGCGCCATTTATATTAGTGGCAGCCAAATGGCGCCGATGGCCCGAGAGCGGGAGATCGCGCCGGGACCCCCCCACTGGACCACCAGGTAATTTAAAACATGTTGGGGGGGGGGTTCGGGAGGGTGGGGGATTTGTTTTAAAGGGTCGGGGTGGGTTTTAGGGTTGTTTTGGTGTGCTGGTTTTCCCGCCCTCCCCCGATTTACGATTTTTCATGATAAATCGGGGGAATTTCTATTGTATCACGACTCTAACGATTTTTGACGATTTAAAATATATCTGACGATTTTTTTAAATCGTCAAAAACGATTCACGTCTCTAATGTGTATAACTATTGGCACCAACCCAGAACCTGCCTAGACCACCCCTTTTTTCACGTGTATATGTGCATGCAAAGCATAATGTACACACATATTTTCTATGTTTATAAAACAGCGATTACATGAGTAAAGGCTACTTACATGCATATACACTTTGAAAATTCACTCCTAAACTTTATTGCCATAGACATAGACCTGGGAAAAAGCTATAGAAAATGAGGTCCTTAATTGCATTTTCAAATCTACACACATTTAGGTGAATTTTAGGGATGTGCAGCAGGGACGGATTCGTCCCATTCGGTATTCGTATCTGTCAGGACTCAAATCCGTTGCATCCATTCTCAGGGAACCCCGATCTGTTCATCAGTTACATATGTATTCATTTCCCAAAAACCCCCATCCCAATCCTTTAAATTTAATTAACTACAACCCCCCCCCCCCCCCAAGATTTGCCAAAAGTCCCTAGTAGTCCAGCGGGGGTCCTGGAGAGATCTTCCTGCACTCGGGCTGTCAGCTGCCGGTATTCAAAATGGCACCGATAGACTTTGTCCTTACTGTGTTACAGGGGCTACCGGTGCCATTGCTCGGCCCCTGTCATATGGTAGGAGCAATGTACGGCCGGTGCCATCTTGTGCTCCTACCATGTGACAGGAGCCGACCAAGAAACCGGTAGCCCTAGTGAATTTTAAAAGCCCGGCACATGCCAAAACCGATAGATAGGTGCACAAATCAGGCTGGCACGTGCCGAGCAGATTTTAAAAGCTGCCCAAGTACACGCGTATCTCCCGCTGCATGCACAAATAAAAAGTTTACAAAAGGGGCGGGGTATGAGCGTGCTCTGGGCGGGGTGGAGTTTTAAGGGTTGGGGATAACAGAGGGGGGTTTGGAAGTTCTCTCTCAAGTGGGTGAACTGGGAATGAACTGGAAAAATGGTGAATGACATCAGCGTGTATCCCTTGAAATATTTCCCCACTTACATGGTAGAGACAGGATTTGCACGCACATGCGCATGCCCATTTAAACTTAAGCACACATGTATGCATGGCCAGGATATTTATAACATGCATGTATATACACTTGTATGTTATAAAATAAACACATCCCTAGGCACGGGCTGACAAATTACACACATATGCGCTCGTGCTGTCAAAGTTATTGTCATTATTTTCAATGAGAAAAGTCACTATACAGAAAGGAGGTGCTAAAGCCAGTGGCTAGTTTGTTCTGCGACAAGTTTCAAAGTGAAAAAGTACACGCATCCTTTCTCTTTGAAAAACGATGCAAAGTCCATGAGTGAAAAGTAGCCACAGGCTTTGTCTCAAAGCTCTCTATTCTAAATTGCCCCCATAAACTGTGCCTTTGCTTTCCGGTTGAGGTGTGCAGGGTATTTTTTCAGATGTAACATGGGCTGGTGTGAATTTGCTGACAGGAGGTCAAGGCATCAGGCACTATGTGAATGGCAATATAGAACTGTGCATTGTTTGTGAGTCTTGGAAGCCTGAGACCATGTAATTTGCAGGTTCCACATCTTACTTCTACCACCTTACCTCTCCCTCTCTCTCTAATCTTCAGTAAATCAATTGATATAGTATATGTGTTCAATTTTTCACTTTCTGTACTTTCTTCTATTTTTATCCTACTCACACCATAAGTAAACACTTTAGGATAGACACCTTCATTAACTGTGTTTTCTACAGTGGCATAGCATTTTTGCCTGATTATGTGCAGTATTATGAAGATACTCTCAATTTAATATTAAGTTGTATTTTCTAAAATGGCTGAGCAAATTGCTTTCTCTATTGACTGAATTTGGTTACCCAGGCCACAATCTCCCCTCTTTTTTTGGGAAGTGGGGGAGGGAGGATTGAGTACTTTAAGAATAACAGACCATAGCAGGGGCAGCAACTTTTTTTTTTGGCAACATGTTTAATCTACATTGATTAGATTGTACTGGAAAAACAAGATAAAAAGAAAACATTATAGGCTCTTTCCCCTCATTCCATACATAAAGGAACGTGTAAATGAATTTCCATTCTACCAAATTGCATGATGCTTTAGATTCTTTTGTCTCCAATAGTGTACCAAGATTTTGCCATGAGGGGGAAAAAGCCTAATGAAAAAGATTAAGCCACAATTGAAAGCCTGGCGGAATGTCCCCCAACAGAAGCATTTGTGTCAAGAATAATGTACGGCGGCAATTACATGGCAGCACAATAATTAAACGTGAAACAGAAGCCTACATCTGAGCCTGGCTTGAGCACACACTGGTGTCACTTGCCTTTGATGTTAAAGCTGATAAGTGGAAAGGATTTGAAGGGACCTGCCAAATTCTCATCATTCGCTCCCAATTAAAAATCTACTGTTCCAACATGCACTGGGGCTTTAAGGCAGTAAACAGAAGGCTGAAATCTGCCTGCAGGGTCCAAGCAATTAAAATGTATTTACAGAAACAGAGTATCTGGGACAACAGCAATTTCTCGCAAGGTATTTTGCTGGCTTGGTTAGGCCTAAAAGTCATAGTTTACTTTCCCAGCAAAGGCCTGTCTAGACTTCTTCCCGAACCCTGGTAGGCTCTGGAAAACGTCAGCAATTTATCCTCTATTAATTATCATTATTGCTCTTATTATTTATATTTACACACTTATGGCTGTATATCCCTACCACTCTGAAGCAAGCGTAGGGACTGCAGAGCTGGAGAGTTGGTGTGGATGGGCACACTAGATAGGATGTGTTGTCTTTTTCTGCCACCATATTTCTATATTTGCTGCTGATGTGGAAAATATAGAATCGACCCTGAGTTAAAAGTCAAGAATATGAAACATTAAGTCATGTTAATTCAATTTTACATTGTTATTTATTTGGCCAATTTATGCAATGCAAAATAATTCTTACGTTTACAAGATTTTGTAAAGCTCCTAGTCAAACCTGGCACACAAGGCAGTTATATGACTTACGCAAATATCTGCTGTGAAAGATGAATATGGGATCTGAGCTTAAGTTCCAAAGTCTGAGAAGTCCTTGGTTTAATCATAATACTGTCCTGTCATCCTGCATATGGCTTTTTAACCAATAGCAGATAATATGACAAATCAAGTATTAGATTGTCATAGAATACAAAAGGTTTAAAAAAAATGTATTTGAAGGACAGAAACTAAAACTGCACCCACCCAGTCAGGGTCTCTGGAAGTTTAGTAGAGGTGCAGGGAAATATGATTGCATAGGGGGTGTGTTTGAAGCATCGCCTTCTGCTTCAAACACATCCCTTTCCCCCGATCCCCTGGGTCTATTGATGTACAGCCCATGCCTTTCCCACTTGTGAGAGAGATGCCTGGATCAGCTCACGGCTCCATGGGGAGCTGGGCATGCTACCATAGGCAGGGGCAGATGCTCCAAACCCTAATGCTCTGGGCCATGGTGATTGGCTATATATGTGGAGCGATGGTGAGCTATGACTTGTAGAGCCAGCTGTGGCCATCCAGTGCTCCTACCATGTGACAGGGTCCGGCCAATGGCACGGATACCCTGTCACATGGTAAGGGCAAAGGGCCATCGACACCATTTTGATTAGTGGCAGCCGACGGCCCGGGAGCGGGAGATCATTCCAGGGACCCCCACTGGACCCACCAGGTACCTGTAAAAAGTTTTTTGGGGGGGTCGGGAGGGTGGGAGAAGCTAAGGTATTAGTTTTAAAGGGTCGGGTGGGTTTTTTGTTTATCGGCTCAGGCGCAGCCAATAAACAAAACCGCGATTGGGCCCGATGAAAAAAAAAACACATGTGAATTCGAACCGGAATCCGTACCGATTCCGATTCATATCTCTACTGATTGATGAATTCTCTGCAACCTTTTGCATCACCTTCATACCGGGGTTAGGGTGGAAGGTGCAGCATGGAGGCTGCTTGACAAATTGGGCAATTGGAGGAGGTGCTAGTGTGGCTGTGGAGACCAAAATTTGCGTGGACTACATATGAGCTGCCAGACGTTGAAGGATACTGGTCATGTGCTGTTATATCTGCAGCACCAAGCCGGAGATGGCCTGAGCTGGAGACAAATCAGTCCAGCTCATGGCCTCAGCAAATTATCATGGATGTGAGCCCTTGGGCTGTGGCGAGGTTGACACAGCCTAGTAGGTGAAGCTAGTAGGCCCATGCCAACAGCTGGCAGACATACCCTACAGGGACTGGCTGGAGCTTCACCTATACCAACCCCATTCTCATAGATTGATCCCTTGGGTTCTAGGGCTGGCAGAACTTAGGAGAGTGTACCTTCAGAGGAAGAGGTCAGGGCTGGCAGCAAAGAGGCAAGATCCAGGTCCACACCATGGTCGGGGCAGGCAGCAGTACAAGCAGTAGCTGGAGTCCATAGCAGAGGTCAGTACCAGAAGGCAGGTCAAGGCGACATAACCAAGCAGGACAGACACAGGGGATCAGGACAAGACAGGACAGATTGGGCTTAGTAATAAAGAGGTCAAATGTAAGAATCACCTTGTACTCCTATTGTTTATCAGAAAAAAATCAAACTGCAAGCTAAAAGAGTGTGAAAAACAAGGGACAAGAACAAAGTCTCTCATCCTGAGTATACACAGAATGTTTTATTCTATTCTAAAATGATAAGGCCTAGGGAAAGGCCATGAGGACTTGGTTATGTCTCTCTATCTCTAGTTTTTGCAGATGTTCACATTTTGTTTCTTTCCAAAGACAGTAACAGAAAGGGAAGCTTGCTTCAAATAGTGCATTAGATGGTTGTCAAAGAGGAGATGGATGAAGCATCAGCTAAAGTAGTTCAGTTGATTGAAAATGTCTTATAACCTTCAGGCTATCCCTTTCTATTTATCCACATTGGTAGCTAAATGGATGACTGGCATAGTATGGTCTATCAGGACATGAAAATTGTCTGAGACAATTTAGGGTAGAGATTGGGAACATTTTAGTGGAAAAATAATTTTGGAATGGCATCTCTAATTGGTAGACTGCCACTTGTAGGACCTTAAGAAAATAATCTAATTCATCTGCAGAGCAGGAAATTAGATCTAAGGGCATTATAGCAGGTAATGCCTTAAGAGTAAGATTTTAAGTAATTTACTGCATTTTTTAAGATACAGAGGTTTGACTCCCATGCTAATTCACTTAAATGCATGGAAATAAAGGGCAACAAATCAAAAATTTAAGATGATATTTTTTTATTGGGCAAACAATACATTTCAGGGGAAATTTTTTAAAGGATTTACTTATAGAAACCCAGCTATCTGCACAAAAATCCCCATTTGAAAATCAGTTTGGGGTGCATGCGCATAAAAGTAAGAATGAAATCATACTTTCATACACATAAAGGTGAAGTTTCAAAGGGAATCTACACATAAAAATGGCATCTACATGCATAAGCAGTATGTAAGCACACATAAGCTATTTTATATACGTTGAGAATAAATAAAAAAAAAATAAAGAGTGTAGCCAGACTTGACAAATCAAAGCATGACCAGATTTTTGCTTGGATTTATAAATCCTAAATTAATTAATGTATTTGTCCCTTGTTTAATTTCAAACATATACAATAATCTCTGAAACTAACCCATAATGGTTGTTGATATTCCTTTTCTTTTGCATTCTCAAAGAATAGAGAGGGCATTAATGAAAGCCCTTTCCACAGGTAAATGTCAGCAATGTGTGTATTTTTACCTACGTACCTTCGCAGGCATGCCTAAGGTGCAGTTAGATCAGGGAAGGCCCTTACATGGATAGTTTTGAATAACCAAACTTAAATATTAAAAATTACCCACATACGTTCACCTTAAGAAGTGCCTCCACAAAATGCACATGCAAATGTGATTGTATACTTTTCACTGGGGCAATAAAGCAAAACTACACATACAGTTTTGCTTTGATTATTTTGGCAAAACCCCACAAGTGCAAAATACCCACAGGGTTTGCCAAAATAAAGGCAGTATGATTATCTATTCCTGTTTGAGTCCCAATTCTAATTTCTGTACCTTGGATGAGCCAAAGTTAAGAGTGTAATGGAGGGAGTCTCTGCAAGCACAAAGTCCCCAACCACTACAAAATGGCAATACCTCATGATCAGACCCAGGCTAAATGCATGCTGAGCTTCAGAGTAAGCCCCGGTCTCTGGCCTCTGACTGAGGACTGTTGTTGCGATATCTGGGTTAGATAGAAGATGGGGGAGTATAAAAAATGGGCAGAAAATCCTCCAATAGTTGCAAAAAAAGATTCATGGTGCTGTAGCCCCCTCAAAGAGGCCAAGCCAAAAAATATAAAAAAAAAAGATTGAAGATAAGGAGTTTGTGACATTATTGTAGTATTATATCATTTTTATGGCTATTTTTATGTTATATTTTATTTTTCTTTGATGTCTTTTTTGTTTCACAAGTCTAGGCTGCAGGTGTATCAGGGCATGTGTTAAAATCCCAAAGAATCCACAGGAAATTAGCTGCAACTCCTGAGTTGCAGCTAATTTCAAATCAAATAACACAGCTTGCAAATTTTTTGGCAAGCCACGTTATTTGAGTAGAATAGTTTGGGTAATAATGAGCTCATTAGTCTGAATTTGCATGCTAATAAGTACATTTAAATATGTGCAGTGCTGGGCCTGGAATAATACGAGATATTTGAAATATCTTACATTATCCTGATGTTAGGCCATTTACCACAAGAAAAACAGCGTTATTCACATGGTAAATGGTCTGACATGGCTTCGTGAATGAGGCCTTTAGTGGAAAACCATCAGGCTTTTCAATTTGTTTCTTATATGAAGAACAAACAAAATAATAGAGTGAGCTCAATGTGAGACAATTGTCCACTCTTTAAGGATTTTAATAAATCTTTATGTACAGCCAAGCCAGATAATAATGTTATTAGAAATCTTTTAATGCAGGATTTGTTTTGTCTAAAGCTTTCTTACATGGACTTGGAAAGGTTAAATAGATCTTTCTCTACTGTTGAAATTGAAATGGTAATTCAGTCATTATCTTCCTTCAGGGCTCCAGAGCCTGATGGCCTTATTAATTTATTAATTTACTTATTTTTATTTGTTTATTTATTTATTTATTTAGGTGTTTTTATTTACCGTCATTCCAAAATAAGATCATAATAGTTTACAAAGTCATCTTTCAGTTTCATGGCCTTTTTTTAATAAAAATTCAGAATGCAAAAATATAGGGTGATTTGAAAGCATTTTGCGATCATATGCCCAAGGTTGGAAGTTTGCTGTATACACTGAAAAACACTGTCATCATTTATGTGATACATAAATGCAAGGCAAGGACTTGAACGATTCAGCCTCTTATATGCCTATTTCATTGCTTAATTACATTTATGGTAAAGTACTTGCTAATAGACAAATATATGATACCTAATAGGGATGTGAATCGTGTCCTCGATCGTCTTAACGATCGATTTCGGCTGGGAGGGGGAGGGAATCGTATTGTTGCCGTTTGGGGGGGTAAAATATCGTGAAAAATCGTTAAAAATCGTTAAAAATCGAAAAATCGAAAAATCGAAAAACCGGCACATTAAAACCCCCTAAAACCCACCCCCGACCCTTTAAATTAAATCCCCCACCCTCCCGAACCCCATCCCTCGCCGGAACATCGTTAAAAATCGAAAAATCGAAAAACCGGCACACTAAAACCCCCTAAAACCCACCCCCGACCCTTTAAATTAAATCCCCCACCCTCCCGAACCCCCCCCCAAATAACTTAAATAACCTGCGGGTCCAGCGGCGGTCCGGAACGGGCTCCTGCTCCTGAATCTTGTCGTCTTCAGCCGGCGCCATTTTCCAAAATGGCGCCGAAAAATGGCGGCGGCCATAGACGAAAAAGATTGGACGGCAGGAGGTCCTTCCGGACCCCCGCTGGACTTTTGGCAAGTCTCGTGGGGGTCAGGAGGCCCCCCACAAGCTGGCCAAAAGTTCCTGGAGGTCCAGCGGGGGTCAGGGAGCGATTTCCCGCCGGAACCCTCGCTGAACGACCTCCTGCAGTCGATCTCCTGCCGGCGCCATTTTCCGTACGGAAAATGGCGCCGGCCATACGCGTATGGCCGACGCCATTTTCCGTACGAAAACGATTCGCGGCGGGAAATCGCTCCCTGACCCCCGCTGGACCTCCAGGAACTTTTGGCCAGCTTGTGGGGGGCCTCCTGACCCCCACGAGACTTGCCAAAAGTCCAGCGGGGGTCCGGAAGGACCTCCTGCCGTCCAATCTTTTTCGTCTATGGCCGCCGCCATTTTTCGGCGCCATTTTGGAAAATGGCGCCGGCTGAAGACGACAAAATTCAGGAGCAGGAGCCCGTTCCGGACCGCTGCCGTTCCGGACCGCCGCTGGACCCGCAGGTTATTTAAGTTATTTGGGGGGGGGGGTTCGGGAGGGTGGGGGATTTAATTTAAAGGGTCGGGGGTGGGTTTTAGGGGGTTTTAGTGTGCCGGCTCACGATTCTAACGATTTATAACGATAAATCGTTAGAATCTGTATTGTATTGTGTTCCATAACGGTTTAAGACGATATTAAAATTATCGGACGATAATTTTAATCGTCCTAAAACGATTCACATCCCTAATACCTAAACTTGTTTCAGCAGGGCAGGCAGGATTTGTACACAACAAAAGATCTGTGCGTATAGAATACCATTTGCTTTGGAGAGCTATTGTGAGAAATCCATCCCAGAGCCTATTATAGTAGAATTTGATGCTGAAAAGGCATTTGATCGGGTATCTTGGTCATTCATGAAATATATTTTACAAGCCTATGGTTTTCAAGGTAACCTTATATCACTATCTTATATTCCAATCCTATAGACCAGGTAAGTGTAAATAGATTTTTTTCAGATATTTAGGATTAACAATCACTAAACAGAAAGTTACTATACTATTCAAACATTACATATTATTGCAAACAGAACAGTAAAAAGCATAAACTTATTTTCTCTTGTTACTAAAAGTGTGATAGCAAATAAACATTGCCAAAAATCCTCAAAAATGAACATTAAAGTGAAAAATTCTAATATTCATACAGTTCCACATTTACACTTATATAATAGCCCAAGAAAAAAAGGGTGAAAATGTCCAACTATGTGTTACATTGGAAATAGATGAATGAGCCTTAGTTATTCTACTTAACTTCTAAAGAACACAAACTCCAAACAACCAGCTAGATGGTAACAAAACTCTTCAATCCTTTGACTTTTATACTCTTTATTGTTGTTTATTTCTGGAAGTAACTGATAGACCAAAAAGAAAACCTAATCTTTGCTCATGAACCGCCACCAGCAAAAGTCTGATATTATAATAATCAGCCAACTTGTTTCCCATAAAGTGTTGAGATTCTCACCCAATGTTTATATCAGTGATACAAATTTTGCCCTTTATTTGTTTGTGTTTTTCAGTGAACTTCATCTAACACTGCAGTGTTTTGGCATAAGAAATGCCTGTGTCAGGGGTCAGTGTTCAGCAGATTATGGAAAAGAAGTGTTTCACTTCTAGAATACCTTTGTGGGATCATTGATAGCTAAGTTTAAGTTGTGTGATGAACAATGTACATGTGCTGCATTGGGTACTTTCCGGCTAATTCTTGCTTGTGTACCAAATTATAAAACATTCACTGCAGCCCTGTAATAACTTTGCCCACATACAGGCTGATACAGTACAGTGCACTTCGACGGAAAGCACTGTTAGCCGGCATTTGGATGCACGTTTTGGACGCGCTAGCTTTACCCCTTATTCAGTAAGGGGAAATAGCGCGTCCAAAATGTACGTCCAACCCCCCTCCCCCGAACCTAATAGCCCCCGCAACATGCAAATGCATGTTGATGGCTCTATTAGGTATTCCCACACGATTTAGAAACTAAAATGTGCAGCCAAGCTGCACTTTTGCTTTCAGAAATTAGCGCCTACCCAAAGGTAGGCGCTAATTTCTCCGGGCACCGGGAAAGTGCACAGAAAAGCAATATTAAGTCGGAGGTCCCGAAAGTTTAAAAAAGTAAAAAAGAAAAAAAAAAAGAAAATTTAAAATGGGCCCGCGGCTGGCGGGTCGAAAACCAGATGCTCAATTTTGCCGGCGTCCGGTTTCCAAACCTGTGGCTGTCAGCGGCAAAATTGAGCGACGGCTGTCAAACTCGCTGACAGCCGCCGCTTCCGTCAAAAAAGAGGCGCTAGGGATGCAGTAGTGTCCCTAGCGCCTCTTTTTACCGCCGGGGCTAATTTTAATAAATTAAAATACTGAATTGCGAGCACAGGAGAGTGGCCTGTGTGCGCTCCGGGAGAGCACTCGCCCGCTCTCCCGTGTTTTTACTGTATCGGCCCAATAGTGAATCACAATAAATAGTCTAATACATTTCTCACAACAAAGGTAAAGAATTGTTTAGAAAATGTTGCAAATATAATTTCAGCAATTTATAAATACAGAGAAAGCTTTATAAGCCAGTTAAATGTTTAAATTAGGACCTTCATACCACCCCACAGATGCTGAATATTTTATATCATTCAGAATGTTCACCGCTTGGGATCCTCTTTAATCATCGGACCATAAACAAAATATTTTAAAGGATTTTTTTAAAGATTTTTCAATACATTTAAAAAGAAAATACTTCCCTTCAACAGAGCCCGATATGATACCATGTTTCCCAACTGCTGCCTCATAGGTGGGCCTGACACAATCGACAGAGCCCACCCTTAACCACAACGACGCCCCCCCACGATGGACGGAACGAGGGAAAAGGGAAGGGGGTGAGAGAGGCAGCATCGGAAGAGGGGAGGGCCAGCACGAACTCCTTGCAGGTCACAGGTGCCCCCTCCCTTCCCCTTCTCCCTGCGAACAGGAAAAGAGATGCAGTCACATCATAGCCCCGCCCAGGGCTATGACATGGAGGGGAGCAACGCTGGTGCGTGCAAATGACGTCGCAGGCTATTAAAAGGGCACGATGGACGGGAGGCGATCCCTTTTGGATCCCTCTAAAGAAAAGAAGGATCACGTCGAACAGCGCAAAAAGGATCGCGCCGAACATACCCACGATCCTAATGGAGGGAGCAGGAACGGGGAGAGCAGGCCCAGGCATCACATTCGCGTCATCACCGCGGCCCCTGCCTGCTGACATCATCCAGCTCCCGTTCCACTCCAAGTGGCTTGGGGAGACCAGCAGCCAACACAAGGAAAGCCTCACGCGGCTGTGGACACCTACAGCGAGCACTTCTCAGTAGTCCTGCAGTGGCACGAGGTGACCAACAGACAGCACCCGGATAGCTCCACGTGGCGAAGGAAAGCACCATTGGAGGGAAGCCCCAGGAGATTAGGCAGGGACTAGACCCAGCAGCACATGCAAGGCCCTGATCCCGATGAGACCATGCAGCCCGGACTGCCAACCCCTACACGGGACTCCAGCAGCGATAGCGGGGCTTCTGACAGAGCAGACCACACGGCGGCTCAGGAAACATTCCCAGGCATACAAAACAGCAAGTACTAATTAAAAAAAAAAAAAAAAGGTATATTTCATTCTAATCTTCTCTTTTCAGCAGTGAGCCCTATTCTAATAATTGTCTAATAATTGTCATACCCTTACCCCGGCCTACTAGGGCAGTAGAGAGCCCATCCACCTAGCCAGCCATGGGCCTAGCTCCCCACTCCTCAGAGGTTTAGGGGGAGCCCATCCACCTAGCCAGCTGGGGCCAGGCTCAGGGGGTTATACGCTTCATCACCAGCACAGCCATCCATCTACCCCGAGCCCTCAGGCCCACGTTACCCCCCTCCGGCGGCATAGCCCCCCCTTGCAGGCTGCCTATATATTAAAAAAAAAAAGCCCCAGGCCAGGAGTTCCTAGCCTGTGGCAACAGCAAAAGGATCATGAGCCAGGGAAGCCAGAGTAAAAACCCCACCAGATAGTTATGTTAAATATGGAAGATCCCCAACTGGAGTCTCCATCCGGGAAAAGAGGTAAAAGTCATGCATGGTTAAGGCCTGTTCTAGTCTGCCAGTATTTGTGGTAGGGGATTTTTCTACTCATAAACAAGGCACTGAAAATAAGGTTTCTTTAGGAGGGGATCAATAAAAAAAAAAAAAATGGAGCACAGGGCCACAACAAGGGACACTGGAAATGCAGTCTCTTTCCAGCTAGGAGTTGGGGCAAGCCACGTACCTTAAGAAAAGCAGTGGATAGCCTGTATAGCTATTAGAGATGTGAATCGTGTCCTCGATCGTCTTAACGATCGATTTCGGCTGGGAGGGGGAGGGAATCGTATTGTTGCCGTTTGGGTGTGTAAACTATCGTGAAAAATCGTTAAAATCGTGAGCCGGCACACTAAACCTCCCTAAAACCCACCCCGACCCTTTAAATTAAATCCCCCACCCTCCCGAACCCCCCCCAAATGCTTTAAATTACCTGGGGATCCGGCGGTGGTCCAGAACGGCGGCGGTCCGGAACGGCCCCCTCAATAGAATCGTGTTGTCTTCAGCCGGCGCCATTTTTCAAAATGGCCGCCGCAAAATGGCGGCGGCCATAGACAAAAACGATTCGACGGAGGAGGTCATTCCGGACCCCCGCTGGACTTTTGGCAAGTCTTGTGGGGGACAGGAGGCCCCCCCAAGCTGGCCAAAAGTTTCCTGGGAGTCCAGCGGGGTTCCGGGAGCAATTTCTTGCCGCGAATCGTTTTCGTACAGAAAATGGCGCCGGCAGGAGATCGAGTGCAGGAGGTCGTTCAGCGGCGGTCCCCATTTGCGGCAAGAAATCGCTCCCGGAACCCCGCTGGACTCCCAGGAAACTTTTGGCCAGCTTGGGGGGGCCTCCTGACCCCCACAAAGACTTGCCAAAAGTCCAGCGGGGGTCCGGAACGACCTCCTCCGTCGAATCGTTTTTGTCTATGGCCGCCGCCATTTTGCGGCGGCCATTTTGAAAAATGGCGCCGGCTGAAGACAACACGATTCTACTGAGGGGGCCATTCCGGACCGCCGCCGTTCTGGACCACCGCCGGATCCCCAGGTAATTTAAAGCATTGGGGGGGGGGTTCGGGGGGGTGGGGGATTTAATTTAAAGGGTCGGGGGTGGGTTTTAGGGGGTTTTAGTGTGCCGGTTTTCCTGCCCTCCCCCTTCCCCCGATTTACGATTTTTTAATGATAAATCGGGGGAACTGGTATTGTATCGTGGCCCTAACGATTTTTTGACGATTTAAAATATATCGGACGATATTTTAAATCGTCAAAAAACGATTCACATCCCTAATAGCTATGGCTGTAAGGCCTGCATCCAGGTCTCGGGCCTAGGTTATACCCCAAAGGACCCACCAGTGGCCTAGGGACAAGGGGGTGCAAACTATTAAGCCACGTTCCAGGGTCCACATTCAGTCTCTGCATCAGCCGGGTGAATCCAAAAAAGAAAAAAATTGTTTTATATTAATTCCCATCTTGTTCGCAGGCTACATTTTAAATTAGCAATATGTCATCAGGTCCCCATAACAGCATCTCAGCGACAGTCACAAAGAGGTCTGAACAGACTGGTCGAAACCTATGATCAAGCCGTTCCACAGGGGACAGACAGAACAATGAAACAATTCCGACAGCAGGGCAGGAAAGTGTTCGTGGCCAAAAGAGAACAAGAGCAGAGAGCAGGGGAAGAAAGAGATGTGAAGGACAGCGACACGGCACAGATAGGAGAGAACCTCAAGCATGCAAGGCGATGCCAGCAGTCAGCAGGAACACGGAGACAAGAGTAAAAGAGGCCATGATGTCAGGGCCGCAGCAGCACATTTCCGAGAGGGTGGTGGCACCGGACACATCACACCAGAGCACTCTCAGGGGCCCATAGCCGCAAGCCAGTGGGATGCAAGGACAAACAGGATGCAGTAACCAGATGTACCCAGCTTGGCGGAACCCTGACAGTGCTAATTGGTACTCAAGAGCTCCACGGGATCCCAGTGCACAAGGCCCATTCTCAGCATGGGACCAACAAGGGAGGCCAGGGGATTGCGGGACGTATGGAGGAATGGGTAGCCAACACTTCTTCCAGCTGCCTTGGTGGTCCTGGCCAGCATCGCCACAAGGGCCATACAGCAATCAAGGATGGCATGCTCTTCAAGCAGCAGCACCTTAAAAAGGAGGGCATGCTCAGCGAGCACCAGCACCTAACAATGAAAATGGAACAAGAACACGAGAAGGAGGTGATGAAACACATGCTAGTGCTACATCAGCCATAGAAGGAGCAGATGGCATGGGGGCCCAGAATGGCAAAGGAGGACGGCAAGATAACCAAAACACAGAGGAAAAAACAAACACCAGCCAAGTAGAACAACCACAACAGATGTGAGTGTATGGATAAGGTTGGGGGGAGCGGGCGGAGGACACCCTCTGCAGGTGCAGAAACCAACTCGGAGTCAGTGGAAAGAAGCTCAAGCACAGGACAAGTTCCAGCTCGGACAGTGACTCTTCCACGTCATCCTCTGACTCAGCCAGCGCCAGTGACCTGCAAACAGCAACCAGGACAACAGACAAAGAGTCCAGGGGCCCACCCGAGCTTACCACATTATCAGAAATATGGGAGGGAGTGCCCTAGCCAATGAGAAAGAAAATCAGAAAAATAAAATATATAGACAAGTGTAGTGGGACATCGAGATACGTCACAATATGGACCCATGTTGAGCTATGCAGGCAACATCTTGCAAGCATACCAAGAACACAAAGGTTGGACCTGGCTCAATTATGATGGAAAATTCCTGGATAAAATGGAAGAGAACATGTTCATGGTATGGGGAACCCAGGAAGTCAGCCTGTGGATACAGCAGATGATGCGAAAAACAACAGAGCAAGGAATACGCCCAAGAAACACGAGAAGGTCATCACCCAGTAGGTTTTCAGCAAGGCAAGCCAAGTCTCAGAATAATACATGTTGACAATATAACGTGTGTTCAACTTGGATAGCCCCACATCCATTGACAATGGCACGGATACCCTGTCACATGGTAAGGGCAAAGGGCCATCGGCGCCATCTTTATGAGTGGCAGCCGATGGCCCGAGAACGGGAGATCGCTCCCGAGACCACCACTAGAGCACCAGGTAATTTAAAAATGTTTTGGGGGGATCGGGAGGGTGGGAGAAGCTAAGGGGTCATCTTTAAAGGGTCGGGTGAGGTTTTTTAAAATCGGGTCATCGGCACCATTTTTGAGTGGCAGCCAAAATGGCGCCGATGGCCCGAGAGTGGGAGATCGGTCCCCGCGCCCCCACTGGACCACCAGGTACTCGTAAAAAGTTTTTGGGGGGTTCAGGGGGGTGGGGGAAGGTAAGGGGTCAATTTTAAAGGGTCGGGCCTCACTAAAAAAAAATTAACGATGTGAATCGGAACCGATTCCGATTCACATCTCCAGCGATCAGATTTTTTTCTCCCTCCATCCGAACCCGATCGTTAAGATGATCGGGCACACGATTCACATCTCTAGTAATAAGTAGTGGCTAAGTCCCTATGTCAACTTGATTAATAGCAGTTTATGGACTTCTTCTCCAAGAACTTGTCCAAATCTTTTTAATCCCAACCCAGCTAACTACCTTAACTACATCCTCTAGCAATGAATTCCATTAACTGTGCATTGAGTGAAAAAGAATTTTCTCCAATTTATTTAAATTGTGTTATTTGCTAATTTCATGGAGCGCCCCCTAGTCTTTGTATTATCTGAAAGAGTAAACAACTGATTTATATTTACCCATTCTAATCCTCTCATGATTTTGTAGACCTCTATCATATTCCCCCTCAGCTGTAACTTCTCCAAGCTGAACAGCCTTAACCTCTTTAGCCTTTCCTTATAGAGGAGCTATTCCATCCCTGTATTCATTTTGGTAGCCTTCTCTGTACCTTTTTCTGTGCAACTATATCTTTTTTTAGATGCAGCAAGCAGAATTGCACACAATACTCAAGGTGGAGTCTCACTATGGAGCGATACAGGGGTATTATGATATTCTGAATTTTATTCACCATACCTTTCCTAATACTTCTTAACATTTTGTTTGCTTTTTTGACAGCTGCAGCACACCTAGCCAATGATTTCAATGTATTGTCCACTATGATGGCTAGATCTTTTTCCTGGGTTGTAACTTCTAAGTTAACTGTGTAACTAAAGAATGAATTACTTTTCCCTAAGTGCATGACCTTGCAGTTGTCCACAACACCTTGCAGTTGTTCACATTAAATTTCATCTGCCATTTGGATGCCCAGTCTTCAAGTCTCACAAAGTCGACCTGTAATTTATCACAATCCGCTTGTGATTAAGAACTCTAAATAACGTTGTGTCATCTGCAAATTTAATCACCACACTCGTTCCCTTTTTCAGATCACATAAATATATTAAAAAACACTGGTCCCAGTACAGAACCCTGAGGCACTCCACTGTTTACCTTTTTCCACTGTAAAAACAGACCATTTAATCCTACTCTCTGTTTCCTATCTTTAAACCAGTTTGCAATCCACTAAAGGACATTGACTCCTCTCCCATGACTTTTAAATTTTCTTAGGAATCTCTCATGGAGGACTTTGAAAAACACCTTCTGAAAATCCAAATACACCACATCTACTGGCTCACTTTTATCCACATCTTTATTAACCCCTTTAAAAACATGTTGCAGATTTGTGAGGCAAGACTTCCCTTGGGTAAATCCATGCTGGATGTGTCCCATTAACCATGTCTATCTATATATTCTATGATTTTGTTTTTTAGAATATTTTCCATGATTTTTCCCTGCACTGAAGTCAGCTCACTGATCTATAGTTTTCTGGATCACCAATGGAGCCCTTTGTAAATATTGGGGTTATATTGGCCACCTTCCCTTCTTCAGATACAATGGATGATTGTAATGACAGTTTACAAATTACTAGGGATGTGAATCGTTTTTTGACGATTTACAATATCGTCCGATATATTTTAAATCGTCAAAAATCGTTAGAGCCACGATACAATAACAATTCCCCCGATTTATCGTCAAAAAATCGTAAATCGGGGGAAGGGGGAGGGGAAGGGGGAGGGGAAGGGGGAGGGCGGGAAAACCGGCACACTAAAACACCCTAAAACCCACCTCGACCCTTTAAAATAAATCCCCCACCCTCCCGAACCCCCCCAAAATGCCTTAAATTACCTGGG
This sequence comes from Rhinatrema bivittatum, assembly GCF_901001135.1. Taxonomy (NCBI): domain Eukaryota; kingdom Metazoa; phylum Chordata; class Amphibia; order Gymnophiona; family Rhinatrematidae; genus Rhinatrema; species Rhinatrema bivittatum. Next base: position 128,277,345 of record NC_042618.1, read on the forward strand.
GGTCCAGCGGGGGTCCGGAATGACCTCCTGCAATTGAATCGTGTTGTCTTCAGCCAGCGCCATTTTGCGCCGCCATTTTGCAAAATGGCGGCGCAAAATGGCGCTGGCCATAGACAACATGATTCGACTGCAGGAGGTCATTCCGGACCCCTGCTGGACTTTTGGCAAGTCTTGTGGGGGTCAGGAGGCCCCCCCAAGCTGGCCAAAAGTCCCTGGGGGTCCAGCGGGGGTCCGGGAGCAATCTCCTGCCGCAAATCGTTTTTCCGTACGGGAAATGGCGACGGCAGTAGATCGACTGCAGAAGGTCGTTCTGGACCCCCGCTAGACTTTTGGCAAGTCTTGTGGGGGTCAGGAGGCCCCCCCCCCAAGCTGGCCAAAAGTCCCTGGGGTCCGGGAGCGATCTGCTGCCGTGAGTCATTTTTCCGTACGGAAAAACGATTCGACTGCAGGAGGTCGTTCCGGACCCCCGCTGGACCCCCAGGGACTTTTGGCCAGCTTGGGGGGGCCTCCTGACCCCCACAAGACTTGCCAAAAGTCCAGCGGGGGTCCGGAACGACCTCCTGCAGTCGAATCGTGTTGCCGGATGGCCGGCGCCATTTTGCGCAAAATGGCGCCGGCTGTACGGCAACACGATTCGACTGCAGGAGGTCGTTCCGGACCCCCGCTGAACTTTTGGCAAGTCTTGTGGGGGTCAGGAGGCCCCTCCAAGCTGGCCAAAAGTCCCCTGGGGGTCCAGCGGGGGTCCGGGAGCGATTTCCTACGCTCCTGACATCGGGGGACAAAAAAACAAAATGGCGCCGGCGCTACCTTTGACCTGTCATATGACAGGTCAAAGGTAGCGCCGGCGCCATTTCTACAACGCACGGAGGTCCGAGAGTAAAAGATCACACTGGGACCCTTCCTCTGGACCCCAGGTAATTTAAGGCATTGGGGGGGGGGGTTCGGGAGGGTGGGGGATTTATTTTAAAGGGTCGAGGTGGGTTTTAGGGTTGTTTTAGTGTGCCGGTTTTCCCGCCCTCCCCCTTCCCCTCCCCCTTCCCCCGATTTATGATTTTTTGACGATAAATCGGGGGAATTGTTATTGTATCGCGGCTCTAACAATTTTTGATGATTTAAAATATATCGGACGATATTTTAAATCGTCAAAAAAACGATTCACATCCCTAGCAGATACCTTATTGAACTACTCCCAAACGCCCTCAAAAACCTTGACTTAATGGACATTGATTCTGCTGTTCCTTCATGGAACACTATCACAAATGATCTAGCCAATATATGTTGCCCTACAATTATAAAAGAAATAAAGCCTTTTACTAACCATAAAGCTCCCTGGTATACACCAGAGCTTAAAACGTTAAAACATTCTCTTAGAAACACTGAAAAAAAATGGTGAAACATTCCTACACCCGCTACTCTAGGCACCTTCAGGGCCATTCTCAATAAATATAGAACGAAGATCCTGAAAACTAAAGGCAATTTTAATTCATGAATTTCAATTCAACCCAAAAGTGTTATTCTCCTATGTAGCCGATTTAACTAAAACTACCCCTTTCTCTATAGCCAACAGCAACTCAGAAACTAAATGTAAAGACCGTGCTCATTTGTTTAGAGATAAGATCCTAAATTTAATTACCAATCTTCCAAAATCCTGTTGCCACAAAACCCTGATATAGGGCCTCATTTTCCAATATTGCATTGGTAACACATTAGGGGGCATTACCAATGCAAACGAGGCTTCTTTTGTGCAGCAATGAGCGCAAGAGAGAGAGAGAGAGAGAGAGAGAGAGAGAGAGAGAGAGAGAGAGAGAGAGAGAGAACACCTTACCATAGTGCCTATGCCCTAGACAGGTATTTTAATCCCTATGGGAGGGCCACCTACTAACTCGGGGTGGGGATTAGGTATGAGCGTCGGGGGCCACTTTCGCATTCCACATGAGACCTACGGAAAGAACAGTGGTCTCTAGTGAAGATTTGCTGGCCGTCGGAGTGAGGAAACTGACTCCAAGAGGAGATTTGGGCTACATTCTCTCCACCTAGCTTGTAAGCTAGGTGGAGAGAACGTTGCCCAAATCTCCTCTTGGAGTGAGTTTTCTCACTCCGACGGCCAGCAAATCTTCACTAGAGACCACTGTTCTTTCCGTAGGTCTCATGTAGAATGCGAAAGTGGCCCCCAACCCCCGACGCTCATACCTAATCCCCACCCCGAGTTAGTAGGTGGCCCTCCCATAGGGATTAAAATACCTGTCTAGGGCATAGGCACTATGGTAAGGTGTTCTCTCTCTCTCTCTCTCTCTCTCTCTCTCTCTCTCTCTCTCTCTCTCTCTCTCTCTCTCTCTCTCTCTCTCTCTCTCTCAACAGGCTGTCTGGAACTATCATGGACTGACTATTAAAGATTGCTACTATAAACTTCATGTATTAAAAAAACTAAGACCCCTCCTCCACTCAACTGATTTCAGAACCATTCTCCAAGCTCTAATCTTTTCAAAAATTGATTACTGTAATGCTGTCCTACTAGGCCTTCCATCTTCCATGTTCAGACCCCTTCAATTATTATAGAACGCTAATGCCAGATTTCTGACCAACACCTGAAAAAATGACCACATAACACCCATTTTGAAGGAATTGCATTGGCTTCTGATATCACACATAATTATTTACAAAAGTCTAACATTAATTCATAAAACATTATACAACGACAATGTAGAATGGCTTAGTGCAGGCCTCCATTTTCATACCCCCAAAGAATCACATCCTCAGCCAGGAATGGTACCCTGCCAATACCGTCTCCAAAATTAGCTCATCTCACTTCAGTGAGAGAGTGTGCCTTATCATTAGCAGGCCCCCACATATGGAACTCTTTACCTCAAGAATTAAGACAAGAGCCAAACCCCAGTAGCTTAAAAAAAAAAATTAAAAACCTGGCTGTTCCAGCAAGCCTATACATAATTGCCTGCTTCGTACTATCTTTTGCTATATGGTTTCACTCTTTTCAGAAAGCAGAGTACCTTTTCACACACCCTATATTTTTATTTTATTTTAATTTTATTTATCTGATTTTAGGTTCAGTTTTCTAATAAGTTTTATTGTATATTATTGAGTGTTTTTTTTAACTTCCTGATGTAACTAATTGTGTTTGTTTTTTTAACTGTATTTATGTAGTATATTGTAAAACGATGTGATGTTCCTGACATATGTCAGTATATAAAAACAAGCAAATAAATAAATAAATAGCCTAGAGGGATGAACTGTGCTAAGAGAAATCCTTTGGTCTCAGTGAGAAAGATTTCTATTATGAAGACCAGATTGAATGAGTTATCAATTAACCCTACTCATATTCACTAACCTCTATGTTTTATTATTTTAAGACTTATTTTAAGATACTAAACACATCATTCTTTTACATGCTATTCTCAATATTATTTTATTGTAACTACTATTTTATTATGTTCTTCTTAAGCCAATTGTTGGATTTGTGGACCCTTGGGCCGGTCGGAGCCAGAGGATGGATTGCTGAAGATGGTTGTAGCAGTGGCCCCGGCCGGGAGGCGGCAAGGAAAGGCTGGTGGCTGGCTGAAGGTGGAACCCTGGGAGCCCTATGCGACCAAGGGCCTTGGCGAGGAAGCAGGAGATGGTGGCACTGGCACTGCGGTGAGAAGATCTTCGCCCTGGAAGCCGATCCTCCCCCGAGAGGAGCTCATAGGAGTTCGGCCGCTGGGACTTAGGAGATTCACCCTGGAAGCCGGAGTCCCCCCAGGAGGAGCCTGTAGGAACCCGGCCGCTGGGACTTAGGAGGGCCCATGGGGGCCTGGTCGGAAGAAGTCCAAAGTCGAGTGCCGAAGAGTCGTTGCTCGCCAGTCCAGGGTCGGGAACCAATGGAACACCGTAAGCCAGTCCAAGGTCAGAAGCCAGAGAATCAAGGTAAGCCGGTCCGGGGTCAGAAGCCAGAGAATTACCGTAAGCCAGTCCGAGGTCAGAAGCCAAGAGTCAACGCAAGCCGATCCGGGGTCAGGAGCCAAGAAGAAGACAAGGAAGTAGGAACGCAGCAACTGGATACAGGAAAACCTGGGAACCTCGTTGCAAGGCGAAATCCTAGACCAGCTGCAGGGCTTAAGTACCCTGCAGCGTCTGATGTCATCAGGAGGCGTCCCCGAAGGTTCCCGCGCTGGCCCCTTTAAATATTGGGCTGAGACGCGCACGCGTGTCTAGGGGGCGGGGCCTACCGCCGCAAGGCGCCGGCTGCTCTGGCGCAGCAAAGAGGCAGGAGGAGACGTGGCTGCAGGCCCGGGCGAGGTGGGGAGACGCCGGGCCTGCGGCAGCCGAGATCCTTGGAGGCCCGGGAAGCGCGGGGCCCGCACGGACTGCCGAACAGGTGGGTGGCGATTCCAGGGGCGACCCGGAATCGCAACACCAATGTAATTTTATGTATTTTGGTCTTTTTGTATTTATCTTGTTGTAATTTTTTACTGTTGTAAACCGTTATGATGGCTACACTGAATGACGGTATATAAATAAATAAATAACGGTAAATAAATGAATAATGAGGGCTTTGTTTACCATTTATCTTGCATTAAAGTGCATGCAGTTGATAGCAATCTTTTTGACTGGATATCTGTGGTGGTTTTAAATTGTATTTGAATTAGGTGAGATCTGTCTATCTTGGGTTTTGGATGGTTCTGTGGGCAGAGTGTGGGATTTGTCTTCTCCTTTGCATTTGACCAGAGGGTGCATGGAAGCCAATGACTGTGTTTTCATTTTATTTCATATGGAGCGGATGCTTGGTGCTAGAGTTGTTTGGGCACCTGGGTTTCTTGCTATTCTGGGAGTAAGCTCCATATGCAATGATTTCTTTCTTTATCTCATATCTGGGATGGGGTGTAGGAGTCCAGTGCTGAATGATGTTGCCATGTTTATGAGTGTGCAAGGTGCTATGACCTGGACATGTAAAGTGAGTGGAGCTATGAACAGGGGGGCTAGGAAATTGGCAGGGATGCATGGCATGTGGAGATAGTTCAAACAAGTGGCTCAGGTTCAGAGATCAGCAATATTAGAATATCCTGGGGGCTCTAGCTACGGAGACTAGGCAGGCAGGCTGGTAAATGGACCTTGCCAATGACTCAGGCAAAGTAGTTGGATTTGTGTTGCATTGAGGGCAATGAAGGTGAAAGGCTTATTGGCTAAGATCTAGATATAGGCATTGTGTGTTCCTGGATGACTGCTCACTGGAACTCTTCTGCTTAGTCCTTGAATGCTCCTTAGGGGATTTCTCAAGTTCTCCTTAGGGTTGCATGAAGGGGTACACAAAGGGGCATGTCCCTTTGTTGCAAACTCCTGAAGGAGTGCCGAGCCAGTCCACCTTTTCAAATATCTGCTCTACATGAAACTACAAAACAGTCATTTGCTCCCCATTTATAAATAACCAAAAAAACCTAACTAGGGTGAAAAAGCACTAATGAGGTATATGAAAAATATTTTAAAAATGTATTTATACCTAATAGGTTAAATAGAGGAGCACAATCGAAATACACATATCAAAAAGAATATTTTAATTACAAAAGTATTGGTCACAACTTATACAAACAGGTTCAAGAAGCATAGATAACACTTAGACTCCCTATCACTAATACAAACTCTATATTTATGACAACAATAGCTCTGACTGTTGGGTAGGTACAATGTATTGATTCAGGTAGACACTTCACAAAGTTACAATGTTATTGTTATTAAGGTAACATAGGCAATTCAAACAAACTAACTATGTTACCGTATCAAAACCAAAATAGGAATACAATAGAACTATGGTGAAGAACAGGGCACAAGTTGTTCAGACAAATGAAATAGATAACTCATTCTACATATATACCAGTGTGCTCAAACATTCACTAACTGAAGTGCACATAAACACAAGTATTGCAGTTATCACACCAAAAATGATGCACTCTAAAAACATATGTTGAAACATCCATTTAGAGCAGCATATGTCTTCCTGTGCTGTGGTATGTTAAACAATCCAAATGGTACCTACATATAAGGGTTCTTCAAAACTGACAAATTAATCCACTTTGCACAATATGTCACAATCTGGGTTAGGTCAAGAGATTCTTTGGTCCTATGAAATAACCTAACTATTCTATTAGCAACTACACCAGATTGAGATATTTTGAATTCGGGATCAGATCAGAAAATCCTGATACCAACTTCACCAGATTCCAGATTATGATATTTTGAATCCTGAGTCAATCAAAAAAATTCCAACAAGGACCTTGTTTCACTGAAGCGGCTTCCTCAGAGGAGACCCCTGATATGAGAAAATGGTAGAATCTGTTACATCAAAGCTATTCCCAACACTGCCATCAGAAGGGAAGAGCCAAACCACTTTGTATGTGTCAGCCAAAAAAAAAAAAATCAGATTAATAGATGGCTTCTGACTCGATGCTGAATTATAAGATGTACGTTGTACCTCACAAACTCCTAGATTCATGAAAATGCTATAATTTCACATGGATAACACCCACGATAAGAAAATAGGCTTTCAACAGTTTCCTAAAAATGATATTATAATTAATCAAGTACAAATCTAATGGAATAGAATTCCATAAACTGGGACTATTTGTGAAAAAGCTCACTGAGAGGTTTGCTTTAAATTTGATTCTCTACTCCTAGGAATGGAAAGCAATTGATGATTCATGGAATGCAAATTTTATTTGGGATGATACAGCTGAATTAAAACTTTCATATAAGCCGGACATTCTCCATAAAAAAAAAAATGTGATGGATTAATGTTAAAATTTTAAAATGAATCCCCAATTCAACTGGCAGCTAATGAAGCTGCATCAAAATTGGCAAAATATGGTCAGACACTGGGCAACCTGAAATCACGCTTGCTGCCAAATTCATTAAAATCTGCAGTGCCATGCATCCTCAGTGCCAAGCGATAAGATCCTGAGTGCCATTGTATGACGAGGATCTGGGAAATGGAGCAACAGTTTACTAGCAATGGGGGAAAAGGGAGCCTGTAATGTTGAGATGATGTTTCTTCTTTGCCCCCCCCCCCCTGCCTCTTTTTGTTTCAGGCATACCAGATTCAGCACTGGGTTTTGTGGGTTTACTGCAAAAAATACTTCCTAAAATTTTCTATCTGTTTACAGTTAGTTTCATGTATAAGGTGACCCCCTAGATTTTCTCCTTACTAGTAGAATTGCCCTTGTTTGGGCACAGTGGTCTCTCCAGATCCTGCCCCTGCTAATGAGGTCAGTGTAGTAGGTAGGAGAGTGTTAGGAGGTCTGGAATTGCTCAGTGGGAAATTGACATAGGTTTAATAAAACCACTGTACCCACAGAAGCATAGAAACATTATGGCAGACAAGAGTATATGGCTTATCTAGTCTGCCCATTCACCCAACTAATTTAGTTTATATTTCCAATTCCACCTTCAAAGATCCCCTGTGTTTATCCCATGCTTTCTTGAATTCAGATACTGATTTTCTCTCCATCATTTCCACCGGGAGGCTGATCTATGCATCTTCTACCGTCTCTGTAAAAACATATTTCCTAAGATTAATCTTGAGCCTACACTCCCTCACTATCATCCTATGAGCCCTTGTTCTAGAGCTTCCATTCTATTGAAAGAGGCTCACCTCTTGTGCATGTAAATCTTGGAGGTATTTAATAGGGATGGTACCCCAAAAAAAATGTTTTGACTCATTTTTGCTTTTGGTCCTAGGGTGGGTCATTTTGGGTCGATCCCAGATCGTTATTTTTTATTTTGTTCTTCCAATTCTGCCCCAACCCTTCACATTTACTAAAATAAGGAACCCCCTTCACCAGCTTACCTCCCTCCTGTTGCCCCCAGAACTCACCAAAAATCCCTGGTAGTCTAGCGGGGGGCCTGGGAACAACCTCCTACTCCCAGGCTGGTGGCTGCCATTAGTAAAAATGACACCGGCAGCCCTTCGCCCCTTCCTCGTGTCTGGAGCTGTCCAATGGCACTGGTAACCTCTGACATATGGAAGGGGTAATGGGCTGCCAGCACCATTTTGACTAGTGGCAGCCACTGGCCCAGGAGTGGTAGGTTGCTCCAGGGCCCCCTGCTAAACTACCAGGGATTTTTGGTGAGTCCTTGACGGTCAGAGTGTAGGGAGGGGGCTCCACTGGTGGTGGGTTCCTTATTTTAATAAATGGGAAGGCTTGGGGTGGGTTTGTTTTGTTTTTTAAGGTGCATTTTTACCCCCCCCCCCAAAAAAAAAAAACAAAAAAAACCCAATAGGACAAACCACACAAAATTTAATGGTTTTTCCTATCATTTTTAAATTCCCAAAATGCAACAAAAATAGGAAATATTGTCTTTATTTCCTATTTTGTTGCAAACTATTTCCCACCCCTAGTATTTAAATGGCTCTATCATATCTCCCCTATCTTGCATTTCTTCTAGGTTATACATGTTTAAATCTGTGTCTGTCCCCATATGCTTTAGATTGAAGACTAATGACCATTTCAGTAACCATCTTCTGGATCGACTCCAACCAATTTATATTCTTTTGAAGGTACAGTCTCCAGAATTGTATACTATATTCCAAATGAGGTCTCACCAGGTACCTATATAGGGGCAATATCACCTCCCTTTTTTGATGAAAATTCTTCTCTCAATGCAGCCAAATATCTTTCTAGTTTTTGCATTGCTTTACCCACCTATTTGGCCACCTTAAGATCATCAGATACAATTGCCCTCAGATCCAACTCTTCTGTCATGCTTAGAAGAATTTCACCTGTACTAGCTCTCTCTTGTATTTTTGCATCCTTAATTCATAACTTTGCCTTAATTGCCAGACTCTAGACCATTCCTCAAGTGTCACTATATGTCTTCTCATATTTTCCACACCTTCCGCTAGCTGTCAACCCTTTTGCAGAATTTGGTATCATCAGCAAAAAGACAAACCTTTCCTGACAATCCTACTGCAATGTCACTCATGAAGATGTAGAAAAGAACCAGTCCAAAGACCGATATTTGAGGCACATCACTAGTAACATTCCCCTCCTCAGATTGAACTCCATTTACCACTACACTTTGGGGCAGATTTTCAAAGCCTACGTGCATAGGCCTGGCAACGCGCACAAGCCCCGGGACGCATGAAAGTCCCAGGGCTTGAAAAATGGGTGGGGCGGTCCAGGGGCGTGGCATGGGTGTGGCCAGAGGCCTCTCCACTGCTGTGCACCAACCCCGGATTTTATAACATGTGTGCGGCTGCGCGTGCATGTTATAAAATCGGGTGTAGATTTGTGCGCGCCAGGTTGCGTGCACAAATCTACACCCACACATAGATATTAAAATCCGGCCCTTTGTCTCCTACCACTCAGCCAGTTTCTAACCCAGTCAGTCATTCTAGGGCCCATGCAAAGGGTGATCAGTTTATTTACTGTATAAGCTGACTATGTGAAACCATGACAAAGGCCTTCCTAAAATCCAAGTGCACTACTAGCATTTTCCTTTGATCCAACTCTCTGGTCACCCTGTCAAAGAAATTAATCAGATTCATCTGACAAGATATATTTCTGGTAAAACCATTCTACCTTGGATCTTGCAATCCACTGGATTCCAGAAATTGCACTATCTTCTGTTTTAGCAGTGATTCCAAGAATTTGCTCACCATAGAGGTCTGATTTAGAGATGTGAATCGTGTCCTCGATCGTCTTAACGATCGATTTCGGCTGGGAGGGGGAGGGAATCGTATTGTTGCCGTTTGGGTGTGTAAACTATCGTGAAAAATCGTTAAAATCGTGAGCCGGCACACTAAACCCCCCTAAAACCCACCCCGACCCTTTAAATTAAATCCCCCACCCTCCCGAACCCCCCCCCCAAATGCTTTAAATTACCTGGGGATCCGGCGGTGGTCCAGAACGGCGGCGGTCCGGAACGGCCCCCTCAATAGAATTGTGTTGTCTTCAGCCGGCGCCATTTTTCAAAATGGCCGCCGCAAAATGGCGGCGGCCATAGACAAAAACGATTCGACGGAGGAGGTCGTTCCGGACCCCCGCTGGACTTTTGGCAAGTCTTGTGGGGGTCAGGAGGCCCCCCCAAGCTGGCCAAAAGTTTCCTGGGAGTCCAGCGAGGTTCCGGGAGCGATTTCTCGCCGCGAATCGTTTTCGTACGGAAAATGGCGCCGGCAGGAGATCGAGAGCAGGAGGTCATTCAGCGGCGGTCCGGAACCCCCGCTGAACGACCTCCTGCAGTCGATCTCCTGCCGGCGCCATTTTCCGTACGAAAACGATTCGCGGTGAGAAATCGCTCCCGGAACCCCGCTGGACTCCCAGGAAACTTTTGGCCAGCTTGGGGGGGCCTCCTGACCCCCACAAGACTTGCCAAAAGTCCAGCGGGGGTCCAGAACGACCTCCTCCATCGAATCGTTTTTGTCTATGGCCGCCGCCATTTTGCGGCGGCCATTTTGAAAAATGGCGCCGGCTGAAGACAACACGATTCTATTGAGGGGGCCGTTCCGGACCGCCGCCGTTCTGGACCACCGCCGGATCCCCAGGTAATTTAAAGCATTGGGGGGGGTTCGGGAGGGTGGGGGATTTAATTTAAAGGGTCGGGGGTGGGTTTTAGGGGGTTTTAGTGTGCCGGTTTTCCTGCCCTCCCCCTTCTCCCGATTTACGATTTTTTAACGATAAATCGGGGGAATTGGTATTGTATCGTGGCCCTAACGATTTTTTGACGATTTAAAATATATCGGACGACATTTTAAATCGTCAAAAAACGATTCACATCCCTAGTCTGATTAACTGGTCTGTGGTTCCCAGCCTCCTCCTTACTTCCACTTTTATGAATAGGATCCACATTTGCCCATCTTCAGACATACTCCCAATTCTAAAGAAGCACTGAAAAGGTCAATTAACATTGCTGCCAGAATTTCTTTAAGTTCCCATAGTACCCCGGATATATCCCATCTAGCTTCACTTCCTTATGTACTTTAAGTTTAGTTAGCTCCTCATAAATACACTTTTCTGAAAATCGATTGAAGTTTATCTCACTTTTGGTCTTATTTCTGTTCATTTTACATGGTCCTGTTCCTGGCCCTCCCACAAAGAACACTGCCCTTTTACTTCCTCTAGAATTCCCCATCTAGCTAATGACTCCTTAAGGTACTTCCCCATCTTAACAAAGTTACTTTTCCTGAAATCTAGGAATGAACCTTCATCTGCTATGCTCTAATACTGAACCACACCATCCGGTAATCACTAGATCCTAGATGATCATCCACTATATCATCAGAAATAACTTAACGCTCATTCTTTCAAAAATCGAAAGTATGTATGTAAATTATAATTCCGTCCTAAGTCCATCCCTGGAACATGTAAAAGTGTGTGCTAAATCATGCTTTTCATGCATTTTTATGCACATACACCCTGGGCTGGTTTCAAATATCCACATGTTTGCACAAAACTGGGTTTTATATGCATAAGTGCTTTTGAAAAATTACTCTCTAAAGGTTCTTCAAAGTTGTGCCTTGAAGATGAATAAGAAATGTTACTGTACTTGTTTAAACAATTTATATAATTGTGTTCACCTGGGAGAGAGAAAAGAAATTATACAATTTCAAAACACAAAAATAATTTAAAAAATATTATAAGTGGCACAAACAAAATACTTAGGGGCGGATTTAAAACAATATGGGGCGGATTTTCAGAGCCCTGCTCGCCTAAATCTGCCCAAAACCGGGCGGATTTAGGCGAGCAGGGCCCTGCGCACCGGGAAGCCTATTTTACATAGGCCTACTGGCGCGCGCAGAGCCCCGGGACTCGCCTAAGTCCCGGGGTTCTCCGAGGGGGTCGTGTCGGGGGCGGGCCCGGTTGTCGCGGCGTTTCGGGGGCGTGTCGGCAGCGTTTTGGGGGTGGGCCCGGGGGCGTGGCTGCGCCCTCCGTACCCGCCCCCAGGTTGCGGGCCCGGCGCGCAAGAGGCCCGCTGGCGCGGGGGGATTTACGCCTCCCTCTGGGAGGCGTAAATCCCCCGACAAAGGTAAGGGGGGGTTTAGACAGGGCCGGGCGGGTGGGTTAGGTAGGGGAAGGGAGGGGAAGGTGAGGGGAGGGGAGGGCAAAGGAAAGTTCCCTCCGAGGCCGCTCCGATTTCGGAGCGGCCTTGGAGGGAACGGGGGTAGGCTGCGCGGCTCGGCGCGCGCCGGCTATACAAAATCCATAGCCTTGCGCGCGCCGATCCAGGTTTTTAGCAGATACGCGCGGCTCCGCGCGTATCTACTAAAATCCAGCGTACTTTTGTTTGCGCCTGGAGCGCAAACAAAAGTAGGCTATTCGCGCTCCTTTTAAAATCCGCCCCTATGTGTGCCGGTACTTTTGTTCGTGCCACCGGCGCGAACAAAAGTACACCAGATTTTATAAGATATGTGCGTAGCCGCGCGTATCTTATAAAATCCGAGGTCGGCGCGCGCAAGGGGGTGCACATTTGTGCAACCTGCGCGCGCCGAGCCCAGCGCGGCCTGCCTGTTCCCTCCGAGGTCGCTCCGATTTCGGAGCGGCCTCGGAGGGAACTTTTCTTCGCCCTCCCCCACCTTCCCCTCCCTTTCCCTACCTAACCCACCCCCCCGGCCCTATCTAACCCCCCCCTTACCTTTGTCGGCAAAGTTACGCCTGCTGAAAGCAGGCGTAACTTTGCACGCATCGCCGGCAGCCCCGCTCCGTCCTCCGGTCCTGGGGGCGTGGTCCGGAGGCCTCGACCATGCCCCCGGGCAGGCGCCATGCCCCCGGGCCCGCCCCCGAAACGCCGCGGCACGCCCCCGAAACGCCGCGTCGTTTCGGGAACGCCCCCGGACACGCCCCCTCCCTCCCCATTTCGAAAGCCCCGGGACTTACGCGCGTCCCGGGGCTTTACTCGCGCAGGCGGCCTATGCAAAATAGGCGTGCCGGCGCGCGAGGGCCCTGCGCACGTAAATCCTGCCGGATTTTCGCGCACAGGGGTTTTAAAATCCGCCCCTTAGCTTTCATCAATGGTGGGACCTGCTGTGGCAGACAGAGACTTGTTGCAGAATGAAGGTTTGGAAAAGTGGCATGCTGTAATACAAACAGACCTCTATCCTGCTATGAAGATTTTGAAGAATAGCATGTCGCAGTTTAAAGAAACTGATTTTTGATGTGAAGAGTCTAGAAGACTTTAATTTGAAAGCTAAGGAGTAGATTTTCAAAGGGTTTCAAAGGCTTACGCGTGTAATAAAAAGACCGATATTTGAGGCATATCACTAGTAACATACGCGCGTAACCCTTTAAAAAAAAAACCCTGCGCATGCTGAGCTTATTTTGCATAGGCTCAGTGGCGCGCAAGCCCCGGGACGCGCGTATGTCCCGGGGCTTTGAAAAGGGGCAGGAAGGGGGCGGGGTCGTGGGCATGGTGCCAGTCCGGGGGCGGTCCTGAGTCCTCCGGCACAGCGGCCGTGCTGGAGAGTCGTGCGCCAGCAGCCGGCCAGTGAGCACATGTTACGCCTGCCTCAGGCAGGCGTATGTTACTAGTGATGTGCCTCAGGCAGGCATAACTTAGAGAACAAAGGTAGTGGGGGGGGGGAATTAGCTAGGGCTGGGGGGGAGGGAACGGGGAAAGCCATCGGGCCTCCCCTAGGGCTCAGCGCATGCAAGGTGTACAAGTATGCACCCCCTTGCACGTGCCGACCCTGGATTTTATAACATGCACGCGGCAGCGCGCGCATGTTATAAAATCGGGTGTACATTTGTGCGCGCACTCCTTTAAAAATCTGCCCCTAAGTATTTTGTTTATCAATTTGGATTGACTATTGCCTGGTACTTCATAATTTTAGAGCATGAGTTTTATAAGAATTTTGTAAAAAAAAAAAAAAGCTTTTTTTTTTTTTTTACTTTGGCTAATAATAACACATTTTTTGTGATACTGATATAGAGGTTTCTTGACAATTTTCTTTTGATGATGCTACTCATATTATTTTGAAAATTAGTTTTGTGTTTTGAAATTGTGTTAATTTCTCTTCCATCTCAGTGATGGACACTATAATATTTTTAAAAGATATATGAAAACGTATTCATGCCTTGGCGTTAAAGTAATTGAACAAGTTATATTCCATTTCCATTCTAGTGTTTGTGTATCATTTGAAAGTCATTAATTAGCACCACCAACCTCTTCACATTCATTTGCTGATTTGTAGCCAGTATGATTATTGTAGAGATCTGATGTGATGACATTCTGGAGGAAGACTCGATTAGTCCTGCTTTCGAAACTTGTATCCCAATGCTTTGCAGAATTTGTAGTCCCCTTTTCCCATTTGCAACCAGTACTACATATGCCATACTGCAAGAAGAGGGAATGTATAAGAAAAATGTAAAAAAAAAAAAAATCAAAACACAAGACTAACCAGTCTTCTCTCAAAAAAAGAGGTTGTATCATATCCCAGAAAAAATTGTTTGCCTACCAATAGATGGCACTATAAGAAAGCTTAATATTTAATTTCTTAAACTAATATGAATAACAAAGTAAAAAAAAAAAGTAATCCAGTGATTACCTTTCTCAGATCATAGACTAGAATGTATATAGCACCCTCGACATACTGCTTTCTATATCGTACTGCCTCTATCCTACAAAACATTAAATAGTGAAAGCTGAATTTATCTATTGTTGCTCTTTAATAATAATTGTTCAAGCATTATGTAGAACCCCATTGAGATCCCTACAAATGAGTTTAACTAGGGGTTTAGATCAGGGTAGTGTGGAATAGAAAAATATACCACCCTTGCCATAGCACCCTCACTAGAGGCTGCTGTATGGTGCTGTATTCCTGCTTGCATAAAAGCATGTAACTCCTAAAATCTGTGTGTATTGTTAGAATAAATTTAGAGAGAGGAGGAGTGCTTCCTTTCAGGTCCCTTAAGTTTGTAAAGATAAGGCCCAAGGCCTTGGCTGATGACTCTTAAAGGTGAATTTTAAAAGCCCGGCCTGCACATTAATTAGGGGATCCGCAAATAAGTTCAGCTCACACATCACAAACATATTTTAAAAGCACCCAAATACATACATAAATGGCATGACATGCACATCTCAAAAATTTTCAAACAGGGGCAGAGCGAGGGTGTGTTGGGGCCTGACCAAGAGATGTGCACGCAAATACTTACGCGCCCTGGTGCGAGCCAAGGTCCCTTGCCACATAACTTTACGTCTGCTATAGATGATGTGGAAGTTATAAAAGAAAAAGATTGAACCATTTTAGAGGGGTTTAAGGGACCTAGAGTAACTGGGGGGAGTACAGGCTTTTAAAAGAGGAGGGTGTGAAGGACCTAGCTGTTAACTGGGTGAACTGATGAATAAACTGGTAAACTGGTAGTCATGGGTGAGCGCCCATTTTATAATCCTCTGACTTAAGTGGTAGTAGCGGGATTTGCACACCCACCTAAAATCTGGTGCACATCTGTACACGGCCAGGCAATTTTGTAATATGCACACAAGTTATAAAATGGCCTCGTCCCTGGGTGCGGGCCAAGAGCATGTGCGCCAATGTGATCTGGTTTGAAATTTAGTGCCCCTGAGAGGAAAAAAAAAGTAATGTCACAGTGTCCAAATTGTTTATTGACACTCAAAAGAAGAGAGAACATTAAATACCCAAGTTCTAGGTTTAAACTCTACATTCCCCCTTGAAGAACCCTCCAATTAGGGAAGAAAGAGAAATACATAGTATCAACAAAGACTTAGCACTGGCATTGAGTATGCCCCATTGTTCTCTGAAGATTACCCGAGTCAGAGGTTAAAATTATTTTTAAAAAGTTCAAAAAAAAATTATCTGGGAAGTCAAAAGACATTTACTCATAAATAGTGGTTTACATTCATATTTCGATGTCTGAAAATTATCTTCCTTCAGTATGGCTTTGTTCCACAACATATCTACCTTTACTGAATTTAGGGAAGGAGTTTCCAGGAGTGTGTTTTGGTCAGGATCAGAAAATAACACACCTGGATTATATTTTCAATTCTCTGTGTATTTTCTGAAAAAAATCTACCCATAAAAAAGCAGATACAAATAACCATGGGTACTTTACATAGTATATGACAGCAGATAAAGACCAAAATGGTTCATCCAGTCTGCCCAGCAAGATGTTTAGGGTTGTATCTGCAACTCCATGCAGTTTACTCTTGTGTCTTCTGTTTAGAGGCAAAAACTCATAATAAAAACTTTTTTTAATATATCCGAAGCAAAAAACCTGTGAGGGAGTCGGTTGGACCATTAGATGACCCAGGGGTTAAAGGGGCTCTTAGAGAAGAAAAGGCCATTGCAGAAAGACTAAATGAATTCATTGCTTCCGTGTGTTTACTAATGAAGATGTTGGGGAGATACCAGTTCCGGAGAAGGTTTTCAGGGGTGATGAGTCAGACGAACTGAACAAAATCACTGTGAACCTGGAAGATGTAGTAGGCCAGATTGACAAACTAAAGGGCAACCAAAATGATAAAAGGGATGGAACAGCTCCCCTATGAGGAAAGGCTGAAGAGGTTAGAGCTGTTCAGCTTGGAGAAGAGACAGCTGAGGGGGGATATGATAGTCTTTAAGATCATGAGAGGTCTTGAACAAGTAGATGGGAATTGGTTATTTACACTTTTGAATAATGAAGGACTAGGGGGCACATTTAAGACTAATCGGAGAAAATTCTTTTTCACTCAATGCACAATAAAGCTCTGGAATTTGTTGCCAGAGGATGTGGTTAGTGCAGTTAGTGTAGCTGGGTTCAAAAAAGGTTTGGATAAGTTCTTGGAGCAGACGTCCATTAACTGCTATTAATCAAGTTTACTTAGGGAATAGCCACTGTTATTAATTGCATCAGTAGCATGGGATCTTCTTAGTGTTTGGGTAATTGCCAGATTCCTGTGGCCTGGTTTGGCCTCTGTTGGAAACAGAATGCTGTGTTTGATGGACCCTTGGTCTGACCCAGTATGGCAATTTCTTATGTTCTTATGTTACCCCCCGTGCCTTCTGTTTAGGGTTCTGTCACTCTGTGCAGGTTACCCCGTGCCTTCTGTTTAGGGTTGTAACTGTCACTCTGTGCAGGTTACCCCCGTGCCTTCTGTTTAGGGTTGTAACTGTAACTCTGTGCAGGTTACCCCCGTGCCTTCTGTTTAGGGTTGTAACTGTCTCTCTGTGCAGGTTACCCCCGTGCCTTCTGTTTAGGGTTCTAACTGTCACTCTGTGCAGGTTATCCCCGTGCCTTCTGTTTAGGGTTGTAACTGTCACTCTGTGCAGGTTACTCCCGTGTCTTCTGTTTAGGGTTGTAACTGTCACTCTGTGCAGGTTACCCCCGTGCCTTCTGTTTAGGGTTGTAACTGTCACTCTGTACAGGTTACCCCCGTGCCTTCTGTTTAGTGTTCTAACTGTTACTCTGTGCAGGTTACCCCTGTGCCTTCTGTTTAGGGTTCTAACTGTCACTCTGTGCAGGATACCCCCGTGCCTTCTGTTTAGGATTGTAACTGTCACTCTGTGCAGGTTATCCCCGTGCCTTCTGTTTAGGGTTGTAACTGTCGCTCTGTGCAGGTTATCCCCGTGCCTTCTGTTTAGGTTTGTAACTGTCACTCTGTGCAGGTTATCCCCGTGCCTTCTGTATTTCTCCTATTCCCTTTAGAATTCTATTACCGTTCTAGCCTTCACCTCCTCTCCCAGGAAGGCATTCCATCATCCTCCATCCTTTCCATGAAAAGTAATTTGCTGACATTGATTTCTGGGTATATCCTCTTGGAGCTTCCTTTCTTTTAGAAATGATTGATTTTTTCATATTATTAATAGCCTTTAGGAATTTACAAGTATATCATATCCCCTCTGTCTCTTCTTTCCTCTAGGGCAGGGGTAGGCAACCTTTCTGAAGTACTGTGCCAAATTTTAAATCTGGGTAAGCAACTCTGGTCCTCAAGTGCCGCTAACCGGTTGGAAGAATGCTGACATATTTGAGAAATTATCCCACTATACCATGCAGGGAGGGAAATGAAGTTATTAGAATACATCTTAGCATACTATTTTAACCTCCATAAGAATATTGTTAATTATTAGGGATGTGAATCGTTTTAGGACGATTAAAATTATCGTCCGATAATTTTAATATCGTCTTAAACCGTTATGGAACACAATACAATAGAGATTCTAACGATTTATCGTTATAAATCGTTAGAATCGTGAGCCGGCACACTAAAACCCCCTAAAACCCACCCCCGACCCTTTAAATTAAATCCCCCACCCTCCCAACCCCCCCCCCCCAAATGACTTAAATAACCTGCGGGTCCAGCAGCGGTCCGGAACGGCAGCGGTCCGGAACTGGCTCCTGCTACTGAATCTTGTTGTCTTCGGCCGGCGCCATTTTCCAAAATGGCGCCGAAAAATGGCGGCGGCCATAGACGAACACGATTGGACGGCAGGAGGTCCTTCCGGACCCCCGCTGGACTTTTTGCAAGTCTTGTGGGGGTCAGGAGGCCCCCCCCAAGCTGGCCAAAAGATCCTGGAGGTCCAGCGGGGGTCAGGGAGCGATTTCCCGCCGCAAATCGTTTTCGTACGGAAAATGGCGCCGGCAGGAGATCGACTGCAGGAGGTCGTTCAGCGAGGGTTCCGGCGCCTCGCTGAACGACCTCCTGCAGTCGATCTCCTGCCGGCGCCATTTTCCGTACGAAAACGATTCGCGGCGGGAAATCGCTCCCTGACCCCCGCTGGACCTCCAGGAACTTTTGGCCAGCTTGGGGGGGGCCTCCTGACCCCCACAAGACTTGCCAAAAGTCCAGCGGGGGTCCGGAAGGACCTCCTGCCGTCCAATCGTGTTCGTCTATGGCCGCCGCCATTTTTCGGCGCCATTTTGGAAAATGGCGCCGGCCGAAGACAACAAGATTCAGTAGCAGGAGCCCGTTCCGGACCGCTGCCGTTCCGGACCGCCGCTGGACCCGCAGGTTATTTAAGTCATTTGGGGGGGGGGGTTCGGGAGGGTGGGGGATTTAATTTAAAGGGTCGGGGTGGGTTTTAGGGGGTTTTAATGTGCCGGTTTTGCGATTTTACGTTTTTTCGATTTTTTACGATTTTTCACTATTTTTCACAATATTTTACCCCCCCAAACGGCAACAATACGATTCCCTCCCCCTCCCAGCCGAAATCGATCGTTAAGACGATCGAGGACACGATTCACATCTCTATTAATTATACAGTGGCATATACCAGAAATACATTTTTGGTTGTGAACATCCTCAACAGTGTCTATCTCACTCTCTCTCTGGTCTCAATACCCTGTATGCCCCTCCTCTCCAGCAACAAAGGATGAAGAACAGAACAAGGACATTTCCACTTACAACTCACCATAGAAAAATAATATTCAAATTCTGGTGACACCTCAGTATCAGAAACTCAGACTCCCTCTACTACCAGGAACATTGTGAAAATTGAAAACCCAGCAAAAAGTACAACCCAGAACCTATAGCAAACCTGCCATATCATAACACATTAACTGCCAGACTCAAACATTAACAGCTCTACTTATGAAAAGGCAACACCACAAATATTATACTAGGCCCTAAAACACTACTAAACCTCTATTAGGAAAACAGAACACACCAGGCTGCAATAGATCCCCTACACAGAAACTACATGGTAGAAGAATACTTCGCTTCGGTCTTATATGCAGAACACTGACAGAACCTCACCAAATCAGAATAAAGGAACTATAAAGTATAAATAGAAACATGCAAACAAAACCTGAACTGCAAATTGCAATTAGCCAGACTCTGTATGTAATGCAACAATGGAAAAAGAGACAGATTATCAATCCTCATAAAACATTAAACCATAAAATCAAGATATAGAAACCATTAATCATAATATTGAAACCACACTAAAAATATAATTTTTTCAAAACAGCTGACAGAATACCATCCAATAATTATTTCAAAACATTTTTAAACCAATAACATATTTCAAAACAGCAGTCACATCAAATAAAATCCAATAATTCAAACTAATAAGGATTAAAAAAAACCCAAAACAAAACCCAGCTCTCCAAAATTGGGAACTTATGATTTACAATCACCCTGATATTGTTGTGGATTAGTGGTGTGGGGGTGGGACTGCACATACTTTATCATCTACTGTATCTGTCACACACACACACGCATACATACACACACACACTCACACTGAATCCCTGTCTCTCACACATTGGGGCAGATTTTTAAAAGTACGTGCGCACAAGGGGGTGCACACTAGTGCACCTTGTGTGCGCCGAGCCCTCGAAATTGGAGCGGCCTCGGAGGGAACTTTGCTTTCCCCCCCCCCCCCCCACCTTCCCCTTCCTGTCCCAACCCCCCAGCCCCCCCAAAAAAACCCTGTACCTTTATCTCAAAAGTTACGCGCGCGATCCCCCAGCACAGCCACTGTGCCAGAGTACTCAGCCACACCTCCTGCCTTCCCCCGGACCTCCACGCCACGCCCCGGACTGCCCAGCCATGCACCCGGACCATCTGCTCTGCTCCGCCCCGCTGCTGCCCGCCCATTCAGAAAAGGCCCAGGGCTTGCACGCGTCCTGGGGCTTTACGTCGTCGCCCGGCCTTTTGAAAATAGGCCCGGTGCGCGTAGGGCTTTTAAAATCTGCCCCACGCTCTTTACTTCTTCAAGGGTGTCCACTATGTATATTCAGGGAAAACAATTGTTTAGGGGGGAGAAGTGGGGAGGTATCCATGGATATTATTTTGTTTAATGTTTATTTTGTTTCTGTCCTTTGAAGAAATTAAATAAATATTAAAAAAAAAAAACCCACATAAAAAGAAAAAAAGAAGCAGGGCCTCTCTGGGTTTCCTGCACTCCATCTCACTCACCCCTCAAAAATTGCTGGGGCCAAAATCTTCCCTGGTGTTGAGCCTGAACCTGGGCATGGATGACGGGATCCAGCCTCTGGAATGGGCCACCACATTGGGCCTGGGTGACAGGTCCTGGCTCCAGACCAGGCTCTGTTGTTGGGCCTGTGTCTAGGCTGAGACCTCAATGGTGGAACCCCACCTCCAAGTGTGCCCTGGCACTGGGCCTGGTTCAGGGCCTGGGCTGGCATTGGGGCCTTGGCACAGGCCTTGCAATGGGACTAGGCCTGGGTGCCACACCTAGGTCTAGGCCTCAGCCAGAGAAGCCCTGGGAAATCCTCGGGTCAGCCCTGGGAAGTCTCAAGTAGGCTAGAGGGGTTTTTCCCTTTTTTTTTTCAAAATGGAATGAAAGGATAAACAACAAAATCCCATTGGTTTTTCTTTCGTTCCATTTTGAAAATGCCATGAAATGAAATAGGAAAGGTAGATGACATTGTTTTTCAAACAAATGTATCTCCCTAATCTTTTGCAGATCTTAATGTCATCTGCAAAAAGACAAATTTTTCCTTCTAACTCTTCCTCAATATCAATCACAAAGATACTGAACAGAACTGGCCACAAAACCAGTCCCTCAGGTACTCCATATACCACCCTTCTCTTCCCAGAGTACATTCCATTTACTGCTACCTGCTGTCATCTGTCAGGCAACCAGTTTCTAATCCATTCTACTACCTTAAGATCCATGACCATACTGTTCATTTTATTTATGAGTTACCTGTAGCCTTTGTTTGGGGGTTTTATGTCCCAAGTGCACACAAACTTATTTGTTCTCTTCGGGACATGCATCTGGCTTGCACTTCTCTTTATCCCAGCGTGGATTCTTTCTGTGGGGAGAAGCTCTCACTTATAGTCCAGACAATGGTGTGTTGCTTTCCACGCCTGTTGTTAGTAGCTGCTCATGGTGATGTTAAGTGCACAAAGCTCTCCCAGCAGCTATAAAGGAATCCTATTGAAAAGATCCCCTCAATCACAGAAAAACAGTCTTACCTGAATTCACCTCATTCTTGGACTCTCAGGCTGTCCTGCTCCCATAAGCAAAGAGCTGATTGAGGTCTCCCAGTCTTGATCATTCCCCTTAGTTTTATTGTTGGGGACTTCTCTTGCAGCAAAAGTCTTTAGAAAGGAGGGGACAGGCTACCTCAGCTCTGAATACCCTGGGGAGGGTGAAAAAAACTTTCCCATAAAACAATTGTCCAAATTATTTTCTTTAAGACAAAACTGGATACATCTTCAGCCATCAAAATATCTCTCAAAAGGTGCTGTCACCAATCTTGCCCACCTAGGGAGTAGAGTGGAGCTCATGGGTCTTTAGTCTTTGAATTGAGAGCCTCAGAGGGAATCCAGCCCAAAAATCTATCTCACTGTAACTAATAATAGAGAGACCATCTGGCAGGGAGTGCCCGATGAGAGTTCTCTTAAAAAAATAAGACGCATAGTAAGCCTGGGAGGCCTCACCAGGGAGTAAAAAAGGGGCATCCTCACTGCACTGAAGCTACATAAAACTGACCACACTGGATACTAAAATGGTGGCACTAAATAGGATGAGGCAGCCAATCCAAGCCTTCCAGGTTGGGAGGGGCAGAGAGGGATGGAAGGCT
This sequence comes from Rhinatrema bivittatum, assembly GCF_901001135.1. Taxonomy (NCBI): domain Eukaryota; kingdom Metazoa; phylum Chordata; class Amphibia; order Gymnophiona; family Rhinatrematidae; genus Rhinatrema; species Rhinatrema bivittatum. Next base: position 128,299,814 of record NC_042618.1, read on the forward strand.
CATAGAGGTAAGGGCTCGAACAAGAACCTAGACCATCTAGTGGCTGACCCAAGGGGGCACCACACTCAAAATCAATCCCTCAGGCACTCCATGTATCACTCTCCTATTCCCAGAGTGCTTTCCATTTACTGCTACCTGCTGTCATCTGTCAGTCAACCAATTTCTAATCCGTTCCACTACTTTGAGATCCATGACCAGGCTGTTCATTTTATTAATGAGATACCTAAGTGGAATTGTATTAAAGCTTTGCTTGAATCCAATTAAATCTCAACGAGTGTTCGCTCTTGATCTAATTATCTAACTCAAAAAATTGAATCAGATTCATTTGACACAACTTTCCTTTGGTAAAACTATGTTGCCTTGGATTCTGCAACCCTTTGGATCAGCGATTCTCAACCAGTGTGTCGCGACACACCACTGTGTCGCCAAGCACAAACTGGTGTGTCGCTGTCTCTGCTTCAGAATACCGAGCTCCCTGGCCTCCTGCTGATTCTGCTAATCTTCCTTCCCCCTTCTCTGCTCCAGCAGAATGTGGAGATCGCCTTCTCTGCCCGGGCTGTCAGCTTTTTCAAGCCCAGGCAGAATGCTAGCAGCAGAGCCGATTGCAGCAGGAATCAGCCATCTAGAAAGAACACGGGGGGGGGCACGGGAGGTATGGCCTCCTTATCAGCATGGCCCAGAAGAGGAAGTGAGGTAGACCCACGCGGGACCAAGAGAAGGAGCAGTGCGAGCTAAATTTGAAGAGGCACAATTTCAGCCCCCGCGGTCCCAAGAAAGAGAACGAGTCCCTGCTGTGACAGCCACTCTCTACCCTCCTCAATACAATCCTTCACGGGTGCCAGGCCTCCTTCTCTTAATCACCCCACCCCGTCCAGCACCATCTGCCCACCTGCTGGAAGGAGGAAAAGAGTAACAGATGTTACCTGCAGCTGCTTGCTTCTTCCTCTATTGACTGACTGTTATATTTGAGCTGTGTGAGGCCCTGTAGTCTTGTGGGACCTGCTAGGCCTGCACAGGTCAAACCTCAGATTGAGCCAGCATAGGAAGAAGCAGACAGTTGCATATAAAAATTGCTGCTTTTGGTTTTTTTCCTGTCGTGTCAAGGATCGCAAAGGGAGGATTAGAAGGGTTGGCCAAAAAGTGAACAGGGGCCAGAATGAGCAAAGGGAAAAATAATGGAGTGGGAGAGAGCTAAAAATAAAGGAGAAGAGAGTGGGGGAGGGAGGGGGAAAGAGTGAGCAAGGGAAGCTGATGGGGTGTTAAGAGTGAGTAATGGTGGCTGAGAGTTGAGCAAGTGACCAAGAGGGGCTGGACAGGTGAAAGCAAGGGAGCTAGGGAATGGGATGAGAGATCTTGCAAGGCAGGTTAAAGGTATGAAAGCACGAACAAGGGGATCAGGAAATGAGCAAGCACTTAACAAGAAAAAGGGAGAAAATGGACAGATTTGTTATGGGGGGGGGGGGGGAATGGAAAATCAGGACTAGGCAAGCCCACCCATCCCATTAAATGTAAGTGAAATATTCCTTTTTTTAAAACTATATTTAATATAATTTTGGGAGTTTTAGCCGTCTTTTCAACTAATGTTCAAAGTGACTTACAAAACTTTCTTTCCAAATTCATGTGCAATTAGTCCCTGTTCCAAAGAGCTTACAATCTAAGGGGGTCATTTATCAAAATGTGTTAAGGCATTTTCACATGCGGTAAGGGCTTATCGCATGCAAAAAGCCCCATTAACGCATGCGAAAATGTCTTTATCGCATGCAATAGCACCATATTGTATGGTGCGATGCAAATTTCAGAGAGAGAGAGAGAGAGCGCACCTAGATAGGTATTTGTATCCCTATGATAGGCCCACCTAGTAACTCGAGGTGAGGTTTAGGTATTAGTGTAGGAGGTTAAGGGCCACTTTGACATTCAATGTGAGACATACGAACAGAACAGTGGTCTCTTGTGAAGATTTGATGGCCTTCGGAGTGAGGAAACTCACTCCAAGATGAGATTTGGGCAATGTTCTCTCCACCTAGGTTGATGTTACCCAGGTAGAGTGTCCATCATGCTAGGTTGTCTGAAATTTTAATTGCAATTTGTGCTAACTTAGCTCTTCGCATAGGTAATTAGCGCAAATTGCGATAAACTGTATATTAGCATAAAACATGCCCCTTTTGCTATCACATGCGATACTTATCGCATTTTGATAAATCCAGGCCTAAGATGGTAACTTTTAAACAGGCTGCTGATAGTTGTGCTTCTGGGGGAAGAGAATTATTGCTATCACAGAGGAACTCGGCACAATTTAATGCCAAACCAATATTCTGTATATAATTTTATTTCACAAACATATCAAAAATACATTTCATAACAAAAAATGCTAAGTGCAACAAGCAATACCCACATTAAAAATACTCACATCATACTTCCATACATACCATACATACCATCACCACAAACAACATCCTATTAAAATACATCATGTACATTAACAATACTAGTAAGTTCTTATATACCCACAATATTACAACACATAATAATTCTCAATATTTCTCACTATTCTAACAGATACCCAGTATCTACTATTTATTAACAGATAGTATCATATCATTTTATTTTAAATCACAAAAATATTGTCTAATGTTATAAAATGTTATAACAGATACCAAGTATCTACAGTATTCAAACAATTAACAACATCGTATGTTATTTCAAATAGGACAAAAGTAATATCCAATCCATATAATACCCCATATAATACCCGACGGGATACCCGTTTCACCCCTGCCTTGGGGCTTCTTCAGGGAAAGTGCTGTGCTATTCAAATGACCCGTATTGTAGTCTTCATAACACATGATATTCAATGTACATACATCAATGCGCGCGCACAAATGTACACCCAAATTTATAGCATGCGCACACTGCAGCGCGCATGTTATGAAATCCGGGGTCGGCACACGCAAGGGGGTGCACACTTGTCCACATTGCACGCGCCGAGCCCTAGAGGAGGCCCAATGGCTTTCCCCCTTCCCTCCAAGGCCGCTCCAAAATCGGCCTTGGAGGGAACTTTTTTTTTGGTCCCCCCCACCTTTCCCTCCCTTCCCCTATCTAACCCACCCCCCATCCCTACCTAAATCCACCCCTACCTTATTTCGTTGAGTTACGCCTGCCTCTGCCTCTGGCAGGCGTAACTTCTGTGCGCCGGCTCGCCATCCCCCGGAACAGGCTGCTGTGCAGGAGGATTCTGGCCTGCCCCCGAACCACCGCCATGCACCAGCCCCTCCCCTGAACCTCTGCCCCAACCCGGCCACGCCCCGGACCGCCCATTTTTTAAAGACCCGGGGCATACGCGCGTCCTGGGGCTTGTGCGCGCCACCGAGCCTATGCAAAATAGGCTCGGCGCATGCAGGGGTAGGTTTTCGGGGGTTACACGCGTATCTTATGCATGTAACCCTTTGAAAATCTACCCCTTTACGAGTAGACAGTAAGCTAACTGGCCAAACACATTCAGTTCATACTGTAGAGTGAAAAAGGTATGGTCTCTGGAACTGTGAATATTATGAAATTGCAGTGATCTTATGGCAGGAATTTCCATTAATTCTTCCACTGTATCTAGTCCACATCCTGTGACAGAGAATTTGTAATGTACTATATGTGGATGTATGAGGTTTTAATAACTAATGCTCATGGGAAATACTAACATCATTACAGTATTTTATTCGTTTTTGTTTCAGCTACTGGATGAATTGAAAATTTGCCAGCTTAACCACTTAGGAGTTTCCCAGCAAACTTTCCAGGAAGGATTACCTCAGTAATTCAGTGAGAGCCAAATATGCAATGGTTTTCTTATAATCACTCCCCAGGGGACTGACTGATGCCTTTGAAGAAAGCCAACCTCTGCCAGGAAGATTTACTCAGCATCAAACCCATAAAACGAGGTGGTGGTATATTTATTTTGTTTAAAAGGGGATTTTTGCTAGATTTATAACCTAATTTACTGAAAATGACAGTGTACTGATATTTACATTTTACAGCACAAAACTTCCTGAAGAGCATAAAATTGGCAGAAGGTGATGCTTAGTTCAGATTTAAAAGGTGGAGTACTCTTTGGTCACCACATTAAGGGCCCAATTTATTAAGCATTTTCCCCATGGACACAGAATTGGAGAAAAGCCGTATTAAATAAGACTCTAAGTCTGCTTGTTGCCATTGAGTCATCAGGCCAAATCGTTTTAAAATCTCCTTCTTTATTAAAAATAAAAGGCATCCAGAATGAAGAATTCTTTTGCAAGGAATCTAGAAACATTAACACCTTTACATCTAGTATGTTTTTTTTTTTTTGCTTTTAGCTCACAATAGAATTCTTTATCAGCAGTGTATCTCAATGCTAAACAGAACTTGATTAGTACAAGATGCATACATATTACCTATTAAGTATCCATCAGATTTTGTGAAAACATTTTGCTTATCTTCCAACTTTCTGTTGGGTTTGTAAGCCCCTCTTCATGTTATAGACTGAATAATGCAGCTACACCATTCTCAGGACTGCTCATTAACGTCCCAGACCTCTGATTCCGCCATATCACAACAAATGTTAGCCACTGGGATGCCAGGTAGGGATGTGAATCGGGCTTCGGACGATTGAAAATATCGTATGATATTTTCAAAATCGTCAGAAATTGGGGGCTCCCCCAAAACGATAGGAAAACCCCACAAAATTGTTCGTGGGGGTTCTCTTATCGTTTTGAGGGAGGGCGGGAAAAACAGCACACAAAAATAACCCCTAAACCCACCCCGACCCTTTAAAACGAATCCCTTAGCTTCCCCCACCCTCCCGACCCCCCCAAAAACTTTTTACAGGTACTTGGTGGTCCAGTGGGGGTCCCGGGAGCGATCTCCCGCTCCCGGGCCATTGGCTGCCACTAATCAAAATGGTGCCGATGGCCCTTTGCCCTTACCATGTGACAGGGTATCCGTGCCATTGGCCGGCCCCTGTCACATGGTAGGAGCATTGGATGGCCTGTGCCATTTTTAAAGATGTGAAAGGGGGCAGCCAATGGCACGGATACTAGGGATGTGAATCGTGTGGCCGATCGTTTTAACGATCGGGTTCGGCTGTGGGGGCGGGGGGGAATCTGATCGTTAGAGATGTGAATTGGAATCGGTTCCGATTCCAATTCACATCACTAATTTTTTTTAGTGAGGCCCGCGCCGATAAAAAAAAACCCACCCCGACCTTTTAAAATTACCCCCTTAGCCTCCCCCACTCTCCTGACCCCCCCCCCCAAACTTTTTACACATACCTGGTGGTCCAGGGGGGCCGCGGGGAATGATCTCCCGTTCCCGGGCCATCAGCTGTGTTAATAAAAATGGCGCCGAGGCCCTTTGCCCTTACCATGTGACAGGGCAAAGGTAGCGCCGGCGCCATTTTGAATATTGGCAATATGGCCTGAGTGCAGGAGATTGCTGCCAGACCCCCACTGGACCCCCAGGGACTTTTGGCCAGCTTGGGGGGGCCTCCTGACCCCCACAAGACTTGCCAAAAGTCCAGCGGGGGTCCGGGAGCGACCTCCTGCACTCGGGCCATATTGCCAGTAGTCAAAATGGCGCCGGCGCTACCTTTTCCCTCACTATGTCACAGGGGCCGACCGTCGGCTTCAATGGTCCATCTAAGCCAACCGTCTAAGCTTCAACGGCAAGAGGAAATATGGAAAAAAGGATTTGCATTCACAAAAAAGCGGGGAGTAACTTGCTTGTTATGGCGGCTACTACCGCAAACCAAATAAGCCTGATACTTCACTTTCAATGCATATCCAGCATAGCTCTCTGCTTCAACGGCAGGGGAGAAAGTCTGATACCTCACTTTCAATGCATATCCAGCATAGCTCTCTGCTTCAATGGCAGGGGAGAAAGACTGATACTTCACACATATCCAGCATAGCTCTCTGCTTCAACAGCAGGGGTGAAAGTCTGATACTTCACTTTCAATGCATATCCAGCATAACTCTCTGCTTCAACGGCAGGGGAAATGAAGAAAGGTGGATCTATATACAGACAACAACCAACAAGGACTGAATTATTTAGTCTGGGTGGGCAGGTGGGTGTGGGTGTGGCTTGCTTATTGTGGCAGTTGCTACCCCTAACTAATTGGGCTAGATATTTCACTTAGATGCAGTTCCAACACTACTCTCTCATTAATGGTGGGGGTGTAAGGGAAATAGAACCAAAAGGTTACTAAGAGCCAGGAGTAACATAAGTATGAGAAAAAAAAAGTGTGAAACTTGCTGGGCAGACTGGATGGACCGTTTGGTCTTCTTCTGCCATCATTTCTATGTTTCTATATGTCAACTGGTTGCAGTGGTAAATGGCTGGAAAATCCAGGCCCTCCAGAAAGGGAGAAATGTCTCTCTTGTTGGGAACTGGTCAAAATAACAAAAATCCCAAATCACATCTCAGAGAAAGCTCTTCAGTTTGTGAGCCATGCGACCTCCCCAGGGATACTACATCCAAACACCTTCCTCAGCTTCAAAACTCCACGAATTCCCCACCAGTCAAAATGGTCTCCCCTTATAAACACACTTAGGCCCATCCCAAAAAGAAGATGGCCAAAAGATGGGGGAAGGAACAAGAATGAATAAATCTCCTGAAGGTTAGAAAAAGGGGAAAACATTAAGTAAAAGGAAAGCCCCTGTCACATGTTAATGACAGTAAATATAAGAACTTAAGATTTGCCATACTTGGTCAGACCAAGGGACCTTCAAGCCCAGTATCCTGTTTCCAACAGTGGCCAAGCCCAGTCACAAGTACCTGGCAGGATCCCAAGGAGTAGATAGCTTCCAAGCTGCTTATCCCAAGAATAAGCATTGGATTTCTGCATCTCTGCCTTAATAATTGTTAATAAACTTTTTCTCCAGGAACTTGTCCAAATCTTTTTTAAATGCAGCTATACTAATATCTTTTACCACATCCTCTAGCAATGAATTCCAGAGCTTAATTATGCATTGAGTAAAAAAATATTTTCTCTTATTAGTTTTAAATGTATTATCCAATAACTCATTGTGTGTCACAATCCTGGAAGTGGACCCCTATTCCGAGGTAGAGTTAGCATTACCTCAAAAGGGTATAACCCTTTAGGTTTCTACCGTCGGAGGGCAAGGAGGGAAGATGCAGATGTTGAAAGAAGACTTCACCCTGGAAGCTCGTGATTCCCCCAGGAGGAGCCCGTAGGAACCCGGCGCCTCCTGCGGGTCATGGATTCCAGATGGCTGGCACCTCCAGCAGGTTGTAGACAGTCCGGGAGTCGAAGAATAGTCAAGAGCCGGTCCAAGGGGTGAAGACCACAGAATGGTCATATGCCGGTCCAGAAGCAAGTCAGGAGAATGGTCCGTAGCCAGTACAGGATCAAAGCAGGAGAAAGATCTGAAGCCAGTCCAGGATCAAAGCAGGAGAAAGGTCTGAAGTCAGTCCAAAGGTCAAAAACCGAGGAGACAGACAACAGGAGCAGGAACAAGATGTGGAATGGAACCAGGAACACGGAGCACAGACAAGCTCCCTCCAGAACCTCAATATCAAGGCAAGGTCTGAGGAGCAGACCTTGCCTTAAATATCTAAGATGAGGGAGGAGTCTCGGGAAGGAGCCACGACACTTCCTGTCATGGCCCCTTTAAATCATATCTTCAGCCGCGCGCGCAACCTTAATACAGCCAACAGGGGGGGGGAGTTGTTCCGGCCGAACAGAGACCTGCGGCCATCCTTATCAGCGGCCATGGCCACGGGGAGAATGTTGAGGGAGGCTGCCTGCTCCGGCAGGAGCCTCAGAGCTCACCCGAGACTGTGGGTGAGTATTAGATCCTGACCGCGGACCGCCGCGGCCGGCAGCCATGACAGTCGGCCCCGGTTGCAGTTTTCCACGGCCGACGGCCATAACATTGTGTGTCACCTGGTCTTTCTACTTTTTGAAAGAGTACACAACTGATTAATGTTTACTCATTCCATTCCACTCATTGTTTTATAGACCTCTATCATATCTCCCCTCAGCCATCTCTTCTCCAAGCTGAAGAGTTCTAACCTCTTTAGTCTTTTTTCATAAGGGAATTGTTTCATCCCCTTTATCATCTTGGTCACCCTTCTCTGTACCTTTTCTAATTCTGCTCTATCTTTCTTTATATGTAATGACCAGAACTGAACACAATACTCAAGATGAGGTCGCACCATGGAGCAATACGGAGGCATTATGATATTCTCTGGTTTATTCTCCATTCCTTTCCTAATAATCCCCAGCATTCTATTTGCTTTCTAGGTTGCTGCTGCACACTGAGCAAAAGATTTCAACGTAATTTCAATGATGACACCCAAATACTTTTCCTGAGTGGTGGCTCCTAATGTGGAATCTGGTTACTTCTCGCTATGTGCATCAATTTGCACTTCTCCAAATTTAATTTTATTTGCCATTTGCATGCCCAGTCTCCCAGTTTTGCAATGTCCTCTTCCAATTTCTCATAATCCATTTGTGATTTGACAAATTTGAATAATTTATCATTGGCAAATATGACCACCTACTTGTTTTTCCCATTTCTAGGTCATTTATTAATATATTAAAAAGCATCAGTCCCTGAATAGATCCCTGGGGCACTGAACTATTACCTTTCTCCATTGGGAAAATGTACCATTCAGCCCTACTCTCTGTTTTCTATCTTTTAACCAGTTGGCAATCCACAGTAATATTGCTACTAGTGCCCTCATGAACCTAAAGGGAACCTGTCCTTCAGAGAGGAGAAGAGTGAAGAGTGTTTTTTTACTTTTTGAGAGAGCTGATTGTTTCCCTTGATCTGCTCCCATCTCAGGAAGGAAGACATGGTTTAATGGAACACAGTCAACATGGATTTGCCTAACAAATCTTTTTCATTTTTTTGAAAGGGTTAATAAACATGAGGATAAAGGTGAACCGGTAGATGTAGTGTATTTGGATTTTCAGAAGGCGTTTGACAAAGTCCCTCATGAGAGGCTTTTACGAAAACTAAAAAGTCATGGGATAGGAGGCGATGTCATTTCGTGGATTACAAACTGGTTAAAAGACAGCGGAAAAGTGGAGGGCCTCAGGGATCTGTACTTGGACCGGTGCTTTTCAATATATATATATATAAATGATCTGGAAAGGAATACGATGAGTGAGGTTATCAAATTTGCGGATGATACAAAATTATTTAGAGTAGTTAAATCACAAGCGGACTGTGATACATTACAGGAGGACCTTGCAAGTCTAGAAGATTGGGCATCCAAATGGCAGATGAAATTTAATGTGGACAAGTGCAAGGTGTTGCATATAGGGAAAAATAACCCTTGCTGTAGTTACATGATGTTAGGTTCCATATTAGTAGCTAGCTACAACCCAGGAAAAAGATCTAGGCATCATAGTGGATACTACTTTAAAATCGTCGGCTCAGTGTACTGCAGAAGCCAAAAAAGCAAACAGAATGATAGGAATTATTAGGAAGGGAATGGTTAATAGAACGGAAAATGTCATAATGCCTCTGTATCGCTCCATGGTGAGACCGCACCTTGAATACTGTGTACAATTCTGGTTGCCGCATCTCAAAAAAGATATAGTTGCGATGGAGATAGGGATGTGAATCGTTTTTGAACGATTAAAATTATCATCAGATAATTTTAAAATCATTCTAAATCATTAGAGTGCACGATACAATACAAATGCCCCCGATTTATCGTCAGGGGCATTTGTATTGTATCGTTAAATAGGGCACGGGAATTATTTGGGGGAGGGCGGGAAAACCGGCACACCAAAACAACCCCTGCGGTTACTGGCATTCCTTTGGGACACCAGTCTTACCTTACCCTGTTATTCGCTGATGATATTTTACTTTTGTTGTCAAAAGCGAAAACGGCTCTTCCTGCTGCTTTAGCTATTTTTCATAGGTATCAAGGGCTATCGGGCTTCAAACTGAACCTTGACAAGACGGAGGCGTTAGATCTGTCGGGTTCCTTGAAAACGGATTGGGCCCAATTTCCCGTTAAGTGGGCAGATTCCACGATCAAATACCTGGGTATAACCATTCATCCAGATCCCAAACAGTGGTATGCGCTTAATGTTCACCCTACGATTCAGAAAATGATCGCTAAATTGCGCAGTTGGAAGTCTCTGCCCTTATCGCTCCAGGGTCGTATTGCTGTTATCAAAATGGTGCTGGCGCCTCAACTCTTGTATAAATTGTTGATGTTGCCTTTCCTGCTCCTTGTGAAGGATCGACGTAGCCTCTATAGAGAGATCTGTCGTTTTTTATGGCAGGATAAGAGGGCGCGCCTTTCCATGGCTACCTTGATGGGGCCGCAAGTAGAGGGTGGGTATGGGCTCCCGAATTTTTACTTTTATTCTTTAGCTGCCAACTGGCGTTTTTTGGGAGACTGGTTGTTTGATTCTGCAGAATATACTGACCCGGTTCTGATACGCATGATGTGTAACCCAATAGAACCAGGGCTGGTGCTTCACCTTTCTGCAGAGGCCTTTCTACGCTTGCCAATGCAATATATATTGATTACAACTGTGAGGAAGGTGTGGGGGATTCTTCGTAAGATGCTGGGACTGTCTCCGTACATGTCCCCTCAATACCCAATACGTGATGGTTCATTGATAGCTAAGTCCTTACTCCCCTTGAATCATTCTTTTAAATTGAGCTCTCATTGGTTACTAGGGGAAATGCTGGACTCCAATACGGGGGCTTGTTACACTTTTGATAAATGTATAAATTTATTTGATTTTACTCCCCAGCACTTTTTATTGTATGGATCTGTACGGGCACTGGTGAACGAGCTAGTGCGGGGGATGGCGGGGAAGGTCAGTAATGTCCATTATTCTGCTCTCATTACATGTTTTCAATCCCGCAAGGGATCTCTCTCGTGCCTTTATTCCTTTTCCCATGTGATACAGGACTATACTATGTACCAAAAATTGCTTCCCAAATGGACTCGGGACTGTCAAGAAGAGCTGGAGGTGCAGATGCTCAAGAACTCTTATATGTCCATCAATCTGCTGACTCAAAACGTGGGTCTTCGTGAAATGCAGCAGAGAGTTTTTCACAGGATTGTGTATTCTCCCGCTAGAGCAGCGTGTATGGGCATAGTGGACTCTGCAGTGTGCCTCAAGTGCTCTCACCCAGTTGCTTCCCTCATTCACTGCTTATGGGATTGTCCTAGTATCCAGTCATTTTGGACTTCCATTCGCCAGTATCTGTCACAGCTGTTTGCAACCCCTATCCAGTGGTCATGTTCGTTTTGTATTCTTAATAATGATGTGGGAGAACACAGTCTTAACATAGATAATGTTGGTTTGGTTCACCCATTAAACATATTTTGGAAAAAAAAAAAAAAAAAAAACCCACCCGACCCTTTAAATCGACCCCCCTCCCGACCCCCCCAAAACCTTTTAAAATTACCTGGTGGTCCAGGGGGGCCTTGGGGAGAGATCCAGGGGGGCCTCGGGGAGAGGAGAGATCCAGGGGGGCCTCGGGGAGAGATTTCCCGTTCCCAGGCATCAGCTGTTCTAAAAAAAAAATGGCGCCGATGCCCCTTTGCCCTTACCATGTGACAGGGTATCCGTGCCATTGGCCGGCCCCTGTCACATGGTAGGAGCACTGGATGGCCGGTGCAACAGGCCGGCGAGACAGGCCGCAGACCCTCGGAGACGGGCCGGGACCAAGGAGGTAAGGGCCCAGTCGCGGCTGCTGCGACTGGGACCGCAACAATGGTGATTAGTGAGTCCTATCTCATAACTGGCCAAAGTGGGAATGAACCTGTTTAATTGGTAATTATGTCAGCGCACGTGATTATTAACACCCCCCACACACACACACACTTATGCAGTACAAGCAGCACATGCGAGCATCCATATAAAATGTCACGCACATTTATATGCACCCAGCTGATTTCATAAGATGAGCGCATATATGCGCGCATGTTATAAAATGTCCACATCCGTGGGTGCGAGCCGGTATATGTGTGTTCATGTATGCCTGCGTGGCTGTTCTAAAGTTACCATCTTAAGTTTTAGGGTCTTAAATATTTGTGAGTTTTACTGAAAACCTGAGCCCTAAGTTCAGCTGAAAATAGGCACCTAACTTACCCCTAGATGCATTAACTGCAATATTTTATCACAGAAGGGGTCCCACTATAGCAGGGGGTGTAGCCGTGATAGTGGGGCCCCTCCCCCTAAACAAAAATTACGCCTGAATGGCACCTTCTTTACTTTCATGGCCAAATCCTGCAGGGCAAAAGTACACATCTAGTGGCGCTTAATGCAATGGTGACCCCAACCTCAAGGAACTGCCATCACCATAAAAGGACATTGTGCCCCCCCCCCCAAAAAAAAATACAATTGACAAAGAGTGAAGTTTGAGCCGGGGGTAACTGCTGACCACCACTTGAAGCAGCCCCGACTCCCCCAAAGTTTAAAAATAGAAAAAATGAGCCTATGCAGTGACGGCCCCAACTATACCCTCCCCCCCCCCCCCCCCCCGCCAAATCCAATAAAAATGAGGTTCTACCACCAGCCCCCGAAGTCCAATATAAAATTTTAGGGCCTGGTCCCCCAGTCTCCCCATCCCCCAGTCCTTCAATAATAGTCAGGTGGAGGCCCCGGCCCTCCTTCCCACATCCCCCAATATTTATCAATAATGTTATGCTCCACTAAATTTTCCCATCTCATTTTTAGCCAAGGTCATTCCCAGCACACAGTAAATCTTTGCCCCGAAAGCAATCCAAGGCAGCCATTCAAAGTTCCCTAATACAGGGTGTCTTTACTGACCACTTAGTATGCCACCCATTCACCTGTAGGTATTGTAAAATTAAAATTTTATCTGTGCTCTCTTTCTTCATGTATTGGTGGATAGACAATATTTTCCCATCTCAAGCATTTGCCCTAGAGTTTTGATCCCTAAATTTTGCCAGTTAATAAAATTCCATCTGTTAAAATGCTCTGGAAAGTCAGAATTATTCCATAGTGGCAGCAATGGGGCAGGTATTGATGGCAGTCTTTGGTTACTTAGAAGTATTCCAAGTGTTTAAGATAGGCCACAAAAATTGGTGTTGATCTCATCTACTCAAATGAGTATGTGTCATTACATAGGGATTTAAATTTAACCCCCTTTCCTAGGCCCAGCTCTTCTCCAATTGTACCCAAAGCTTGCTTTAAGGTTGCATATGCCAAGCAATAATGTTCTTGGGATGACTTGGTTTTTAATATAAATGAGAATTTGGGAAGTTTAGCCGATTCTCTAGGAAGTGTCATCTTACTCCGAGAAATTGTGAACCTTTTGCCCAGTCAAACAAATTTTGAAACCGCTGAGTTTAGAGACGAAAAAAAAAAATGTTTGGATTCATGATGGGCAGAATTTCTAACAAAAATAGTATTCTTGGCAGGATGTTAATTTTTAAAGTGGCTAGTTTATCTATTCATGAAAAGGAATAAACTAATATTGAATTTTTTCTCAATAAGGGGGTAAAATTAAATGAACACAGTTTTTCTTACTTGCTTAAAATATAAGCTATTAGGTATTTTATAGCTTCATGAGCCCATTTAAATGGAAATCTTGTGGCTAAATTGGATTTATTAGTCTTACTAATTCTTATTGTCAAAATTTCAATTTAAGCCGCATTTACGGGCGGATTTTAAGAGCCCTGCTCGCGTAAATCCGCCCGGATTTACGCGAGCAGGGCCTTGCGAGCCAGTGCGCCTATGTTCCATAGGCCTACCGGCGCGCGCAGAGCCCCGGGACTCGCGTAAGTCCCGGGGTTTTTTCGAGGGGGGCGTGTCAGGGCGTGTTGGGGGCGTGTTGGATCGGCGCGGCGTTTTGGGGGTGGGCGCGGCGTTTCGGGGGCGGGCCCGGGGGCGTGGTTTCGGCCCGGGGCGGTCCGGGGGCGTGGGCGCGCCCTCCGGAACTGCCCCCAGGTCCCATCTCGGCGCGCTAGAGGCCCGCTGGCACGCGGGGATTTACTTCTCCCTCCGGGAGGCGTAAATCCCCCAACAAAGGTAGGGGGGGGGTCTAGATAGGGCCGGGGGAGTGGGTTAGATAGAGGAAGGGAGGGGAAGGTGAGGGGAGGGCGAAAGCAAGTTCCCTCCGAGGCCGCTCCGATTTCGGAGCGGCCTTGGAGGGAACAGCGGCAGGCTGCGCGGCTCGGCGCGCGGCGGCTACACGAAATCGGCAGCCTTGCGCGCGCCGATCCAGGATTTTAGCGGATACGCGCGGCTACACGCGTATCTACTAAAATCCAGCGTACTTTTGTTTGCGCCTGATGCGCCAACAAAAGTACGCTAAGGCGCGCTTTTTGAAAATCTACCCCTTATTGTATAACCAGAGAAACTGGCAAAGGTTGCAATATCCTGCATTATGGCTTGCAAAGATGTAATGGGGTCCTTAATGTACAATAATATGTCGTCAGCAAATAGAGCAACTCTGTGCTTATTAGAGATGTGCTTTGGGTAAAAATTTTGTGTCGGGCTTCGTTTCGGCCCCCCCCCGTGGGAATTTCATTTTTCACGAAGTTCAGGGGTTTTTTTTTTTTTTATCGGGGGGGCCCCGATTTTCAGGTTAGTGCGCACTATCGGGAGTTAGCGCGCACTAACTCAAAATTGAATTTTTTCCGAAATTTTGGAAAAAATTTAATCGTTTTTCAATTCTCCTGAACCATTCAAAATTAGGCAATTTTGTTGACATTGCTAATTCGGGAAAAACTATTGCACATCCCTAGTGCTTATACCCGTTTCTAGTAATAATCCCCTTAATATTCACATCTGCTCTTATTTTATCTGCCAGTGGCTCAAGGACAAGCGCAAAAAGCACTGGAGACTAGAGATGTGAATTGGAACCGAAATCGGTTCCGATTCCGGTTCCGATTCACATCATTAATTTTTTTTTTCATCGGGCCCTATCGCGGTTTTGTTTATCGGCTGCGCCCGAGCCGATAAACAAAAAACCCACTCGACCCTTTAAAACGGATCCCTTAGCCTCCCCCACCCTCCCGAACCCCCCAAAACATTTTACAAGTTCCTGGTGGTCTATGTGGAAGTCCCGGGAGCGATCTCCCGCTCTCGGGCCATCGGCTGCCACTAATAAAAATGGTGCCGATGGCCCTTTGCCCTTACCATGTGACAGGGTATCTGTGCCATTGGCCAGCTCCTGTCACATGGTAGGAGTAATGGATGGCCGGCGTCATCTTTAAAAATGGTGCGGGCCATCCAGTGCTCCTACCATGTGACAGGGGCCGGCCAATGGCACAGATACCCTGTCACATGGTAAGGGTAAAGGGCCATCGGCGCCATTTTGATTAGTGGCAGCCGACGGCCCGAGAGCAGGAGATCGCTCCCGGGACTCCCACTGGACCACCAGGTACTTGTAAAAAGTTTTGGGGGGGTTTGGGAGGGTGGGTGAAGCTAAGGGATCAGTTTTAAAGGGTCGAGGTGGGTTTAGGGATTGTTTTGTAGGGATGTGAATCGTTTTAGGATGATTAAAATTATCGTCCGATAATTTTAATATCGTCTTAAACCGTTATGGAACACAATACAATACAGATTCTAACGATTTATCGTTATAAATCGTTAGAATCGTGAGCCGGCACACTAAAACCCCCTAAAACCCCCCCCCGACCCTTTAAATTAAATCCCCCACCCTCCCGAACCCCCCCCCAATAACTTAAATAACCTGCGGGTCCAGCGGCGGTCCAGAACGGCAGCGGTCCGGAACGGGCTCCTGCTCCTGAATCTTGTCGTCTTCAGCCGGCGCCATTTTCCAAAATGGCGCCGAAAAATGGCGGCGGCCATAGACGAAAAAGATTGGACGGCAGGAGGTCCTTCCGGACCCCCGCTGGACTTTTGGCAAGTCGCGTGGGGGTCAGGAGGCCCCCCACAAGCTGGCCAAAAGTTCCTGGAGGTCCAGCGTGGGTCAGGGAGCGATTTCCCGCAGCGAATCGTTTTCGTACGGAAAATGGCGCCGGCAGGAGATCGACTGCAGGAGGTCGTTCAGCGAGGCGCCGGAACCCTCGCTGAACGACCTCCTGCAGTCGATCTCCTGCCGGCGCCATTTTCCGTACGGAAAATGGCGCCGGCCATACGTGTATGGCCGGCGCCATTTTCCGTACGAAAACGATTCGCGGCGGGAAATCGCTCCCTGACCCCCGCTGGACCTCCAGGAACTTTTGGCCAGCTTGTGGGGGGCCTCCTGACCCCCACGAGACTTGCCAAAAGTCCAGCGGGGGTCCGGAAGGACCTCCTGCCGTCCAATCTTTTTCGTCTATGGCCGCCGCCATTTTTCGGCGCCATTTTGGAAAATGGCGCCGGCTGAAGACGACAAGATTCAGGAGCAGGAGCCCGTTCCGGACCGCTGCCGTTCCGGACCGCCGCTGGACCCGCAGGTTATTTAAGTTATTGGGGTGGGGGATTTAATTTAAAGGGTCGGGGGTGGGTTTTAGGGGGTTTTAATGTGCCGATTTTTCGATTTTTCGATTTTTAACGATTTTTAACGATTTTTCACGATATTTTACCCCCCCAAACGGCAACAATACGATTCCCTCCCCCTCCCAGCCGAAATCGATCGTTAAGACGATCGAGGACACGATTCACATCCCTATTGTTTTGGTGTGCCGTTTTTCCCACCCTCCCCCAAAACGATAAGAGAACCCCACGAACAATTTCGTGGGGTTTTCCTATCAGTTTCGGGGAGCCCCCGATTTCTGACGATTTTGAAAATATCGTACGATATTTTCAATCGTCAGAAGCACGATTCACATCCCTACTGGAGACTAAGAACAGCTATCTTTGTCACGATAAAATACTGTACTCTGCAAAAGTTCTAATGAAGAACTGTTTTATGGACATCTATTTATTCATTTTACATTCGACCGTTCAGCCACTTCACAGTGCTTTGCATTCAGTTACTGCAGATATTTCCCCTGTCCCCAGAGGGCTCACAGTCTATTTGTACCTGAGGTACTGGGAGGTAAGGTGCCTTGCCCAAAGTCAAAAGTAGTGGGAGTGGGATTTGAGCCCTGGCTTTTCTGGTTCATAACCTGTTAATCCTCCACATTAATTTTTTTAATCAACTGAACTATCCCCCTGAGCTAGATTAGCTCAGCAGATGGTAAAAATAATGATTTGTTAATATACAGATAAAGTGTAAAAACATTTTGTTGCAGTTAGCCCAGTGACCCTGTTGTATATCTTATGCTATAAAGGTGTCAAAAGCATGGGACATGTCACATTCCTATACAATGAAAAAGAACATATCACACTTCAGCAAAGCATAATTATTAGCCTGCATTGTACTCAATGTTCCCTTTTACTATTTGTTTTAGAGTGGGTGGAAGAGACAGAAAAGTTAAGAGGTTAAAATAGTGTTAGTGATAATAGGCTGTTGGTTGTGATGGACATTGTATGCTTTTTGGTTTGTTTTTTTAGGAGGGGGTTAACAGGATGCTAAATGGGTATAATGCATCAGGAATTTCTTGTCATTTTATATTCACAAGGAATCCATCAACTGTTATCTTTGCAAGTTATTTTTTTAGCTCATTTAAGACTTTTTCGGCCTATTGACTATAAAGTCCATAATCGGTCACATTCCGGATAGCAAAGTTAGCCGGATAAGTTTATCCGGCTAACTTTTGGAAGTATATTCAATAGTGCAGCCGCACTATTGAATATAGCCAGCTATCTTAAAGTTAGCCCCATAACTTTATCGGGCTAACTTTAGCTCAGCTCTAGAGCACAACCAGTAGCCAGATAATTTATCCAGCTAATTCTGAATTTTGGAGTTAGCTGGATAACTTATCTGGCTATCATAACTCTTCCCAAATCTCTCCCAGAATGCCCCTACTTTATCCGCATACATTTTAACCATTAAAATTTAACTGAATTTGCCAAATATTCAAAAGTTGGCATTTATCCCCGTAACTTGAGTTGTCCAGTTAAATGCTGCTGAATATGGACATCTAGATTTTATAGTTTGGCTCTATAGAAATGAGTTTATTAATTGTAAATCTGAAGGGAATTTCAGAAAACAGCTCTAATATACGAAATCAGAGCTCTACCATGACATCTATGAAGAGTGACACTTCAAGCCAATCTTCTTTTTAAATGTATTAATTTCTCATGTTTATATATTTCCATTTCAAGCAGCTCTAAGTGATGTACAAAATATAAAAAAATATAAAATACATTATGCAATTATACATTCTGCAATCATTTTGTTCTGACAAAAACAGATGAAACTGCAGAACTCCTAGAGAAGAGAAAGTAAAACAAAAACTTTATGAACTCACAATGTCACTCATGCAGCAGAGTGGGCTGGCAGCTCTGCAATAGATCTTGTGGAAAGACAGAAAGTTGGGTTATTCTATCACTGCCAATGATTCTACAGCACAGTGGTGTTACTGGATTCCACTGTAGTGGCAGGTTACATGCTAAAAAAAAGCAGCAGTTAGTTGCAGGCATTGGCAGGTCACCAATGTGGCTGCCGTGGGTAGTTCCACTAATCTAAAAGTGATTCTATGGGAAGTTGCTAATGGCCTATCTTCATGCTATTTTTAATGGCTAAGGCCTGGATTCACCATTTTACTACAGAATGGTGAATCCAGTGAAAACGGGGGGCAGGGGGGCGGGCCTGCGAAAGCCGGCAGCCATCGCACCACCGCGGTGTTTTCACTGCCGGTTTTCGCACCCAATAGTGCCACCGTGAAAGATGGCACTATTGGGCGCGCTACTGGTGACGATAACGTGGCTTACCTTATTGCCGCCAGCGAAGATGTAACGGAGTCCGCCTCCTCGCTGCCCTGACTCCTTCCCTCGCTGCCTCGACTTCGCCCCGAGTCCCCCCCATGCTATTACACCGAAAAGGGACTTTTCCATGCGATAGAGGCTTATTGCGTGCGATAGAAGCTTATCGCACGCGATAAGTCTTAGAAAATGACCCCCTAAAATTGTAGCATGTCAAAAATGAAATCTCTGTGCATACTTGCCTTTCCCCACCCTAATCCTATCCCTTTTACTTGCAGCTAAAAGTACACAGGGAGAGTAATTTTCAGTTGGCTGCATTAATCAGTACACTTGCACATTTGTAATTCAGGAAACTGCATGCTTTCTTTACCCATTTTTAAAAAGTGCACGCATAATAATTGTAACGTGTGCGTAATAATTCTGAGTTATACGTGTAGGCATGTTTTTTATAAAAAAAAAAGTGACTAGTCTGCTTATAAAGTTACTTACTTGTGCATGCAATTACCAATTTGCTGGTACCTCCATTAGCTCACCCAGAGCTCCACCAGTTCACCCAGGCCCTCCAGAACTTCACCCTGAATCCCCACCATGAAACCTAGATCTCCCACCCAAAACCTGCATAAAATGACAAATGTGATTTCAGTTCTGCAACTCAATTAGGAGTAAAAGCATAGGGACAACTTGTGTGCAAACATCCATAACCCACCCTGAAATATCCCTAAACCACCCCTTTTTTGTCTCTTCATATTTATTTGCAACAGTGCTAGTACGTGAATACTTATGCATGTAACCATTTTGAGAATTTGCCCTGCAATTAGGGTTGCCAACTGACTCCAGATTGTCAGCACAGGTGAATCTAGTCCTGGTTTTACCCTATTGCTTGCATGAACTTGTAGTTCTGGTATCTCTTTTGATTTCCTTACTAAAACAAGATTATAAATTCATGTAGGCAGTGGGTTAAAACCCGGGCAGGATCAGCCTGTCCCAAAAATCTGGAGCTTGTGGACAACCCTACCTGTCATGTGAAAGTGCATGTTGTGAAGGTCCCAGACAGATGCAGCAAATACAGGATTCATTTCAGAAGATTATTCCTCTTGTCTTGAGTTTTCTTTTGGTTCAATGCAGACAATTAATGGAGTTCTATAGCCATAAAGAATCTGAAATCCAGTAGCAGTTTCTTCACTAAAGAGTTAATGCTACAAAACAGCTCACTGTACCTGATTCAGCTAAAGTAACCCAAACAAATTCCTTTGAAAATTGCCCTTTCATTAACACTAATTGTTGAATAGATAAAGAGAACATAGATTGTTTTCTAATGTTTCTTAGGTTGAAAACAACACTTAAGGATGAATATAGGCTTTTTTATGTGAGCAGCTCTTATTTTAAAACCAGAAAATTCTATGCATATATGCATGAGTGCGTGCAACAGAATGTGTGAAAAAAGGGGAGGATTTGGGATGAGTCGGGGTAATCTGGGGCAGGGCCAACATTTCCACATATAAATGCTAATTTTAAATCTGGCGAACGCATCGTGTGTAGGGCTGTTATCTGTGCATATTTACTTCTAGGGATGTGCAATCGTTCTTCCTGAATTAGGCAATGTGAACGAAATTGCCTAATTTGGAATGGTTCGGGAGAACTGAAAAGTGATTGATTTTTTCAGAAATTTCATTAAAAATGTATTCTTGAGTTAGTGAGCACTAACGTCCAATAGTGCGCGCTAAGGGGCGGATTTTAAAAGGCCCGCGCGCGTAAATGCTTCCGGATTTTCGCTCGCAGGGCCCTCGCGCGCCGGCACGCCTATTTTGCATAGGCCGCCGGCGCGCGTAAGTGCAAGGTGATGCATATAGGGAAAAATAACCAATGCTATAATTACAAAATGTTGGGTTCCATATTAGGTGCTACAACCCAAGAAAGAGATCTAGGTGTCATAGTGGATAACACATTGAAATCGTCGGTACAGTGTGCTGCGGCAGTCAAAAAAGCAAACAGAATGTTGGGAATTATTAGAAAGGGAATGGTGAATAAAACGGAAAATGTCATAATGCCTCTGTATCACTCCATGGTGAGACCGCACCTTGAATACTGTGTACAATTCTGGTCGCCGCATCTCAAAAAAGATATAATTTCAATGGAGAAGGTACAGAGAAGGGCTACCAAAATGATAAGGGGAATGGAACAGCTCCCCTATGAGGAAAGACTAAAGAGGTTAGGACTTTTCAGCTTGGAGAAGAGACGACTGAGGGGGGATATGATAGAGGTGTTTAAAATCATGAGAGGTCTAGAACGGGTAGATGTGAATCGGTTATTTACTCTTTCGGATAGTAGAAAGACTAGGGGGCACTCCATGAAGTTAGCATGGGGCACATTTAAAACTAATCGGAGAAAGTTCTTTTTTACTCAACGCACAATTAAACTCTGGAATTTGTTGCCAGAGGATGTGGTTAGTGCAGTTAGTATAGCTGTGTTTAAAAAAGGATTGGATAGGTTCTTGGAGGAGAAATCCATTACCTGCTATTAAGTTCACTTAGAGAATAGCCACTGCCATTAGCAATGGTAACATGGAATAGACGTAGTTTTTGGGTACTTGCCAGGTTCTTATGGCCTGGATTGGCCACTGTTGGAAACAGGATGCTGGGCTTGATGGACCTTGGTCTGACCCAGTATGGCATTTTCTTATGTTCTTATGGCTTTCGAAAAGGGGAGGGAGGGGGCATGTCCGGGGGCGTTCCTGAAACGACGAGGTGTTTCGGGGGCGGGCCCGGGGGCATGGTGCCGGCCCGGGGGCGAGGTCAAGGCCTCCGGACCAGCCCCCGGGACCAGAGGACAGAGTGGGGCTGCCGGCCGACGCGCGCAAAGTTACGCCTGCTTTCAGCAGGCGTAACTTTGCCGACAAAGGTAGGGGGGGGGGTTAGATAGGGCCAGGGGGGGTGGGTTAGGGAGGGGAGGGCGAAGAAAAGTTCCCTCCGAGGCCGCTCCGAAATCGGAGCGGCCTCAGAGGGAACAGGCAGGCCGCGCTGGGCTCGGCGCGCGCAGGTTGCACAAATGTGCACCCCCTTGCGCGCGCTCAGGAGTTAGTGCGCGTTAACTCCTGATAGTGCGCACTAACCCAAAAATCGGGGCCCCCGAAAAAAAAAACCCGAACCACAGGAAAAATGAAATTCCCAATTGGGGGGGGGGGGGGGACCCGAAACGAAGCTTGACAGAAAATGTTTACCTGAAGCACATTTCTATTTACTTCTGCTCTTTATCAAGTATAAGTTTGAAAAAAACTTGTTATAGCCAAAAACTGACTGGCTGAGGGGCCTGAGTAAACTAAGGGGAATGCAGGCTGAAGAACTAGAGGGGTCTTGATGACCTAGAGATAGACTGGACAAACTAGTGGACTAAATGGTCAAACTGGTTGTTTCCTTCATGTTTTAAAATGTGCTCATTTGTGTGTGTAAATGCTGAGAAGTCCTAAGGAAAGATACACAAATAATATTTCTTCACATACACACTTCAAATTATGTGCACCCATAAGTACGCTCATGTATTTTATATTATACATGCATAATTATGCGGACGATTTAAAATTCTAGTGTATATGGGCACGCACACACTCGTTTTAAAGTTACAGTCCCCAGTTATGTCCCTAAGCTAGGAACCTATTATCAGCTGAACTTAGCCTTAATATCTGACTAAAAATTAATTTACATTTAAGAACCTAAATCTTAGGCTTTTAAATATAGGCCTGCTATGCATTTACTTAGGTTTAAAACCTTAAATTAGGTGCATAATGATGAAAATAAGTGCTAAGCTCCTAATTTCTCTCTTCACGCTAACTCCACCCCTTTAGCCACTCACAATTTAGGGACCTAGAGAGAAACTATAAACCTAGATTTAGGTACACAGTCTAAGTAAATTTTCGTAGAGGCTAATTGAGGAGCCTAACTCTCACACGGGCCGATTCAGTAAAGTCCGCGGGAGAGCGGACAAACGCCCGCTCTCCCGGCGCACACACAGGCCACTCGCCTGTGCGCGCGATTCTGTATTTAAATTAGGTGGTGCGGTAGAAACGGGCAAAAGGAGGTGCTAGGTTCACTAGTGCATCCCTAGCACCTCCTTTTGACCCGGAGCGGCGGCTGTCAGCGGGTTTGACAGCCAACGCTCAATTTTGCCGATATCGGTTCTCGAGCCCGCTAACAGCCATGGGCTCGGAAACCGGACGCCGGCAAAATTGAGCATCAGGTTTTCGACCCGACAGCCACCGTTCCATTTTTTATTTTTTTTTATTTTTATTTTTTTTTTACTTTTTTTATCTTTCAGGACCTCCGACTTAATATTGCCATGATATTAAGTCGGAGGGTGCACAGAAAAACAGTTTTTACTACTTTTCTGTGCACTTTCCCGGTGCCGGCAGAAACTAGCACCTACCTTTGGGTAGGCGCTAATTTCTTAAAGTAAAATGTTCGGCTTGGCTGCACATTTTACTTTCTGTATCGCACGGGCATACCTAATAGGGCCATCAACATGCATTTGCATGTTGAGGGCGCTATTAGGTGCCGCGGGTTGGACGCGTGTTTTCCGCCCCTTACTGAAAAAGGGGTAAGGAAAAACGCACGTCCAAGGGCAGGTTAACAGTGCACTCCGTCAGAGCGCACTGTACTGTATCGGCCTGAATGTTAAGCTCCTAAGCTCTTTGAAAAATCATCCTCAATATAAAATAGTGCTTCTTCTCAAGGAACTGGGCCTAGAAGTCAAATTTTAATTTTTAAAATATCAAAATATAGTTTTACAGCCATATGATAGTCAAATAGTCAAGACTGTATTTAAACGAAGTTCCATATTTATTAAGTGTGTTGAGTTTCAGTAAGATCTCTCACCCAGAGAAAACATCATAAACTGTGCAGTAGTCCTTGAACTCTGCAATGTAATCAAATGATCTTAAGATAACCAAAAACCTATACTTCAGGAACGAGACATATTTTTCCTCTTTTATTGTGTGTTGCATATGTTGTAATGTGTGAGAGAGATACGTTTCAATACCTTCCTATTTACTTCTGTAACCTATGGGCTGAGATCTTGTTTGAGGAGTCCATGGGCCACCCTCAATTCCAAGGGCTTAAACTATTCAGATTTTCCCAGACACTTGCTAAAGCTCCTCTTTGAGTTTCAAGATTCCCTGTTGGGGGGAGGGGGTGCTGTATGGAGACTGATCTCTAAAGCCCTGAGTATTGTTAAGACTGTCTTTGCAAATAGCAGTAATAATCACACTGGAAGCTGATTATGGTTTCCAGTAGAGATTGTTACGAGTGCGCGCGGGCGCGGTCGTCTCGGGCGGGTGGTGAGCCCTTGGGCCACGGCAGGACCCCAGGAGGAGCCCAAGGCCACACCGTGGGAGGTGAGCTGAGCAGGCATGGTGAGCCAGGCAGGCAGGAACAGAAACAGGGAGTCCGGCCCTCAGCCGGACCTGCATGCCCATGGTAGCCAACACGGGGAAGTTGACTAGTGAACGGTCCTCCGACTGTTCCCGGCCCTTTCGGACCTGCTGCAGGGAATGGCAATGGGCAGCAGGCCGGACAGAGGCGAGGGCAGACAGAGTCCTTAGCAGAAGACATCAGACGGGGCAGAAGCAAGACGGAGACATCAGGTCAAGGGCTGAAGCGAGACACAGGAAAGGCCCAGGCGAGCAGGAACTCCGATGCTGGGATACTCACATCCGAAGCCCCCTCGGCTGGCAGAAGCTCAAGAGCCCGTGGGACGAATCCCTCCTGTTGGCCACTCCAGGGCCCAACAGGACAGAAGGCTCAGGAACCAGGTCAAGGCAGAGACAGGAAGACATCCGGGCAAGGGCTGAAGCAGACACTGGAGACAAGGCTGGACGGGAACATTGCACTGTCCATCAGGGCGCCCTACTCAGCCCACCCGTGGGACTGAGTCGCGGACCACCCTGTCCCAGACGCGCCCTACACAGCCTAGGAAGGCTGGTCGCGGACCACGCTGAGAAGGAGGGCACGGGGAAGACCCAGGCGAAAAGGAACTCCGATGCTGGGATACTCACATCCGAAGCCCTTACGGCTGGCAGAAACAGGAGCAGACATCAGGCAAGACACTGGACAAGGAACCATGGAAGACCTGGATCAGCACGGTTACAGCCAACTGTAAGGCCTGATCGAAGGCCGAAGACAAGCAGGAGTCGGAGTCACGGACCGGAGTCAAGGCAGGCTGAAGACAAGCAGGAGTCGGAGTCACAGACCGGAGTCAAGGCAGGCTGAAGACAAGCAGGAGTCGGAGTCACGGACCGGAGTCAAGGCAGGCTGAAGACAAGCAAGAGTCGGAGTCACGGACCGGAGTCAAGGCAGGCTGAAGACAAGCAGGAGTCGGAGTCACGGACCGGAGTCAAGGCAGGCTGAAGACAAGCAGGAGTCGGAGTCACGGACCGGAGTCAAGGCAGGCTGAAGACAAGCAGGAGTCGGAGTCACGGACCGGAGTCAAGGCAGGCTGAAGACAAGCAGGAGTCATAGTCACGGACCGGAGTCAAGGCAGGCTGAAGACAAGCAGGAGTTGGAGTCACAGACCGGAGTCAAGG
The DNA here is from genome assembly GCF_901001135.1 of Rhinatrema bivittatum. Lineage (NCBI taxonomy): Eukaryota > Metazoa > Chordata > Amphibia > Gymnophiona > Rhinatrematidae > Rhinatrema > Rhinatrema bivittatum. The sequence continues at coordinate 128,325,145 of NC_042618.1, forward strand.
CAGGCTGAAGACAAGCAGGAGTCATAGTCACAGACCGGAGTCAAGGCAGGCTGAAGACAAGCAGGAGTCGGAGTCACGGACCGGTGTCAAGGCAGGCTGAAGACAAGCAGGAGTCATAGTCACGGACCGGAGTCAAGGCAGGCTGAAGACAAGCAGGAGTTGGAGTCACGGACCGGAGTCAAGGCAGGCTGACAACAAGCAGGAGTCGGCGCCACGGAGGACCTGGATCGGCAGGGTTACAGATTACTGTAGAGCCCTATCCGAAGGCAAAGACACAGTGAACAGAAAGTCCTTAAATACTGGAGGTAGAAGGCAACTCCCTAGGAGGAGCTTGCCAGGACCGCCCACCGCTGGTCCTATAACTAGGGTAGAGAGCTGCGGGCCAGCCCCTAGGGAAGGGCGTCGCCCAACAGGAAGTCCAAACACTGAGGCTGCAAGCCACAGGCACAGCTAGGCCTCTCAGGCCCTGGAACAAGTCCCGGATGGAACACAGGCGAGGCCCTGGCTTCAAGGCGGCCTCTGGAAGAAGGTAAGAGACCTCCTGCAGCGCAGCAGCAGGGGGGATCGCAACAGAGATGGGTATTCATTTGAAATGAATAGGTAAAATGCAGCAAATGAGTCCTTTTTCATTTATTTTGTGAATCCCAAAAATGAACAGAGGGTGCCCACAAATTCAAACAAAAATTGTTTTCTCATTTGTTTCTTTCCCATTCAGGATTAAGGCCCATTAAAATCTATGGCTGTGCTGAGCAAACAAACCACAGGTGAGGGTCTAACTGGTAACTATAGCAACCAACTCTTGTCTATGTGTCATTACAGCCTCATGGGAGCTGAGGTGGGACAAATTGCTAAGGAGACTGAATGGGGGACAAATCACAGTGAAACATCTTTTTAACTAAACTATGGCTGTCATCTGGATCAAGTGACATGGATGTCCTCCCACTGAAAGGTCTAAGCATATTCAAGAAACTATATATTTGCTTTCTGGCAGTTTGCAGCAAAGGATCTCTTTTCAGAAGCTCTCTCAGTGTTGCGGTCCCCACCGCTTCCCTTCTGCTAAGGTCCAGGCCCGCCTACCTCCGCTCCAGGGATCACCGCGTCCTGCCCGCTCCGGGCCCCGGGGGCTTCTCTCACTCCACGTGGCGGCCGCCATTACGTGCCTGCTTCTCGTCAGCCTCGTGTGCGCGCGCGAGGACTTCCTTCTTGAGCGCTCAACTCCCAGAAGCCTGGCCCCGCCCGCGCTGCTGACGTCACGCCCAAGTCCCGATATAACCGGCGCTCAAACTCTCTCTCATCGCCTTGCAACGAGGTTCACAACGCCATAGTTGTTCTTAGTTGCGTTCCTGGTGATCTTCACGTTGTCTGCTTCTGACCCCGGCTTGCTTCTGACTCCGCTTCTGCCTGCTGCCTGCCTCTGACTCCGGTTTGCCTCTGACTCCGCTTCCGCCTGCTGCCTGCCTCTGATCCGGTTTGCCTCTGACTCCGCTTCTGCCTGCTGCCTGCCTCTGACTCCAGTTTGCTACGGACTCTGCTTCAGCCTGCTGCCTGCCTCCGACTCCGGTTTGCCTCTGACTTCTACTTCAGCCTGCAGCCCGCCACTGACCCCGGCCTGCTTCCGACTCCGCTTCAGCCTACAGCCTGCTTCAGACTCCGGTTTGCTACAGACTCCGCAGCCGCCCACTGCCCTGCCTTCAGCCGGCCCTCGGCCCTGTGCAGCCGGTCCCCTGCCTTCCGGGTACCTTGGACTTCCTGCCCTATCTCTTCACCCCAGTCCCGGTCTACGCCTATCTCAGCTTCTGGACTTTCTGTCTCACTCCTAAGTCCCGAGGACCCGAGACCCTACGGGCTCCTCCCGGGGGGTCCCAGGTTCCTGGGTGAACTCCTCTGACCTGTGGCTCCGCCTCCCGGCCTACCCTGCCTCCCTAGGTAGGTCGGCCCAAGGGTCCACTATCTCTCCAGCAGTGTCCAACTGCAACACTCAGTTTAAAAAAGCTTTAAAGGGGGGTAGAGTCAAGATGGCAACTTGAGCGATTGCACTGCACTTACTGCTCTAGCATTTTTCCACTAGATTTGTTTTCTAATTGATTTAATATGCCCCCGAAGTGGAAAGGTAGAGTGAGGATATACCCCTCAACCTTGACTCTACCTCCAGGACAAAAAACGATCTCGCAGTGCGTTGCCAAACCTGCAATATTGGATTTGAGTGATCCGACTACTGGGACGCAGAGAGGAGAATATGACCCGACCTCGGAAGAAGTCTCACTCAGTCCGTTGGAAGAACTTCTACCTCCGGCTGCACACGAGACCTCGATGCCGTGCCTGGGAGGAGTCCCGAAGTTGGAGCTCAAGCTTTACAGGAAGAGGGGCCTGCATCGGTAGAGGAGCTTGTGCAGACCTCCCTGAAGAACGGAGAGAAACCCCCCAGAGTGCTAGAGCTGGATAGCGGTGAAGACCAGACAGTGAGAGGAGGTGAGAGGTCTGAGTCTGAACTCCTTTCTATTCCCGGAGGGAATGTAATACCTCAGAAACCAGAGATAGTAACCTTAGATTCTTTATGAAATTTAACATCTGCCATGGCAAAATCTTTTGCAGACTATTCATTGAAAATATCATCATTATCTCTTCAGATAGATACAATGAATAAAAACGAGACACATAAGCAGGAAGCCCTAGAAAAATGTAAAAACATAGAATATGATCTTCAACAAGTGAAAGCTGTACAATCTACTATCATTCAGGACTGAGGGGCTATTAATAGAAAGATTGAAAACATCGAAAATGCACTCAGGCATTTGAACTTGAGAGTTTTAAACTTCCCCATGGTTGTAGGAGAAATTCCTATTAAACTTTATTTCCTTGAGATTTTAGAAATTACACAGAGCAGGGTCCACCCCTGGATAAAGTTTATTTTTTGCCCATACATAATAACTAACAAATGTAAGTTGCCCCCAATGATTTAGACAACATAACTGGTTTCCTTGAGTCTTCAAGCTATGAAATTGCTGAAAGAACGACGTTGCTGATATCATTCTTTAATGATACCTGCAGGTAATGAAGAAAATGGGCTTTAAGTGTCTCCTGCATGTGTTAGCCCTAATTACAAAGTGTCCTCCAAGACTACATTTAATAGGCAGTTTATCCTCACCCTGTACAATCAGTGCTGTAGTCAGATATAGATGCAGCTGGCTAAGGTAGAGTAGAATAGCATTCATTTCACTTGCGATATCTGGATCAGTGCAAACACTATTCATGCATACCTCTCCCTAAAGGCACACTGATGGGACCTGACTGAAACAGGGGCAGGAACCAAGCATCATGGTGCAAGTGGACTGTGCTGCATACCCAGCTGATGGATAGGTCTCATACATCATACAATATTTCATCAGCCATAAGAAAGATGCTGGGGAGTTGGCAGCCAGACTGCACAGGCTTCATGCAGGTGTCTTTGTGTCAGACAATGGGGAAAATATGATAAGGATCATGAAGATGGAGGCTTTTAGGGGATCCATTGCTTTACACACTTGCTGCACCTGACAGTGAGGGATGCCCTGGTGCTGGAGGCCAAAGACCATGGGAATCCAGTCCTGATAGAGAGGTGCAGGAAAGAAGCAATTATTTTCTCCAAGGCATGAAGCAGTGCAAGTTCTCCATTAGTAGCAGGAAGAATTTGGGATGCCTCATAAGCATTGATTAAAAATGTTGACACCCACTGGAATTTCACATATCTGTTGCTGCACTGGTTAGTGGCATAACAGATACCCTTTCATGATCTGTCTCTGGAAACAGTGATAGGTGTGATTCACCCCCAGGGCATCATGATTGGATAGTGATAAGACATATGATAAAAATCCTGAAGCCCTTTAAGGATGTCATGGAAGATTTGAGCACCAGAAGCTCCACCCTTGGCAAGTTTTTGGGGGGTCGGGAGGATGGGGGATTGTAATTAATTAAATCTGAAGGGTTGGGGTAGATTTTGGGTTTTTTTTTAATGTGTCCTTTCTTCCCCACCCCAAAAATGATAAGAAAACCACACAAAATTTTGTGGCTTTTCCTCTCATTTCGGGGACCCCCCAAACCACGATGAAATAGAAAATATCATCTATATTTTCTATGTCGTCGTAAACGAATGCACATCTCTAGTTCAAACAAACTAAAACACAGTAAATGATGGTAGAAAAAGACACAGTCTGCCCAGCAAGTATATTTTTATTTTATTTTAATTTGTATAATTTTGTTTTCCTTAGAACAGTAACTGCCGCTCCATGCAGCTTACCCTAATTATCATGTTTTATCCCTTTCTTTTCTCTCTATCCTTTAACCACTATGGATCCCCTGTATCTATCCTATGCCATTCTCCAATATTCAGAAAAAGGTGATCCCATAAACAGTAATACATGGGCACATCACTGGATCTCAGTAAGAATCTGGAATTCTTGTTTACATTTGTGAATATATTGTGTTTTATTTTGGATGTTGTTTTTTGTTTGAACGTTTTATATGTGTATTGATTGTACCCTGCTTCAAAGTTTTGGAGGGCACAGGTTATATATCTTTTAAAATAAATAAAATAAACATTACTAGCAAAACACAGAGTGGATACTTCCTCATGATTTGACTGGGGAAAAAAGTACAGGAGTAAATGTTTCTCAGAAAATAATCAAAGAAATTAAGCAGGAAATTCAGCTGAAATTTTTCCAGTGTATGAGTAAAGTACCAATAACACTGGGGAACAATTTTTAACATAATTCATGTTGAGTTCAATTTTTCAGCTATTTTAGATTTAAATAGGCATGCTGATTTCAAAACTGCAGTTAGTTTTCTTCTATAACATCAAGTTTTTTCTCTACAGCCTATCTTAGGCCTGGATTTATCAAAATGCACTAAATATCACATGTGATAGGAAAAGGGGAGTGTTTTATGATAACAGGCTGTTTATTGCAAAGTGCGCTATCTTAGCGCTTCACATAGGTATTACCACAGATTTGGCAGCTCATTAAAGATGAACATTTCATTCGGACAATGTCAGAACTCCAAAAGAATGCTTGGTTGTCTTTCAAAAACCTTGTCAAGGACTTTCTTGGAAATACACGAGCACAGAATTACACCGAAATTGTCCAGAAACTCTTGGAGAGCTTCAAAATGCTTTGTTGCAACATGAGCATCAAGGTACATTTTCTGCATAGCCATCTTGCTGACTTCCCGAAAAACCTTGGTACAGTCAGTGATGAGCATGGTGAATGATTCCACCAAGATTTGAAGGTCATGGAGGCACAGTATCAGGGTAGATTGGATGTACATATGATGGCTGACTATTGCTGTAGCATCAGGCGAGATTGTCCACAGATTGAACACTGCTGGAAAAGCTATAAGTGTAATTTTTTACCTTAATATGAATGTTTGGTAGCAATTTGCTACTTGTACACAATTTGACTTACAGTAATAATATATAGCCTTTGTATGAATAAAATAACTCTAAATAAACAGAATATTCAGGTAATTTTTTCTTCTTTTTCCTTTGTATGTAAAGTTTGTATAATTTTTGGGACAAAGGGAGGGTATCCTGTACCTTAAAAGGTTGACGTGATAGAGAAAAACTGGGGTCATTTTTGGATTCAGATGTCAAAAGTTAGTCAAAAACAAGTGTCAGAACTAACTCAACGAAAATTGTGTTCTTCAGTGTAACATCATGTACACACACACACATACACACACACACACACACACAGGAGAAGAGCTGAGAAATCATACAACAGAGTTGAAAGTAATCATTGTGTGATATTCCTCAGGGAACCTATAACTTTCAAATGACAGCAGAGATCTGATATTGAATACAGATAATATAGATATACAGATTATAACAAATCATTCAATCAATAGGAATAAATGTAGGCACAACAGAAAACTTGAAGAGAGATCCTTTATATGTTCTGAATGTGGTGCAGTAGGAAGAGAGAACTAATACAACATCAGAAAATCAACAAAGGGAAGAAACTTTGTTCAGCTACAAAATACGGAAAAGCATTATTAATAAAACAAACCTTGCAAATTACCAAGAAAGCCACACTAATGACAGACCATTGTCATTTTCTGATTGGGACTAAAGTGTTAATTAAGAATATAAGAAAATGCCATACTGGGTCAGACCAAGGGTCCATCAAGCCCAGCATCCTGTTTCCAACAGTGGCCAATCCAGGCCATAAGAACCTGGCAAGTACCCAAAAACTACGTCTATTCCATGTTACCATTGCTAATGGCAGTGGCTATTCTCTAAGTGAACTTAATAGCAGGTAATGGATTTCTCCTCCAAGAACTTATCCAATCCTTTTTTAAACACCGCTATACTAACTGCACTAACCACATCCTCTGGCAACAAATTCCAGAGTTTAATTGTGCGTTGAGTAAAAAAGAACTTTCTCCGATTAGTTTTAAATGTGCCCCATGCTAACTTCATGTAGTGCCCCCAAGTCTTTCTACTATCCGAAAGAGTAAATAACCGATTCACATCTACCCATTCTAGACCTCTCATGATTTTAAACATCTCTATCATATCCCCCCTCAGCCGTCTCTTCTCCAAGCTGAAAAGTCCTAACCTCTTTAGTCTTTCCTCATAGGGGAGCTATTCCATTCCCCTTATCATTTTGGTAGCCCTTCTCTGTACCTTCTCCATCACAATTATATCTTTTTTGAGATGCGGTGACCAGAAATGTACACAGTATTCAAGGTTCGGTCTCACCACGGAGCGATACAGAGGCATTATGACATTTTCCATTTTATTCACCATTCCCTTTCTAATAATTCCCAACATTCTGTTTGCTTTTTTTGACTGCCACAGCACACTGAACCGATGATTTCAATGTATTATCCACTATGATGCCTAGATCTCTTTCTTGGGGTGTAGCACCTAATATGGAACCCAACATTGTGTATTTATAGCATGGGTTATTTTTCCCTATATGCATCACCTTGCACTTATCCACATTAAATTTCATCTGCCATTTGGATGCCCAATTTTCCAGTCTCACAAGGTCTTCCTGCAATTTATCACAATCTGCTTGTGATTTAGCTACTCTGAACAATTTTGTGTCATCTGCAGATTTGATTATCTCACTCGTCGTATTTCTTTCCAGATCATTTATAAATATATTGAAAAGTAAGGGTCCCAATACAGATCCCTGAGACACTCCACTGTCCACTCCCTTCCACTGAGAAAATTGTCCACTTAATCCTACTCTCTGTTTCCTGTCTTTTAGCCAGTTTGCAATCCACGAAAGGACATCGCCACCTATCCCATGACTTTTTACTTTTTTTTTTTTTTGGAAAGCAAATTTCAGAAGAACCCAAAATTCCACTCAGCAGCAAGAGGTCATCTAGATACATTAACACCTCCATGAGGTTCATATCTACCACAGTTTTTCCATGAGTCTCTGGAATGTACTAGGAGCTCTTGTGATGTTTTAAGGCATCCACTCAACCCAGCTGGCAAATGAAAGTTTGCTCTTTATCACTCTCTTTCATGGGTATATGTCATTACCTTCTTCTTAGGTCCAGTACTGAGAACTACTTACTCCCAATCAGTTAAGTATATCATTTATTCATGGCAATGTGTACTGCTCAGGAATGGGAAATTTGTTCAAGATCCAGAGGTCAATACATATCCTGATAGCCCCATTCTTTTTCTTTACCACCATGATCAGAGAGGCACAGGAGCTTCTGGATTATTTGATATGCTTGCCTTTAGTACCTCCTGTAGACATTTCCTGACATCTTCATTGTCCCCAAATGCTAAGTGACATAGCCTTTCATGGAATGGATGTGAGTCATGGAGGGAAGTAGGGTACTCCATTCTTTTCACCAACCATACATTCCATTTGTGGGTTGAGGATACTTTGGGCTATTGAGGCAGCTGGCAAATCAATCAGTCTTTACACTCCTGGGAAATGGGAAAATCCCCCAAATTAAACAAAACAGGATCAATCTTGGTTTCATTTGGCCCAGGCAGGAGTGGTCAGATGGCTATCTCAGAACTTGCTGGTAAGGTGATTTCCTTCTTGGATTCATTCTGGACCCATACATTCAACTGCTTGCTCATTACCACAAATGCTAGTAAAACTCCCCAATGTACCAACAATCCGGTCAGCAAACTTGAATCTGTTAGGGATCCCCCCAGCTGCAGCTGTCTCCCCATCTTAGAGGTAAACTCTACATGACAATTAACAATGGTTACTATCTCTGGAGAAGGCAAAATATGTGCTCCGAGAAATAAACTTATGGTCTGATAGCTCAAAAAATTTCAATATAGATGCAATCATTTTAATGCAGAGAAGTGTAATAAAGCTCTGTCCTTTGACACAGGACAGGACAGTGTTTTGCTGAAGATGCATCAGGAGGACACTCTTAAAGAATATCCTTTTTAAACAAATCAAGTGATAATACAGCTTAGATCAAACCATGTGAAGAACTATTGCTTACATGAAGTATACATACATATCTTTACTATCCAGGTGATAGCATAGTGGTCTATACTCAAAAGGTCTATAATCTATAAAAGATCCACTGTATAATATACTGAAATTAGATGTACATTCATTAAATGGAATGGCCTTCATATTGCCAAAGTCACTGACTGCACACTACATGAGTATGACTATAGTATATCTTGTGCATCAAAATTTATAATTATCAGTCAAAGCAATATGTTTTTTGAACGCAAATAAAAAAACCCACTTATCTGTGCAGTATATTTGAAAGATTTCTGCAATCACAATTTCTGAAGCCTTAAGCCCAAAGATTTCAGGAATCACTGTTTCTGAAGTCCTAAACCCGACACTGCTACAGTGTTTCAAAAAGCAGCATTTGCATCATGGGCAGAGAAATAGTGAAAAAGTGAACATTTCAGCATATTGTTGCCTGATGCATTCAGGTAGCATTATCTTAGATATACATGAAATTTCATTATTCAAATTGGTAATAGCACCATATCTGTAAGTAAAATAAAATATCATTGTGTATAATATAGATAATACCAAAAGAACATCTCTTCTAACATTTGATTATTAATATGTTTTTCTAAAAATTAAATTAAAGGTCAAAATCTTAATAGATGTACATTAATTGTCCATAACTTACTTATCTTACTGCTTGAACAGAAACACCAATATCTGCTAGTTCTCTCTGATTTGCTCTAATACACCATTTAGGGAGCTGACGCCATTTTTAAAAGCTATGAAAATGGTCAAATGTCTTTGTTATAAAGTATATGGGGACAGAATTAAAGATCTAAAGATGTATACACTAGAAGAAAGGCAGGATAGTGCAGAAATGATAGAGACATTTAAATGTTTCCCAGGTATCAACGTACAGGAGGCATGATTCTTTCAACAGAAGGTGAAAAGGTGTAAATTCAAGCACAATCTAAGGCATTTATTTCTCTACAGAAAGGGTGGTGGATGCATGGAAGTAGTAGAGATGAGTATTAGAGATGTGAATCGTGTCCTCGATCGTCTTAACGATCGATTTCGGCTGGGAGGGGGAGGGAATCATATTGTTGCCATTTGGGTGTGTAAACTATCGTGAAAATCATTAAAATCGTGAGCCGGCACACTAAAACCCCCTAAAACCCACCCCCGACCCTTTAAATTAAATCCCCCACCCTCCCGAACCCCCCCCCCCCCCAAATGCTTTAAATTACCTGGGGATCCAGCAGTGGTCCAGAACGGCGGCGGTCCGGAACGGCCCCCTCAATTGAATCCTGTTGTCTTCAGCCGGCGCCATTTTGCAAAATGGCCGCCGCAAAATGGCGGCGGCCATAGACCAAAACGATTCGACGCAGGAGGTCGTTCCGGACCCCCGCTGGACTTTTGGCAAGTCTTGTGGGGGTCAGTAGGCCCCCCCAAGCTGCCCAAAAGTTCCTGGGAGTCCAGCGGGGTTCCGGGAGCGATTTCTTGCCGCGAATCGTTTTCCATACGGAAAATGGCCCCGGCAGGAGATCGACTGCAGGAGGTCGTTCAGCGGCGGTCCGGAACCCCCGCTGAACGACCTCCTGCCGGCGCCATTTTCCGTACGGAAAACGATTAGCGGCAAGAAATCGCTCCCGGAACCCCGCTGGACTCCCAGGAACTTTTGGCCAGCTTGGGGGGGCCTCCTGACCCCCACAAGACTTGCCAAAAGTCCAGCGGGGGTCCGGAACGACCTCCTGTGTCGAATCGTTTTGGTCTATGGCCACCGCCATTTTACGGCGGCCATTTTGCAAAATGGCGCCGGCTGAAGACAACAGGATTCAATTGAGGGGGCCGTTCCGGACCGCCGCCGTTCTGGACCACCGCTGGATCCCCAGGTAATTTAAAGCATTTGGGGGGGGGTTCGGGAGGGTGGGGGATTTAATTTAAAGGGTTGGGGGTGGGTTTTAGGGGGTTTTAGTGTGCCGGTTTTCCTGCCCTCCCCCTTCCCCCGATTTACGATTTTTTAACGATAAATCGGGGGAATTGGTATTGTATCGTGGCCCTAACGATTTTTGACGATTTAAAATATATCGGACGATATTTTAAATCATCAAAAAACGATTCACATCCCTAATGAGTATAGTAAATGAATTCCTTAGAAATCTCCTATGTTTATCTCATGCTTTCTTGATCTCTGAGGAAGTGGTAGGGATTAGGGATGTGCATTCATTAGAAACAAAATAGGAAATGATAATGACATTTCCTATTTAGTTTTATTTCATTCTCAAAACAAAAATATTGAAAATCAGATGAATCTCAGCTCCCACTTACCTTGTCTGTCAGGGATCTGAAGCCACAGTCCAGATATAAGCCTGACAATGTGGTCCAGCTCAAAGGCCAGGCTAAATGCTGGGTCCAGCATGGATGCTGGATCCTGACCCTAGAGGCTTGGCCTAGGACTCAGGCCCATGCCCAAGACCCAGAGTCTGGATCCCAGGCCTAGTACATTGATGGCCTCATCTTCCTTCTTTAAAATGATGTCATCTGCTGGGGTTGTGCTGCAGTAAACTAAACTCCAGCTCCTTCTTCCTCAGTAGAGGGCACCATATTAGTGCATGGCAGTTGCACTGCTGTACATCAAAATGGCACCTCCCGCTGAGGAGGAAGGTATCAGAGTTAATTTACTCCACCAGACCCTTGGCATGTCCTAGACCGAGGCTCAGGCATTGGGACCTGGCCTCCAGACTAGACTCTGGCATTGGGTTTGGGCCTAATCCAACATGCAAGTGTCAGAATTTGGCCTCCAAGCCTGGCCTTTGTGTAGGGCCTAGGTTGAGGTAGTGGCAATCTATCATGGCCTAGACCTAGCCCTTGTCAGTGGATCCACCCCCCGAACCTTGTAAGTGGGGGCTGGGGAAGATCCTGGCCCCGACATTTTTCCAGGTAAGAGAGGACAGGAGGCCTCAAGAGGCCCCATTTCTTATTTTTAATTTATTTTTGGGGTGTGTGTTTTTTTTAATGTTTATTACATTTTGATAAACTAAAGAAAATGAAATAAATATTAAACAAAACAAAATTCATGGAAAAAAATACTCCAATAATGAAATTTAAAGACTAATTTTTCTTCCCAGCACACCCTTAGTAGGAGTTTGAAATCTAAGCAGTTGGTGTGAATGGGCATACAATATAGGCCATATGGTCTTTTGTGCCATCATGTTTCATATTTCTAAGACAGTCCAGGATCAATTTCCCTCTCATCTGATGGGTGAAGGAAATATGGCACATGGGTCCCAAGTACTTTAGACTGAGCCTTAGATTTTGGGTTGCTTTGGAATGCAGCCTAAAATGATTGATATAATCCACACAATTTAGCCACACAAGATCAAAAGTCAGTAAGTACCGTATTTGAATTTGAAAAGAACTTTGAAGAATCCAAAAGGGAAGGAAACCATTGGGGGTAAATGGTTAAATTATGTGCAGTATGTCTGGAGAATTCCAACCAATGATTTGTTGTTAGGATTTCTTGATTGGGGCACATTTTAAAATTTTTTAACTTTATATTATTTATATTATTTTTTAGTGCATTGATCCTAAAAGATGAATTTTAAAAGCCCGATGTGCGCCAAAATTACGGGATCTGTGAATATGTTAGGCCAGCGTGCACCAAGCGGATTTTAGAGGTCGCCCATATACACACGTAAATACTGCTGCACGCCCAAATGAAAAGTTTCAAAAAAGGGGCAGGGTGTGGGCTTGGTCCTGGTGGGTGGGACATGAACCTTCCAGGATTTTAACATGAAAATTGCACATAAATACTTAAGTGCAATGGCGCGCGCTGGAGTCTTTGATGGTACCATTTAAACTGGCGCAAGGATGCACATGTGCTCATGCCCAGAGACATGGCTATTTTATAACATTATGCATGTATATGCATGCATGTTATAAAATAGCTCGATCACGAGTACATGTGCTCTCAATTTTAAATGTATGCGAGCCTGTGCATGCAAATGCCACTTCTACTGTGTAAGTGGGGTTATTTTAAAAAGCACATGTGTCAATGCAATTGCCCGTTTTCCAAGTTCATTCCCAGTTCACCTAGTTAAGGAATAGGACTTCCATACCTCCCTAGTTTAATAGCCTCTCTTCCCCCTGTTAACCCCGACCTTTAAAACCCCGCTGATCCGCCTAGATTATTTTGTTTTACAACTTACACATCATCCAAAGCAGAATTAAAGTTACCTGACAGAGGATCCTGGTTCTTGCTAGGGTGCATAAGTATTTATGTGCAATATTCATGTTAAAATCCCAGAATGTCCAGACCATGTCCATCCACGCCCCTTTTTGGAAACTTTTCATCTGTGCATGCAGCAGCATGTATGCATGTATATGAGTGGCTTTTAAAAATCTACCCAGTGCACACCAACCCAACATATTCACACATCCCCTAATTTTGGTACGCATCAGGATTTTAAAAAATGCCTTTTAGTGTTGTATTTTGTGATCTGCCTAGAATGACTTGTGTTAGTATAGGCATTATTTGAAAAAAAACTTTGAAAACAGCAGGAGCAGAGGTAAAAACACCCAGAGACACCAAAAAAGGTGCAAAGCAGCAAGGAACACTGTTGTTAAAATCCCACACAGTAACTGCAGAGCAACACAGCAAGAAGAGAGGCATGGACATTCCAGGGCTAACCGTGAGGGGTATGGCAACAAGCAGGGGGCTTTAGTGTTAAAATATAGCCAGACAGCTAAATATATTAGAAAGAAAAGCACACAGTGGCATCAATATTTCCAAACATTGAGAGGGGATATGACAGGAAGAAAAGAGGTATCCAAACCTCAAGGCATTTAAAGGGGACAAAGAGTACCCTCAACAGTGGCATGAACACCTCAAGGCATCATGAGAGGGTCAAAGGGCACTGTCAACAGTGCAAGGGCATCTCAAGATAGTAAAAGAGGATCAAAGATCACTAAGAACAGTGGAATTAATACCTCAAGGCATTGAACGAGATGAAAAGGGTACTAAAAACAGTAGTACGAACATCAAAGCACCAAGAGAGGGGCAAAATGATACCAGAAGTGACAAGAGTTCCCCTTGGCACTAAGGCATTTTCTTCTGGTGTTAGTCTGGCCCAAACTTGTTGTTCAAGTATGTACAACAGGGACTCCCTTGCCTCCAGGAGAAACACTTACTGTGAAGCAGAAATGACTCAGCACTCTGCTGGAGCAGCATGCAAATGTACTTTACTTGGGAAATTGAGACAGAAAAATAATAAATATCATATATACAGTCATTTAGTTTTGTACATAAGGATTGTGCTGGTTTGAACAGCACAATAAGCAGGCACTAAGGATGGTGACTCAGGCTAACTAGTACATGTTTTATCCTTTCTAGGTAACCCTGACAGCCCCACTCCTCCCATGCAGGATCAGATGACACACTCAGGAAATGTTAACCCTTGACTATCTGGTCTGGAAGCTGATCTTCTGCTATCAGTCCTCCAACAGGTAACATGAGAGGGACAGTGACAGAGACAGTACAACACAGAAAAGTATTAAAGCAGAAGAGAAGTAAAGTAGGAAGAGAAGGTTTTTCTTTTTTCTCTAAGCCAAAACATGCCAGTACAACAAGAAAGAAGCAGGATGAGAGCAGCAGATCAGGCAGTAACAATGGCAAGCTAAAACATCAAGGCACTGATTTGCAGGGCATGGTTAGCAGCAATATGATTGTCATCTAGCAAAAATACAGAAAGGCACTGAAGCAAGATCCTTGGGTATTAGTTCACTCTACCTGTGCATTCCTCTTGCCGCTCACATGAAAAATCAAGGAAACTGAGCAGAGGGAGGTTTATTTGAATGACGACCATTTTCCACCAACTGTGATGTCAGCCATGGATGATATGGAATCATGATGTCCCCTGCCATTGAGAATACCCATTCACTAGGTACACTAATTCATGGACAGGAAGGAAATGCTGAGCCAACTTGGCTAGGTCTGACCAGACCACGATCTTGTGTCCCCAATATGCCAACAGATCTATGCCTTTCGTATGCTCTTCAAGATAATGTGTGACTGAAATTTGTGGTAGAATGTTATGTACTGAGGGGTGGGGGGAATCTCTACTGCCAACTGCTGTAGTTATGGCTTGGGTAAGGAGAGCCTACAGTGCAGTGGGGTGAGAAAATTAAAGTTGAGAGAGGAAGTGGTAGCTGACAGGGTTCTACTCATACTAACACTTCCGTGTGGGGTGCCAATGTTTTCCTGCACTGCACAGCATGCCCACTGCCCTGTCTCTAGTGCTCCCATTCCTGCACCATAGCTACTAGCATCTCCATCCAGTGAATTAGACTGCTGGAATGAATGGTGATACTTCTTTTCATCAGTGAGTAAACAGTGTGCCTAGCATATGAATATCCAGCTGGATGAGAGATTTGAGCCTAGGTTGTACCTGTTGCTGCAAAGAATCCATGAACAGCAACACCTCTGATGCCTGTCCCTGTTTATTTATAAACATTTGATATTCCAACTTTTTTTTTTTAATTTTTAATGTATAACTTTTACTAATACATGCATGTATTTTATCATAAGAGATATGCATAAGCCATTACAATTATTCATACCAAAAATACATCATTAACAACAGAAACATTTCTTAATGGCTTATTACTATTTCACAGTTCAGTAATTACTGTCAGAGACAGTTAATGAGGAGTTCAAAATAAATACTTTCAGGAAAAGGTATAGTCCTTGAGTAAAGAAGCTTACATCTTATTTAGGAGTCTATAGGATATTATTTAGGAAGTATGTGAATCAAGAAAGACTCTCAGTTGTTCTGGTACAAAAAATATATATGAATCATTATCCTTTTTTACTACACATTTGCAGGGATACCTCAGGAAAAAGGAGGATCCCAATGATATTGTTTCTTGTCTCATTGAAAGAAAACCTTTATGTCTTTCTTGTGTTATTTTTGAAATGTCAGGAAACATTCTTACTACAGAACCATGAAATGGTATATTTAAATATTGAAAATAGGATGACATCAGTTTACTGATGGTCTGTTCAACAACAAGAGAGATCAATAAAGTAGAACGATCAGTAATTTCAATGGCCGATGATTCCAGGAAAGATGTTAGGTTTTGCATATCTAGTGGCAACCCTCCCGGGTCAGCAGTAGAGTATCTCTCAACCAGTGATTTGGGTATGAAGTACACTTTATTAATTGGAGGTGCCTCAGGCATTTGGAGTACCTCACTCAAGTACCTCTTAAAGGTGATTTCTGGCATTTAACCCATTACCATGGGAAAATTAATCAGTCTCAAATTTAGACAACGGTTCCAATTTTCAAGAATCTCTATTCTCCAGGATAAGGCAGTTCTATCCTTAACAGTAGCCAAATTAAAATTCTTAATCTGCTATATCTCTATTTCTGCTTTGGCTACTAAAACCTTAACAGCTTCCAAGGAGTTTTCATGGTCAGAAATGTTGTTGTTCAAAGAGACATTTAAGTGATCCATTTTGCTATTACAAGCTTTTATAGCAACAGAGAGACTTGCAGTCAACTCCCAGAGATTCTCCATGGTTCCAACCGCTGGTTTGACCGGGGGTAATAGTTGCTCACCTGATGTAGAGGGTCAACCTTCCAAGGCTGATGTTCCTGGGAGTCCTACCGGGGTTTCAAAACGTTCCCCCAATATGCTTCTCCCTGTCCCTGGTGGTGCAGGCACCAACAGCTCTCCTTCCTGCCCCGCCTGAGTGATGACCTCATCATCCCTCGCTGACTGCAGCGCATCTGAAGTCAACTCCACCTTGGCCACCGGCGGTCGAATGTCGGGGGAACTGAGGGAAACCTCCGCCCCAGGCGTCAGCTGCTCTCCTCCAGCCTCTAATGCAGCGGGGGAATCCCCCCCCCCCCCCCGGCTTCCACTTCTCCCATAGACATGAAGGACGTTATTAATGCTTGGATGGTTAGTTGAGTTGTTATTGACAGAAAAACCCTCACTTTTCCTTTCCTTTTCGGTGGCATTACAGCGATAAAGGGTAATTTTTCAGGAGCTCTGAAGCCAAGCTGCTTCACATCGAACGCTCAGGATGACATCTTGCCTCGATATTCCAACTTTTTCCAAGAATAGCATCAAGACAGATTACAATCAAATTTAAATTAAGCTTAGAGGTATAGTAGCAATAACTATAATTGCAGGCCATTTGAAATCATAATTGAATCAAATGTACAGTCATAGTAGCATCACAATTTTCTTTCTTCTTGTCTACTGAGCAGTCTATAGGAAGCCAAGCTTTAGCTTTTTACCAGAAAATGAGGTAACATGGCTCAAGGCAAAGGGGAGCAGTGCCTCATTCCAGATTTTTGGAGCAAAGCAAGTGAGAAAATGATGTCTTATACAAGTCAATGTGGCCGAAGCAAGAGGAAGAGAGGAAAGAAGAACAATTTAGGAGGATCAGCTAGGGATGTGCAGGCAAAAAGTACGTGATACGTATTCGTGGGGGGTCAATTCCGTTTCATGCGGAAGTATGGAGAATTCAATAAGTTGTCGATCTGTAAATAGTTACTACGGCGAGTTAAATTATTGTCCCAGTTAAAATTAAAATTAACTACAACCCCCCACCCTCCTGACCCCCCCAAGACTTACCAAAACTCCCTGGTGGTCCAGCGGGGAGTCAGGAAGCCATCGCTGCACTCGTTTGCCGGTTTCATCATGGCGCTGATAGCCTGTGTCACAGGGGCTACTGGTGCCATTGGTCAGTCCCTATCACATGGTCACCGGCACCATCTTGTGCTCCTACCATGTGACAGGGGCTGACCAATGGCACCGGTAGCCCCTGTGACATAGTATGGGCAAAGACTATCGGCGCCATTTTGAGTCCTGGTGTCAGACGGCAGGTCGCTCTGGGACCCCCGCTGGACTCACAGGGACTTCTGGCCAGCTTGGGGGGGCCTCCTGACCCCCACAAGACTTGCCAAAAGTCCAGCGGGGGTCCGAGAGCGACCTCCTTGCATGTCGGCCATCCGATCCCAATACTCAAAATGGCGCCGATCGCCTTTGCCCTCACTATGACACACATAGTGAGGGCAAAGACTATCGGCGCCATTTTGAGACTCAAAATCGCCGTCCAATGCCAATACTCAAAATGGCGCCGATCGCCTTTGCCCTCACTATGACGGCGATCGGCGCCATTTTGAGTATTGGCATCGGACGGCGATTTTGAGTCTCAAAATGGCGCCGATCGCCTTTGCCCTCACTATGACGGCGATCGGCGCCATTTTGAGACTCAAAATCGCCGTCCGATGCCAATACTCAAAATGGCGCCGATCGCCGTCATAGTGAGGGCAAAGGCGATCGGCGCCATTTTGAGTATTGGGATTGGACGGCGGGCGTGCAAGGAGGTCGCTCCCGGACCCCCACTGGACTTTTAGCAAGTCTTGTGGGGGTCAGGAGGCCCCCCCAAGCTGGCCAAAAGTCCCTGTGGGTCCAACAGGGGTCCCGGAGTGACCTGCCGTCCGACGCCAGGACTCAAAATGGCACTGATAGCCTTTGCCCATACTATGTCACAGGGGCTACCGGTGCCATTGGTCAGCCCCTGTCACATGGTAGGAGCACAAGATGGTGCCGGTGACCATGTGATAGGGACTGACCAATGGTACCGGTAGCCCCTGTGACACAGGATATTGGCGCTGTGATGAAACCGGCAAACGAGTGCAGCGATGGCTTCCTGACTCCCCGCTGGACCACCGGGGAGTTTTGGTAAGTCTTGGGGGGGTCAAGAGGGTGGGGGGTTTAAATTTTTATTTAGGAGGCCGAATAAAACAGAAATCTGTTTAATACATGGGGAGTCGCGATGCGTTTCGCCTCCCCACGTATTTAACAGATAGCAAAAAATAAGTTGTGGATTACAAATACGTGGAAAACGGATGCACACCTCTAGGATCAGCAGAGGATGACGCTGGCGTGGGGAATGGAGCTGGGAGGTATGTCCCGCGTCCTGCTGCCATGAGTACAGCAGGCATCTTTGGACTTGAGGATGGAGAAGATGGTAGCAGGCAATTACTCTTCCAGCTTTTTACCAAACTCTGCCTTTGTGCCTGCTTTTCCCATGACAGATTAACCTCTCTTTATCTTGGTTGGAGGCCAATCACTAGTATCATCTCTGTGCTTGTACTTGCAAGGCCTTCTTCTTAGACCCCCCCCCCCCCCCCGCCTCATTTCTTTTCCTTGTTACCCCCATCTCCCCTTTGATGCCTAAGGCATTGGCAATTGCACAAGGTAGTTTTATACAGATAACTAGTGGCACTGGCTGTGGCCTTTAGTGTTACAATGTACCCAGTAGTAAGGACACACATACATATCAAAAAGTTGTTATTTTTGTGAAACAAAACATAGGCTGCTGTACTGTGTGCATCCACAAAAAGTGAGTTGTGCAGACTTAAAACTGGGTTTTACATGTATAAATGCACATTATTTATTTAAAAACTTTTCTATACCATCGTTTAATAATACACCATCACAACGGTTTACAATTAGGCACGTATATCAGTTTGGTTTGTACATTTATCTAGGGGGGTGCCAATCAGTTTTTTGGTTACATGTTTCAAAAATCTATTCTATATGGAAAGTGGATTGGAACTTCCATTTATATGATTCATTGGATAATCATATACGGTTTATACTGTCTCTCTTAAATTAATACTTAATTATGATAAAAATAGTAAAGAAAGCAATTACGCTTTTAGGTGACTTTCAGCTGTGAGTAGGTGTTCTTACTCATTGACCTCATTGTGAAAAGCTTTTTTGAAGAGCCAAGTTTTCAAACTTTTTTTGAAGAGTTTTAAATCTTTCATCAATCTTATTTCGAGTGGCATTGTATTCCATAATATTGGACCCGCTAAGGATAGTGCTCTCTCTCTAACTTGGGTCAGTTGTGCTGTTTTGACAGAGGGTATGGTTAGTAGAGCTTTATTGGCTGATCTGAGATTTCTCTGCGGGACTTGTAATCGCAGTGCGGTGTTTAGCCAGTCAGCATTTTTTTCATTGATTAGTTTATGAATTGTGCATAGCATTTTAAATTGAACTCTTTGTTCTATTGGCAGCCAGTGTAATTTGGCATGTAAGTGTATTTAACACAGGTAAGCGGCTTTTGAAAATTGCTTCAATTGTATGTTAATTTTATATGTAATATGTAACTCCTTAAAAAATTCATCTGTAAGAAAGGAAAGACTGGAGTGCTGTTGTAGACCTGTTTTCAGTGAGAGTGACAAACACACAGATTTCTCCTCCTATATGAAGTACTGTGTCTCTCATTCCCCTCTAACTCCTGTTTACACTGCAACCCTAACAGAGAGATAAGTGTCTCCTATCATTCATTGACAAGAGGCAACACAGACTAAGCCTATCTTCCTTTTTCCTAAGTAAATCTTTTAAAAAAACTTTTTCCCTCTAAAAAAACACAGAGTTACAGAAACAAACTTGTTTTTCTCTGCAGTCCATGCAAGAAATGTTTCAAAATGGTGACTGTGCTCAAGGTCCCAATTTCCTTTCAGTTTCAGGTTTAAAAAATGAGGAATTGTCAAATCATGCAGCTGCCAGTTGCTTGAAAAAGTGCTTCCATCTTGATTGGTCCTGTTGCTTCTTTGTCTCTTCTCATCTCAGCTCTAGCTTGCCAGGCTTGAGTAGAAAAATACATACATCAATTTTCTAATCACATGGAAAAAACCCTTACAATCTAAGGGGCGGATTTTCAGAGCCCTGCTCGCCTAAATCCGCCCAAAACCGGGCGGATTTAGGCGAGCAGGGCCCTGCGCGCCGGTGAGCCTATTTTACATAGGCCTACCGGCGCGCGCAGAGCCCCGGGACTCGCGTAAGTCCCGGGGTTCTCCGAGGGGGGCGTGTCGGGGGCGGGCCCGGTCGTCGCGGCGTTTAGGGGGCGTGTCGGCAGCGTTTTGGGGGTGGGTACGGGGGCGTGGCTACGGCCCGGGGCGGTCCGGGGGCGTGGCCGCGCCCTCCGTACCCGCCCCCAGGTCGCGTCCCGGCGCGCAACAGGCCCGCTGGCGCGCGGGGATTTACTTCTCCCTCCGGGAGGCGTAAATCCCCGGAGAAAGGTAAGGGGGGGGGTGTAGACAGGGCCGGGCGGGTGGGTTAGGTAGAGGAAGGGAGGGGAAGGTGAGGGGAGGGCGTTAGAGGATTCCCTCCAAGGCCGCTCCGATTTCGGAGGGGCCTTGGAGGGAACGGGGGTAGGCTGCGCGGCTCGGCGCGCGCCGGCTATACAGAATTCATAGCCTTGCGCGCGCCGATCCAGGATTTTAGTGGATACGCGCGGCTCCGCGCGTATCCACTAAAATCCAGTGTACTTTTGCTGGCGCCTGATGCGCCAGCAAAAGTACGCCTATTCGCGTTTTTTGAAAATCTACCCCTAAGTATTCACACATATATCACTCCAGGTCCAGTACAAGAGTATTCAGCACCTAGGCAAACTTTCATTCATACACCCTTCTTCCCCAACTTACCTATTGGTGGCAGCTTCAGCACAGTACTCCCTCCTACCCGCAGTAGTGGTTCCAGCACAGCAGTTCCTTCTTTGGCAATATTTGCTCCAGCACAGCACCCCTCTGTGTTGCGGCTCCGGGTCGGTCCCGGCCGCTCCTCCTACCTCCGCGGACTTCCGGGGCTTCTCGGGCTTCCTCGGGTCTCCGGGGGCTCCCACCACGGCTCTCTCCGCGCCTCCACGCAGCGCTCGGGCCTGCCCCTGCTCCCACCACGCGGCTCCTGCATCGCCGGAGCAGCCGGCGTCTCGCCGCAGCTAGCTCCGCCCCCTAGGGGCACGCGCGCGTCTCGGCCCGATTCTTAAAGGGCCAGGCGCGGGAAATCTGCCTGCATCCTCCCGGTGACGTCAGACGCTGCAGGGCTACTTAAGCCCTGCAGTCCCTCTCCTCAGGGCCTTGCAACGAGGTTCCCAGGGTTGTTCCTGTCTTCAGTTGCTGCGTTCTGCTTGGTGTTCTTCCTTGGCTCCTGACTCGGATCGGCTGACGTCTCTACTTGGCTTCTGACCCCGGACTGGCATTGGTATCTTCTGGCTTCTGACCTCGGACCGGCTTACGTTGACCTCCTGGCTTCTGACCTCGGACCGGCTTTCGTTGACCCTCTGGCTTCTGACCTCGGACTAGCTGACGGCGATCCACTGGTTCCTGACTCTGGTACGGCGAGCAACAACCCTTCGGCTTTCGACCTTGGACTACCGCTGACCAGGCCCCTGCGGGCCCTCCTAAGTCCCAGCGGCCGGGTTCCTACGGGCTCCTCCTGGGGGGACTCCGGCTTCCAGGGTGAATCTCCTAAGTCCCAGCGGCTGAACTCCTACGAGCTCCTCTCGGGGGAGGATCGGCTTCCAGGGCGAAGGTTTCCTCTTCACCGAGCCAGCGCTACCATCACCTCCATCCTCGCCGGGGCCCTTGGTCGCATAGGGCCTCCAGAGTCCCGTCTACGACCTGCCATCAACCTGTCCCTGCCGCCTCCCGGTCGGGGTCGCTGCTTCTACCACCTACAGCAGCTCTTCCTACGGCTCCGATCGGCCCAAGGGTCCACAAATCCTACAGATTGCAAGGCCATGGACCCGGCGGACCTTGCCGGCCTAAAGGCCATTCCTGGCATTGCCCAGAAGCTGCAGCAACAGCAGTCCTGCCTGGATACGCTGATGTCGGCCGTCCAACGCCTGGCGGATCGCGTAGATGGGGCCTCCGCAGCCCACTCCGCAGCATCTACATCTATGGTCAACCCGACTTCTTCTGTTCCGGTACAGATGCCAGCGCCCCCGAGGTACTCGGGGAACCCGAAGACATGTCGAGGGTTCCTCAACCATTGTTACATCCGGTTCGACCTCCTGCCTGCGCAATTCACCTCAGACCGGGCAAAGACGACGTACATTATTTCGCTTCTGGATGGGAAACCGTTGACTTGGGCTTCCTCCTTGTGGGAGCGCCAAGATTCCCGCTTAAATAACTTAGTACAATTTGTCAAAGCATTCCGGAGGATCTTTGACGAACCGTCTCGGGCCTCCACAGCTGCCTCGGAGCTCCTCCAGCTGAAGCAGGGTAACCGTCCCCTTGAGGAATTTGCGATGGAATTCCAGACCCTGGCTACGGAGCTGGCCTGGGGCGAGGACAGTTTGCATGGGATCTTTTTGGAGGGTTTGTCCTCTCGGCTCCAGGATGAGCTTGCGGCACGAGATCTCCCAGACGACTTGCAGGAACTCATCGAACTCGCTGGACGTGTGGACCGGCGTATCCAGCGCCGCTTCCGAGAGCGAAGGCCCGCTCGGGGATCCTCCGTCCGGCGATCCACTCCGCCGCAAGCCCGGTTCTCTCCTCCTGCAGCCACCGCTCCAGCTACAGAGGAACCCATGCAGTTGGGCCGTGGCCCCCTTTCCTCCGAGGAACGTCAACGCCGACGTGCCCAGGGACTGTGTCTATACTGTGGGGGTCAGGGGCACTTTTTGGCTCGCTGTACCGAGCGTCCGGGAAACGCCCGAACCTAGAGCTCAGCGGGGAGTTGACTCTAGGCAACATTTCACCTAGCTCCCCATGTACCGTTCCGGTACGACTCTGCCTTCCGGAGGGAGGCTTTGATACCCTTGCCTTAATCGACTCTGGGTCCGGGGGGAACTTCGTCCTCCGGGAGCTAGTTGAACAGCTACAGCTCGAGGTCTGCTCGCAAGACCCGCCGGTGTGGGTTTCCTCCATTCAAGGGAGCCCACTTCCTGGTTTAATATCCACTCGCACCAGTTCTCTGAAGCTCCAGGTTGGAGCCCTCCACCAGGAGGAAATCTCGTTTCTTATTTTAGAAAAATCCATCCACCCGCTCATCCTGGGTTTACCCTGGCTTCGGAAACACTCTCCGGTCATCGATTGGGGTACCCTTCAGATTACCTCCTGGAGTCCTGCGTGCCATCGGCATTGCCTTCCGGCACGTCCACTGCGACCTATCGCACTCTGCACGGCTCCGTTAACGGTACCTCCACAATATCATGCCTTTCAGGACGTCTTCTCAAAAGAAAAAGCTGAGCTACTTCCGGAGCACCGTCCCTTTGATTGTGCAATCAACTTGCTACCTGGAACCACTCCGCCCCGTGGAAGAGTCTACCCTCTGTCTCTGCCAGAGACCCAAGCTATGTCAGCCTATATCAAGGAGAACCTGGACCGGGGTTTCATCAGACCATCCAAATCCCCGGCCGGGGCCGGGTTCTTCTTTGTAGGAAAGAAAGACGGGTCTCTCCGCCCCTGTATTGATTATCGGGGCTTGAATCAGATCACCCGCCGGGACCGTTACCCGTTGCCTCTGATTCCAGAGCTCCTGGATCGCCTCCAAGGGGCTCGCGTCTTCACCAAATTAGACCTCCGAGGTGCTTACAATCTCATTCGTATACGCCCCGGGGATGAGTGGAAGACCGCTTTTAACACCAGAGACGGCCATTACGAGTACCTTGTTATGCCGTTTGGTCTCTGTAACGCCCCAGCGGTATTCCAAAACCTGATGAACGAGGTCCTCCGCGATTTCTTATACACTTCAGTGATCGTGTACCTGGACGACGTATTAATATATTCCCAGGATCTCAAGACACATCGACAACACGTGCGGCAAGTCTTGCTGAAGCTAAGGGAGAACCACTTGTACGCAAAATTGGAAAAATGCCAGTTCGAGCACGAGTCATTACCCTTCCTAGGATATATTGTCTCCTCGATGGGCTTCCGAATGGATCCGGACAAGGTGAGCGCCATCAAGGGTTGGCCACAACCATCAGGAATAAAAGCGCTTCAGCGGTTCTTAGGATTCGCCAATTTCTACCGCCACTTCATCCCGCATTACTCCAGCCTGGTAGCTCCTCTGACGGCCCTTACGCGGAAGGGTGCGGATGCACGAAACTGGCCCCCTGCTGCGACGCAGGCCTTCCAGGATCTCAAGGAGGCTTTCCTTCAGGACACTTGTCTTCGGCACCCTAACCCGCAACGCCAGTTTATAGTAGAGGTAGATGCTTCCGCTGTCGCGGTAGGGGCAGTGCTTCTCCAAACCTCTCCCACTGGCAAAACCTGGCCTTGCTCATACTTCTCCCGCAAGTTTTCACCGGCAGAAAGGAATTACGGGATTGGTGACAAGGAGCTGTTGGCCATAAAATTGGCGTTCGAAGAGTGGCGTCAGTGGTTGGAGGGAGCCCAGCATCCGATCATAGTATACACCGACCACAAGAACCTGCAGTACTTGTCTCACGCTCAGAGGCTCAATCCCCGACAGGCCCGCTGGTCCCTCTTCTTTAGTCGGTTCGACTTCTCGCTTCGCTACCGACCCGCAACCAAGAATGTACGGGCGGATGCTCTATCCCGCACCACCGAGATTGACGACACCACGGAGACCCCTCAGTATATTTTGGACCCAGCCAAAGTCCTTCTGGCAGCCACTAACTTAGGGGCCGAAGGGAGGACGGTGGTCCCGGCTCGTTCGCGGAGGAAGGTTCTGGCTTGGGCACACGACTCCCTGACGGCAGGCCATCCGGGGATTTCTCGAACCCTTGAGTTACTCACTGAGTTTTACTGGTGGCCACGAGTGAGAGAGGATGTCCGGCACTATGTCCAGTCCTGTCCCACATGCGCTCAGCAAAAACCCCCACCGGGACGCCCGTGGGGCCTACTCCAGCCGCTCCCTATTCCCGCGGAACCGTGGTCCCACCTTTCCACAGACTTTGTGGTGGACTTGCCTCGCTCTGAGGGGAAAACGGTAATTTGGGTCACTGTCGACCGCTTTTCTAAGATGGCACATTTTATCCCTCTGCCCAAGCTACCCACGGCTCCTGAGCTGGCTGACCTATTCGTCCAGCATGTTTTCCGGTTCCATGGACTACCCTCGCATATCGCGTCGGATCGCGGCCCTCAATTTACGGCCAAGTACTGGCGGGCATTATGCAAAAAGTTTGGGATACAGTTGGATTTTACCACGGCCTTTCATCCCCAGGGTAACGGCCAAGTGGAGCGGACCAACCGGACTCTGAAAACCTTCCTCTGAACTTTTGTAAATGAGCTCCAAGACAACTGGGTCTCTCTCCTTCCCTGGGCGGAATTTTCTTACAACCGCCACAAACACTCCGCTACAAGTCAGTCTCCCTTCCAGCTAGTTTATGGGAGGATCCCAAGACCTCCACTGCCATTACCGGTACAAGTCACTTCCCCCGCAGCACAACTAACAGCTAACCAACTTCATCACCTTTGGATTGCCACGCAGGAGAAGCTTCGCAAAACTGCAGCTCGCTTCAAGACATATGCGGACCGGTCTCGACGACCCGCCCCGGTATTCTTACCCGGAACGAGGGTATGGCTAAGCGCGAAGCACATTCAATTACGGACTCCCTCCATGAGGTTAGCACCCCGTTACATTGGACCTTTCCCGGTGGCGGAACGCGTAGGGGCGGTTTCTTACAGATTGCGGCTACCCTCCTCGCTTAGGATCCATGATGTCTTCCACGTGTCCCTTCTCAAGCCGCTGGTGCTCTCTCGATTTCGGGCAGCTCCGCCAGTGCCCTCCAATGTTTCCTCGGATCCGGATGTCACCTACACGGTAAAAGAGGTCTTGGATGTCCGGTGCCGTCGCCACCGCTGGGAGTACCTATTGTCTTGGGAGGGGTATGGCCCGGAGGAGAATTCATGGGAGCCTTCTTCTCACATCCTGGATAAGGATCTTCTTCGACACTTCCACCTCCAGCATCCGGCCAAGCCGCGACCCCCCGGGAGGGGGCGTAAGGGAGGGGGTACTGTTGCGGCTCCGGGTCGGTCCCGGCCGCTCCTCCTACCTCCGCGGACTTCCGGGGCTTCTCGGGCTTCCTCGGGTCTCCGGGGGCTCCCACCACGGCTCTCTCCGCGCCTCCACGCAGCGCTCGGGCCTGCCCCTGCTCCCACCACGCGGCTCCTGCATCGCCGGAGCAGCCGGCGTCTCGCCGCGGCTAGCTCCGCCCCCTAGGGGCACGCGCGCGTCTCGGCCCGATTCTTAAAGGGCCAGGCGCGGGAAATCTGCCTGCATCCTCCCGGTGACGTCAGACGCTGCAGGGCTACTTAAGCCCTGCAGTCCCTCTCCTCAGGGCCTTGCAACGAGGTTCCCAGGGTTGTTCCTGTCTTCAGTTGCTGCGTTCTGCTTGGTGTTCTTCCTTGGCTCCTGCCTCGGATCGGCTGACGTCTCTACTTGGCTTCTGACCCCGGACTGGCATTGGTATCTTCTGGCTTCTGACCTCGGACCGGCTTACGTTGACCTCCTGGCTTCTGACCTCGGACCGGCTTTCGTTGACCCTCTGGCTTCTGACCTCGGACTAGCTGACGGCGATCCACTGGTTCCTGACTCTGGTACGGCGAGCAACAACCCTTCGGCTTTCGACCTTGGACTACCGCTGACCAGGCCCCTGCGGGCCCTCCTAAGTCCCAGCGGCCGGGTTCCTACGGGCTCCTCCTGGGGGGACTCCGGCTTCCAGGGTGAATCTCCTAAGTCCCAGCGGCTGAACTCCTACGAGCTCCTCTCGGGGGAGGATCGGCTTCCAGGGCGAAGGTTTCCTCTTCACCGAGCCAGCGCTACCATCACCTCCATCCTCGCCGGGGCCCTTGGTCGCATAGGGCCTCCAGAGTCCCGTCTACGACCTGCCATCAACCTGTCCCTGCCGCCTCCCGGTCGGGGTCGCTGCTTCTACCACCTACAGCAGCTCTTCCTACGGCTCCGATCGGCCCAAGGGTCCACAAATCCTACACTCTGGGCCTCACACTGGCTGGATTTTGCCACTCCCAAAATATTGCCACTCTAAAACCCTTCATTCAGAATCCACATATGTTGTGTTCCATTCCATTCACACTAGATCACATGATCAAGAGCAACTAGGCTCACTCATCATGTATACCAGATTTCAATTTTGGATATATTTCAATATACATTCAAATAAGACTGTTCTTTAATTTCCACTAAAGAAAAAAAAAATCTTTTAAATATAAAAAAAAATAGACTAACCAGAATTTAATTTCTTAGAAATGGGGGATGAAAGTTCTCATACTGTAGTAGTGTGTTCCAGTCCATATATTATTTATATATTGAAGTGGAGATCTCCTGTTGAAATATTTGTACCATAATATTCAAAAATGATATTTTAAAATTATCTAGGTGATAGACAAATCTCAAATTAGGGTCCATAGAATTCAACCAACCAGAAAATTCTTCAAATTCATCCATTATATCTCACTAGATGATAAAAATATGGATATTATGCCATAAAGGGAAGTCAGAAAGTATTATTTTGTAAAAGAGAAGGATTGGTAAGAAAAGCTTTTGCACTTCTTGTAATATTGGCTTGGATTGCAGAATGTTGCTTTGAGTGGAGGTGGAACGTGGATCAGTTTTCGAAGCTCAGAAGGAATTGTAAGCCCTGGAGAAATTGACATGAAATTGTATAGAAGTGGATGTTAGTTGAAAATTATAGAGATATGATATAAGTTCTTTTGTTGTTTGATGACTAACTGGTTTGTATTTAGAATATGTACTCAGTTTGGATATGGGAAATCTTAAAGAAGTGTATGGGACTGTCACAATGAATGTGGGAATTTAAGATGATTTCCCTAAGGCAGCCATTTCGGTGAAATAAAGTCTGTTGGTTGTTAGAACAATGTGATATGGTAGATTTGTTGTTGTTAGAATAGAAAAGGAATCCTGAAAAAACTGTATTTGGAAATAGTGGGAATGGTGGGAATGGAATGGAATGCGATATATGTGGTTATTTAAAGTTGAATTTTATGTGATAATTTATGAGGATATGTGTGAATATTTAGATTGTAAGGGATTTTCCAAAATGATTGAAAAATTGAAGTTAACTGTATGTAGCAGAATTGCACAATAGGTAGATAAACGGAGTATATTGTAAAAGATAAGCTTATAGTTGTGAGCATGTATAATAAAAGATCTTTGATACATAATGATGGCCAGTGATCCTAAATGATAATATTTATATAAACGTTCCATATGGTTTACGAGCTAAGTGAATATATTAGTAAATTATTTTATTATTGTTCATTATACTGTGTATTTGCCATTTTTGCTGGGTTTTTTTAATTCTTTTGTCTTGGAATTAATACAAAGTTAGAATACATAAAAAATAAAAGGCACACATCTAGATGAACTATCTAAATGAACCTAATTTTATACCCCTAATTTTTTTCTTCACCTAAAATGTATGTGTGGACATTTACCCATAGAACAGCATGATTTTTAAACACTGTGGATACCTTGTGTTTGAAAATTGTCTTTTTTGGGTGAGCTTTCAAGTTTATGAGTAATTTTGTGATTAGGTACTTTCTGAAAACTAACAGCCATGAATCTAAAAACACACCTTTAAAACATGCACAAAAAATAACTATGGTCCAAAGAAGTATTTTATAAATTATTTGTATACTAGACCAGTGCTTCTCAGCCCAGTCCTCAAGGCACACTTAACCAGTTTCCAGGATACCCACAATGAAAATGTATGAGCTAAATGTGTATATAGTGCATGTAAATCTATCTCATGCATATTCATTGTGGATATCCTGAAAACCTGAGTGGCTAGGTGTGCCCAGAGGCCTGGGTTGAGAAGCCCTGTACTAGATAGACCATGTATAAATAAATGTAATACCACATCATATAAGTTGGTCCTAAGAGTTAGAGAGAAGAAGTGATTTTGTGATTAGCATTGTACTGTATATCAGATGATATTCATGGACACCAGTCTGAGGTGAACCTGTGCCACTGATTCTTTTTATGATCTTAGGCAAGCCACTGTATGTGTGCTTCCAGGGCCCATATGAAAATAAACTCTTTATCTTAATCTGACTTTCCTGACCCTTAAGTGTTTAAAACTTTGATTCAAATGAAGAGGATCAATCACATATTAAAATGGGACAGTTTGGGGCAAATACTGGGCTCTACAAAAATGGGAGAAATCCTTTTTGAAAACAGGATCATCTCTACTTCTAATTATGGACATGTATTCATTTGAAAAGAATTGTAAAATGTGATGAATGAGGCTATTTTCTTTTCATTCATGATCCCCCAAAACAAATGGAGGGCACCCATAAAAATAAAATTATTTCCATTTGATTAATGTTTCCCATTAAAATCTATGGCACAAGTAAAACAGTGGCCGCTAGATTGTCCTCCTCTTCAAGGAAACTTAACAACCAAGCAATGCCAGTGAGGTCATAGTCTGGAGCCAAAACAGGAAGAAACAAGGTAAAAGGCAGAAAAGAGGATCTATTAAAGTCAAACATTTTTTAAACGAGCCTATAGCTGTCACCTTTTTCAAGTGATGTTCTCCCACTAAAAGGTTTGATCTCCATTTTGAGGTTTACTTCTCCAATGTATTTCATAGAGAATGGCTATATTTTCTGGAGCTCTGTCTGAGTGAAAGAAAAAGTTTAATAAGAGAGAGAAGTTGGGCAAAGGAAGGGCTTTGCTCTTATTTTCAATGCTTCAGTGCTTCAGTGCTTACTATGTCAGGGAGACAGAGGCACTGGAATTCTGTCTGCTCACTGGGATAGCGATTGATGATGATGCCTGGGGGTGATCCAACCTATCTTGGTTTCCAGAGGCAAGTCATGAAGTCTCTTTGTTGATACTTTGAAGATGGTAGATAATTAGACTTCTTTATAACTCGAAGCAGCCCATTGAATGAAATGCAGATGATGGGATGACTGTGTTTTCAAATTTACAAGGAGAATATTGAATAATGAATATATGAAACTTTACAGTGGACTTTTTCTTTATTTTAATGATTTTTTTGTATTGAGACAATACAGATGTATTTTTGGTATGGTATGATTATATTTATCTGAAAAACATATTTGGATAGAACACTTGCAGGGTACCTAGTGCAAATGCTTCAGACTTTACAATGAGACACCTTTTATCATTCTGTGGATAAATTTTTTTAAAATGCTGTTGTGTTAATCTACTTGAGCAAATTTTATAACAACCCTTTTATTCAGCACTTTTAGCCTCCACTGCTTGCTCTGTTAGTGCATTCCACATATCTACCACTCTTTAAATGAAAAATATTTCCTGATGTTGCTCCTGAATCGATACCTTTAGAGCCTCATACCATAAGCCTTTGATCTAGAACTCCTTTGCCACTGATAAAGGTTTAGCTCTTGTGTATTATTAATACCTTTCAGGTATTAGACTGTCTATCATATTTCTCTTGTATCTCCTCTCCTCTAAGGCCATGGTTCTTAACCCAGTCTAGGTTTCCAAGCTATCCGTGAAGAATGTGCATGAGATAGATTGGCATGCATTGCCTTCATTGTATGTAAATTTATCTCATACTTATTCATTGTAGATAACCTGAAAACCAGACTAGCTTAATATATTTTGAGAACTGAGTTGAGAACCCCTACTCTAAAGTAGCCATACCTAGATCCTTAACTCTTATAGAGCTTTTGGTGCAGACCCTACAGCATTTTGCAGCCTTTCTATGATCCAGCTGTATTCTGTATGTATCCTCTGGGAGGATACAGTACACCAAGTGAGATCTTACCAATGACCTATACAACAGAACAATTGTTTCTTTTTTTTTCTACTAGTTATAGAACATAAGAACATAAGATATGCCATAGAGGGTCAGACCAAGGGTCCATCAAGTCGAGTATCCTGTGGCCAATAGGGGCCAACCAAGTCACAAAAACCTGGCAAGTACCCAAACATTAAATGGATAGATCCCAAGCTATTAATCCTTAGAATTAATAGCAGTTTATGAACATTCTGCTCTAGGAACTTATCCAAACCTTTTTTAAACCTAGCTCCACTAACTGCCGCAACCATATCATCTGCAATGAATTCTAGAGCTTAGTTATGCAATGAGTAAAAAGAATTTTCTTCACTTTGTTTTAAATAAGCTACTTGCTAGCTTCAAGGAGTGCCCCCTAGTCCTTAAGAACATAAGAACATAAGAAAATGCCATACTGGGTCAGACCAAGGGTCCATCAAGCCCAGCATCCTGTTTCCAACAGTGGCCAATCCAGGCCATAAGAACCTGGCAAGTACCCAAAAACTAAGTCTATTCCATGTAACCATTGCTAATGGCAGTGGCTATTCTCTAAGTGAACTTAATAGCAGGTAATGGACTTCTCTTCCAAGAACTTATCCAATCCTTTTTTAAACACAGCTATACTAACTGCACGAACCACATTCTCTGGCAACAAATTCCAGAGTTTAATTGTGCGTTGAGTAAAAAAGAACTTTCTCCGATTAGTTTTAAATGTGCCCCATGCTAATTTCATGGAGTGTCGCCTAGTCCTTCTACTATCCGAAAGAGTAAATAACCGATTCACAGCTACCTGTTCTAGACCTCTCATGATTTTAAACACCTCTATCATATCCCCCCTCAGTCGTCTCTTCTCCAAGCTGAAAAGTCCTAACCTCTTTAGTCTTTCCTCAAAGGGGAGTTGTTCCATTCCCCTTATCATTTTGGTAGCCCTTCTCTGTACCTTCTCCATCACAATTATATCTTTTTTGAGATGCGGCGACCAGAATTGTACACAGTATTCAAGGTGCGGTCTCACCATGGAGCGATACAGAGGCATTATGACATTTTCCGTTTTATTCATCATTCCTTTTCTAATAATTCCCAACATTCTGTTTGCTTTTTTGACTGCCGCAGCACACTGAACCGACGATTTCAATGTGTTATCCACTATGACACCTAGATCTCTTTCTTGGGTTGTAGCACCTAATATGGAACCCAACATCGTGTAATTATAGCATGGGTTATTTTTCCCTATATGTATCACCTTGCACTTATCCACATTAAATTTCATCTGCCATTTGGATGCCCAATTTTCCAGTCTCACAAGGTCTTCCTGCAATTTATCACAATCTGCTTGTGATTTAACTACTCTGCACAATTTTGTGTCATCTGCAAATTTGATTATCTCACTCATCGTATTTCTTTCCAGATCATTTATAAATATATTGAACAGTAAGGGTCCCAATACAGATCCCTGAGGCACTCCACTGTCCACTCCCTTCCACTGAGAAAATTGCCCATTTAATCCTACTCTCTGTTTCCTGTCTTTTAGCCAGTTTGCAATCCACGAAAGGACATCGCCACCTATCCCATGACTTTTTACTTTTCCTAGAAGCCTCTCATGAGGAACTTTGTCAAACGCCTTCTGAAAATCCAAGTATACTATATCTACCGGTTCACCTTTATCCACATGTTTATTAACTCCTTCAAAAAAGTGAAGCAGATTTGTGAGGCAAGACTTGCCCTGGGTAAAGCCATGCTGACTTTGTTCCATTAAACCATGTCTTTCTATATGTTCTGTGATTTTGATGTTTAGAACACTTTCCACTATTTTTCCTGGCACTGAAGTCAGGCTAACCGGTCTGTAGTTTCCCGCATCGCCCCTGGAGCCCTTTTTAAATATTGGGATTACATTTGCTATCCTCCAGTCTTCAGGTACAATGGATGATTTTAATGATAAGTTACAAATTTTTACTAATAGGTCTGAAATTTCATTTTTTAGTTCCTTCAGAACTCTGGGGTGTATACCATCCGGTCCAGGTGATTTACTACTCTTCAGTTTGTCAATCAGGCCTACCACATCTTCTAGGTTCACTGTGATTTGATTCAGTCCATCTGAATCATTACCCATGAAAACCTTCTCCATTACGGGTACCTCCCCAACATCCTCTTCAGTAAACACCGAAGCAAAGAAATCATTTAATCTTTCCGCAATGGCCTTATCTTCTCTAAGTGCCCCTTTAACCCCTCGATCATCTAACGGTCCAACTGACTCCCTCACAGGCTTTCTGCTTCGGATATATTTAAAAAAGTTTTTACTGTGAGTTTTTGCCTCTACAGCCAACTTCTTTTCAAATTCTCTCTTAGCCTGTCTTATCAATGTCTTACATTTAACTTGCCAATGTTTATGCTTTATCCTATTTTCTTCTGTTGGATCCTTCTTCCAATTTTTGAATGAAGATCTTTTGGCTAAAATAGCTTCTTTCACCTCCCCTTTTAACCATGCCGGTAATCGTTTTGCCTTCTTTCCACCTTTCTTAATGTGTGGAATACATCTGGACTGTGCTTCTAGAATGGTATTTTTTAACAATGACCACGCCTCTTGGACATTTTTTACTTTTGTAGCTGCTCCTTTCAGTTTTTTTCTAACAATTTTTCTCATTTTATCAAAGTTTCCCTTTTGAAAGTTTAGCATGAGAGCCTTGGATTTGCACACTGTTCCTTTTCCAGTCATTAAATCAAATTTGATCATATTATGATCACTATTGCCAAGCGGCCCCACCACCGTTACCTCTCTCACCAAGTCCTGTGCTCCACTGAGAATTAGATCTAAAATTGCTCCCTCTCTCGTCGGTTCCTGAACCAATTGCTCCATAAAGCTATCATTTATTCCATCCAGGAACGTTATCTCTCTAGCGTGACCCGATGATACATTTACCCAGTCTATATTGGGGTAATTGAAGTCTCCCATTATTACTGCACTACCAATTTGGTTAGCTTCCCTAATTTCTCTTAGCATTTCACTGTCCATCTCACCATCTTGACCAGGTGGATGGTAGTATACCCCTATCACTGTAGTCTTCCCTGATACACAAGGGATTTCTACCCATAAAGATTCAATTTTGTATTTAGTCTCATGCAGGATGTTTATCCTGTTGGACTCTATGCCATCCCGGACATAAAGCGCCACACCTCCTCCCGACTGCTCCTCTCTGTCATTGCGATATAATTTGTACCCCGGTATAGCACTGTCCCATTGGTTATCCTCTTTCCACCATGTCTCTGAGATGCCAATTAAGTCTATGTCATCATTTACTGCTATACATTCTAATTCTCCCATCTTACTTCTTAGACTTCTGGCATTAGCATACAAACATTTCAAAGTTTGTTTTTTGATTGTATTTTTATTCTGCTTTTTAATTGATAGGGATAAGTTAGAATTTTTTAGCTCAGGTGAGTTTTTAGTTACAGGCACTTGGACTACTTTTCTAATTATTGGAACCTCACTGTCGGGATGCCCTAATTCTAATGCATCATTAGTATCCTTTAAAGATACATCTCTCCGAACCATGCGCTGCTGAGCGACTGTCGGCTTTCCCCTTTGTTCTAGTTTAAAAGCTGCTCTATCTCCTTTTTAAAGGTTAGCGCCAGCAGTCTGGTTCCACCCTGGTTAAGGTGGAGCCCATCCCTTCGAAAGAGACTCCCCCTTCCCCAAAAGGTTCCCCAGTTCCTAACAAAACTGAATCCCTCTTCCTTGCACCATCGTCTCATCCACGCATTGAGACTTCGGAGCTCTGCCTGCCTCTGGTGACCTGCGTATTATCTGAAAGAGTAAATAACTGATTCACATTTACCCGTGCAAGTCCTTTCATGATTTTGTAGACCTCTGTCATATCCTAACTCAGCCGTCTGTTCTCTAAGCTGAATAGCCCTAACCTCTTTAGCATTTCCTGATAGGGGAACTGTTCCATCCCCTTTATCATTATGGTCTTCGTTCTCTGTACTTTCTCCAGTGCAACTATAACTTTTTTGAGATGCGGTGACCAGAGTATTCAAGGTGCAGTCTCTCCATGGAGTGTTATAGAGGCATTGTGACATCCACCATTTTATTTGCCATTCCCGACCTAATAATTCTTAACATTGCATTTACTTTTTTGACCTCCACAGCAAACGTAGCCAATGATTTCAATATATTATCCACTATGACACCTAGATCTCTTTCTTGGGAGGTAACTTCTAATGTGGAACCTAATACTGTGTAACCACAGCAAGAGTTATTTTTCCCTATATACATCACCTTACATTAATAATATTAAATTTCATCTGCCATTTGGACGCCCAGTCTTCCAGTCTCACAAGGTCCTCCTGCAATTTATCACAATCTACTTAAGATTTAACTACTCTGCATAATTTTGTCATCCACAAATTTAAGCACCTTACTCATCACGTCCCTTTCTAAATCATGTATAAATATATTAAAAAGCACTGGTCCTAGTACAGATCCCTGAGGCACTCCACTGTTTACCTTTTTCCACTGTGAAAAAGGATCATTTATTCCTACTCTCTGTTTCCTGTCTTTTAACCAGTTTGCAATCCACAAAAGGATATTGCTTCCTATTCCATGACTTTAAGTTGCTTAGAAGCCTCTCATGAGTGACTTTGTCAAATGCCTTCTAAAATTCTAAATATACCACATCTACAAGTTCTTCTTTTTCCAATTGTTTATTCACCCTTTCATAAAAATGTAGGAGATTTTTGAGGCAAGACTTTCCTTGGGTAAATCCATGTGGGCTATGTCCCATTAAACCATGTTTATCTAAAAGTTCTGTGATTTTATTCTTTATAACAGTTTCCACAATTTTTCCTAGCACTGAACTCAAGCTCACTGGTCTATAGTTTCCCGGATCTCCCCTGGAACACGTTTTAAATATCGGGGATACATTGGCCACCCTCCAGTCTTCAGATACAATGAACAATTTTAATGACAGGTTGCACATTTTTACTAATAGGTCTGAAATTTCATTTTTTAGTTCTTTCAGATCCCTGGGGTATGGTCCAGGTGATTTACTACTCTTCAGTTTGTCAGTCTGGCTTACTACATCTTCCAGATTCACCATAAGTTGGTTCAGTTCATCTGAATCATCACCCTTAAAAACCATCTCCAGAATAGGTACCTCCCCAGCATCCTCTTCAGTAAACACTGAAGCAAAGAATGTATTTAATCTTTCCTTAATGGCTTTGTCTTCCCTGAGTGCCCCTTTAACTACTCAATCATTGTTGTGTCCCGCGGCCGTGGCAGGCCACGACCACGGTCCCCTACCTCGACCGTGGTGGCGACCCACTGCAGCAGTCTCCGGGGAAACCCCTGACTGGGTGCTCGGTGCCCCGGCGCGGGTCCCCAGCCTGATCATCGGGGGGAGAGCCATCCCTGCTCTTCCCCCGCGCCGTTCTGCAGCCATTTCCTCCGTGAAGGAAATCAAAGATGGCCACCGCCATCTTTAGGCGCGAGGCTGCACCCCCTTCACTAATTTAAAGGGACCTGATCCCTTTAACAACCTCACCTGTCCTGGGTCAGCCTGAGCAGAGGAAGTATTTAAGAGAGCTTCCTCTGCTCATTCTCTGACTTGGCAACGTCTTCCAGCGTTGTCTTGTCTGCCCACCTCGGTGAGTTCTTGAGCTTGGATCCCTGTTCCTGTTTCGGCTTGGTCTTCCCGGTTCCTGACTTTGGATTGGCTTCGGTACTTCTCTGGTGTGCGATTCGGATTGGCCTGTGCTGGGGGATGGCGAGCCGGTGTGTGCAAGTTATGCCTGCCTCAGGCAGGCGTAACTTCGGAAATAAAAGGTAGGGGGGATTTAGTTAGGGCTGGGTGGTGGGCTAGATAGGGGAAGGGAGAGGAAGGTGGGGGGATCGCAAAAAAGGTTCCCTCCAAGCGCCCTTGGAGGGAATGGGGAAAGCCATCGGGCTCCCCTTGGGCTCAGCATGCGCAAGGTGCACAAGTGTGCACCTCCTTGCATGCGCCGACCCTGGATTTTATAACATGCGCGTGGCTGCACGCGCATGTTATAAAATCGGGCGTAGATTTGTTCGCACCGGGTTATGTGAACAAATCTATGCCGACGCATAAGTTTAAAAATCTGGCCCTTTATCTTTGTAGATGCACATCTCAGTTTTTTTTTAACTATTTTCCTCATTTTGTCAAAGTTTCTTTTTTGAAAGGTTAGTGCTAGAGCCGTGGATTTACTTACTGTCACCTTTCCTGTCATTAAGTCAAATTTGATAATGTTATGATCATTATTGCCAAGCAGTCCAATCACTGTCTCCACTGAGATTTAGATTTAAAATTGTTCCCTCTTTTATCAATTCCTGAACCTATTGCTCCATAAAACTGTCTTTTATCCCATCCAGGAACTTTATCTCTCTAGCATGTCCTGATGTTATATTTACCCAGTCAATATTGGAGTAATTGAAATCTCCTATTATTACTTCACTACCATTTTGGTTAGCTTCCCTAATTTCTCTTAGCATTTCACTATCTCATCATTTTGGCCAGATGGACAATAGTATATTCCTATCGCTATGCTCTTCCCCAACACACAAGGGATTTCTACTCATAAAGATTCGATTGTGCATTTAGTCTCTTGCAGGATCTTTATTCTGTTGGACTCTATGCCATTCCGGGCATAAAGCACCATTCCGCCACCAAGTTGCTCCCCTCTATCATTGCGATATAATTTGTACCCTGGTATTTCACTATCCCATTGGTTATCCTCCTTCTAGCATTTCTCTGAGATGCCAATTAAGTCTTTGTTATCATTCTCTGCTATACACTCTAACTCTCCCATATTATGTCTTAGACTTCTGGCATTAGCATACAAACATTTCAAAGTGTGTTTTTTGTTTGTATTAACATTCTGCTTTTCAGTTGTCAGGGATAATTTGGAATCTTTTAGCTCAGGTGACTCTTTACTTATAGGCACTTGGACTACTTTTCTATTATTGGAACCTCTCTGCTGGAATGCCCTAAATCTAATGTTCATTATTATCCTTTGAAGATATCTCCCTCCAAACCATGCACTGCTGAGAGACTGTCAACTTTCCCCTTTGTTCTAGTTTAAAAGCTGCTCTATCTCCTTTTTAAAAGTTAGTGCCAGCAGCCAGATTCCCCCTTTTCCAAAAGGTTTCCCAGTTCCTTACAAAACTGAAGCCCTCTTCCTTGCACCACCATCTCATCCATGCATTGAGCCTCCGGAGCTCTTCCTGCCTCTGGGGACCTGCGCATAGAGGAGGGAACATTTCAGAGAATGCTACCCTGGAGGTTCTGGATCATCAGCTGCCAGTATTCAAAATAGCACCGATAGCCTTTGCCCTTACTATGTCACAGGGGCTATCGGCGCCATTTTGAATACCGGCAGCCGACAGCCCAAGTGCAGGAGATCGCTCCAGGAATCCCGCTGGACCACCAGGTACTTTTGGCAAGTCTTGGGGGGGGGGGGGGGGGGTCAGGAGGGGGGGTTGTAGATAAATAACTTTAAAGGGTTGGGATGGGGTTTTTGGGGGGAAAAACTGTATTTTTGACATATGAATGGATTGGGGGCCCCCAAGAATGGAAGCAATGGATTTGGGCCCCTATGAATCCGAATCCCGAATGGGACAAATCCGTCCCTGCTGCACATCCCTATCCAGAACCTCCCTCCCACATTTTCCTATGTCATTGTTGCACACATGTACCATGTCAGTCTGCTCCTCCCAAGCACTGTCTAAAATCCTATCTAGGTGACGCGTGAAGTCCACCATCTTTGCACCAGGTAGGCATGTTACCAGGCAATCCTCATGCTTACTAGCCAGCTATTTATCTACATTCCTAATAATCTAATCACCCACTATGACAGCCAACCTAACTCTTCCATCCTGGGCAGTAGCCCTGGGTGACACATCCTTGGTGCAAAAGGATAATGCATCACCTGGAGAGCAGGTCCTTGCTACAGCATCATTTTCTGCTGCATCAGGTTGATACTCTCCGACCAGGAGACCTTCCTCCTCCAAGGCAGCACACAGCTGCAAGACTGGAGTTGGGTCTTGGCTACTATGTCCCTGAAGGTCTCATCTATATACCTCTCTGCTTCAGCTCCTCCAGGTGTGCCACTCTAGCCTCCAGAGATTGGACTCTTTCTTTGAGAGAAAGAAGCTCTTTGCACTGGATGCACACATACAACCTCTCACTGAAGGGTAAAAAATCATACATGTGACACTCGATGCAAAAGACTGGAAGGCCACTCTCTTACTGCTGGCCTGCTGCCTTCATCTTAATTTTGTTCAGTTCCTAGTTAAGTTTAGGTTGCTATGGGAGTAGGGATGTATACAATTTGAGTCTTTTAAATGTATTATTGCATTCACTATTTACTGGTAGTGGCCTACAAGGGGATGATTAAACTCTTGATAAGGCCTGGGGCAATCCTGTGTTTAAGTTAAAAGGCTTATTTTTAAAAAAATTTGTATTTATGTGCAATTGTGTCCTACCTATAAATCAAAGGATGAGCTAGAGGTGGTTGGGAGGAAGGAAAATCAAAACACCCAGACTCCTCGCTTCTTCCTCTCTTCTGACTAGTTATTTAATACAGACACACAAACACACTAAAGAATATGCCCCAATAGATTACTTCTCCCCAAAACTTTTTAAGTTCTAAAATTTCCCAAAGCAGTACTTACTGATTTTCTTTAGCCACCAGCAAAGTGATCCTCTCCTCTTAATGTGCCCACAAGAT
The DNA here is from genome assembly GCF_901001135.1 of Rhinatrema bivittatum. Lineage (NCBI taxonomy): Eukaryota > Metazoa > Chordata > Amphibia > Gymnophiona > Rhinatrematidae > Rhinatrema > Rhinatrema bivittatum. The sequence goes on from NC_042618.1 coordinate 128,364,913, forward strand.
CTAATATGATCTACCAATCAGCTCAGAAGACATGTACTTAATTTGTTCTATTTGCAGAAAACATAGAATGAACCTATTGATTAGTAATGACCTGCTTTACATTCATTTGCATTATTCCTGCTTGCAAAACAGGTCATTGTAATAGGGGAGGGTATCAGGACTGGGCCATGCAAATTATCATGTATATTGCTGTAGCAGTGCTCTTTTATACAATATTCTCTGTTTAATGCCCATTTGAGTATTACCATGGGTTGATGTATCACCCAGTAAATTTGTACCTGAGGCAATGGAGAGTAAAGTAACTTACCCAAGGTCACAAGGAGTGGCAGTGGGATGTGAATCCTGGTTTTCCTGGATTGCAGTCTACTGCTCTAACCACTAGGTTGCTCCTCCATTTATTTATTTATTTATTTATTTATTTATGTGCTTGCTTATTTATTTTCTTATTTGATCATGATTATAGCTCGCTTATTGTGAAACAATTGTACTAGGTGGGTTACAACATCATAAAGTTGAACAATCATAAAATACAGCAAATAATTAAGATATAGAAAACATAAAAATCAACAACAAACTTTGTATCATGCAACCTAGTTTCCATTCAGCTTTGGCCACCTCAACATAATGTTCACTATAATCACTCCAAGTTATCTTTCCTGCTTTGCAAACATTGTTACTTTCTTCTCAAAGAGAAAATGTTTTCCTTTACGATCAATTCTGGACTATATCATGCTTTTTTTGTTTACTAATTGTTGTCCAGTCCTGTCTATATATAAATTACATATTAAATGGCACTGCATCTCAGAGGTCCAACTAAATTGCATATATGTAGATAGAAATTTTTTTTTTTTTTTTAATTTATTTAACTTTTTTATATACCAACATTCAAGACGGTGGTCCCATCATGCTGGTTCACAAGAAACAGGGGTGTAATTATAATAAACTTTACCATTTAAACAATAGTGCAGAAAAGCAGTTACATATAACAAGGAAAACAATAACTTGGAATGAGAAGGGAAATGAAGATCAGATAGTTATATATAAGTATAAATAACATTGTAAGAGGTGGCTATTAACGCTAATGCTAGCGGAGCGTGTTGAAAGAAGGAAGTTAGATGGAATTGGAGTTAGGAAAGGCCTGCGTGAACAGCCACGTCTTGAGTCTTTTCTTGAATGTTGAGATGTTGGGTTCCATTCTAAGATCCGGGGGAATGGAGTTCCATAATGTTGGACCGGCTGTGGAGAATGCCCGATCTCTGAGCGTGATGTGTCTGGTAGTCTTGGCTGGAGGTACTTGAAGTGATCCTTTGTAAGCATCTCTTTTCGGTCTTGTGGAATGGTGTAATTGGAGGGGGATATGTAGATCGATTGGGGCTAATTGATGGATGTTTTTGAAAATGGTGAGAATGGCCTTGTAGATTATTCTGAAGTGGATGGGCAGCCAATGGAGGTCCATCAAGATAGGTGTTATGTGTTCTCTTCTCCTGGTGTTGGTGAGTATACGGGCGGAGGCGTTTTGGACCATTTGTAATGGTTTGGTGTGTGATGAAGGGAGACCAAGCATGATGGTGTTACAATAGTCCAGCTTTGCGAAAATGATTGATTGTAGGATTGTTCTGAAGTCATGTGTGTGGAAGAGGGGTCGTATTCTTTTCAGCACTTGGAGCTTATAAAAGCAGTCTCTGGTGATTTTGTTGATGTTAGCTTTCAGGTTTAGGTGATTGTCAATTTGAACTCCTAGATCTCTCACTTGTGTGGTGTTTGGTACGGTGGGATGGGTGTATGAGATGGAGCTGTTTTCTGGTGTGATGAGTAGAAGTTCTGTTTTTGATGAATTTAGTATCAGGTTGAGACTTGTAAGAAGTTGTTTGATATTTTGGAGGCAGGATTCCCAGTGCAACAGTGTTTTAGCGAGCGACTCTTCGATGGGGATCAGGACCTGAATATCGTCAGCGTAGAGAAAATGTTTGAGATTGAGGTCAGTGAGAAGTTTACATAAGGGTAATAGATAAATGTTAAACAAGGTAGGAGACAGGGATGAGCCCTGAGGGACTCCTACTGATGCGGGGTGTATAGAGGATTCTTTATTATGAATCTTAACCTTATAACCTCTGTTGCTGAGGAAGGTTCTGAACCATGATAGGGCAGTGCCTGAGATACCTATGGCTGATAATTGGTTGACGAGAAGGGAGTGATTGACCTAACTATAAATAACTGCAGTAAATATTTTAATTTATATTTATATTTAATTTATATTTAATTTATATTTATATTTTCTCATAATCTTCTTACTGGATTATGTTTTTGTAGTTGATTTTACTCCAACCATCCAAGCAGGAAAGGAAAAACTTGATGATGGAGTCAGGTACAAGTATTCCTGGCAAATCAACTGTAGTGGTGTTGGAATCAATTACAGAAAATTACGTCAAATAATTTGCTTTGGGATTCTAATTTTCTGGCATTCAGGGAAAAAAGTAAAAAATGGCTTATCCCTAATGGATTAATGGGCTAGGAGACTATTATTGGGGGGAACAGGATTGATATGTTTACTCTGTGGCAGACTGGTAGGAGATGAAGTTGGTGGCTGTGTGCTGTTTGAAATAAAAATGTGGGGAGTAGGTAAGATCTGGCAGTTTGATGATGGGAGAAGAGGGAAAGAGAAGGTAGGTAATGTGGGGTAAGAGTGATTTGTTAGTTATATTATTATAATGTTTTTATGGATTATATGATGATGTGTGTGATATGGATGTGCACCACTTTGGACAGGCTCTTGTCTGGTGGAGTGGTATATAAATAATAAATTAAATGGATGATTCTTGTCAGTTTTCACACAGGTCACTTTCTGTCATAATTCGCAGCTTTTGTCCCAGGGTATCAAGGCCTTCTTTGTTTTCTCTAGGCCTTCTTATGTTCTTACAATTTGATCACTCTCTCAAGTGCTTCTCAGGAAGTCCCACACAAAATCTCTCAACTTTCTATTTCCCTTTCACAAGTCTTCAAACAAAACTCAGATCCAAGAGGCACTGCTTCCCTCTCACAAGAGCAAGGCAGGCAATTTTGTTTCACCTAGATGATTCCAGATGTCAAATTCCCATAGGAAAAGCAAAACTTCTGTTTTTCCTTATTTCCTTTATTTGCAGAGACTGACTCACCAAAATTTTACTTTCCATTGACTAGTGCCATCTTATGTCTTAATCTATTACTCTACTGCAAAGGTTTTCTACTTTTGGGGAATTTTCGTTGCTTTGTATCTTTGGCGGTGCTGAGAATTTGTCAGAGGTTGTTATGGTAACCCTCTGTGATTCTATTGACTTCACCCCTGCCAAATTCAGGAGAGACCATAGATTGCTGAAATATTAAAGTAATCAGCAGTGTCCACATTTAGACACAGGCTTCTTTTTGCTAATAAAAAAAGAAATTAAGAAAAAAGAAGAAAAGTTTTTCGGTAATTTTTTAAAGATCCTTAAAACTGAGCCTAGTTTTGCAGTTTTACTTCTACTTCTTTTATGCATCATGAGGTCGATTCATCCATTGTGTGGTCCAAAAGAAGACTGAGGTGAATAGCTATTCAAGCTGATGGGTAAATAAAAATATTTGCTGGAGTAAAGGCTGTGGAAGAAGCCAAATAGGGTGAAAATGATCCATTTCTGGCTTCTCCTGCTCTGAGCCTTGGGAATATATTACCTGGCTGCCCCATTTCCCTATGTGTGAGCCTCATTATCCTATTTTCAGACATGCAATGTTATCACTATCTGTTCCTTGTGGATGTTTCAGGAGCACAGGAGAAAAATTGTATTCAGATTGTTTGGTTTGGTTTTTACCTAATTTTGGCGTTTTGGTTTTTTTTTCATTATTTATAATATATATGTAAAGTGCGCATAAAGTCATCCTTAGGCATATAAAATAGATTTTATGCTTGTAAGCACAAGCGGGTTTAGAAATACTTGCTTATATCTCTGGGGCCTATTTATGTATGCAACTGGTGTACCCAGCACAGTTGTGAAAAGTTGGGCTTCCTTATGTGTAATGGTAAATATAAGCACCTACTTTGCTTTCTGAGAAAATATCGAATTATTGTAATAGATCTTTGTAATAATCTATAACAGTGTTTGCTTTCATAAAATGACTTGCACATTGTTGTTATGAAAAGGGATGCCCATTTCTCAAAGAATTGCTTGCTGTTTGTATATAGAAGGGAGTCTTGTTCTCTCCAACACTAGCGATAAGGTTGGTTACTGTGCTCAGTGCTGTAGAACTTCGTAAACTTACCAGAAACTGAAAGATAGCCAGTTTTACCTTCCATGAGACCCACTGTACATTAGTGTCAGATAGGCTCAAAGGGCAACATTGTTAGCTGACTCTAATTGCTTTCACTACCCCCAGGGCTGTAAGCTCCCGCCTCCATCTCCACCTCTTTCCCCCAAAGGCACTGTTTGTTTTAGAAGCAGATGTGATCATTAGCCCTGAAGTGTCTGCAGCAAGCTTGTTTTGCAAGTCTAACTGTCCTTCCCATTTCCCTAAGCAAAAAACATAATTATCCCCTAAGCAAAAGAAATATGCAGCTTCGGTGCTGATATCATTGTTGCTTCATGGGAACTGGCTCTGTGTAGCTATTGGAGCTATTGTTCACCATACCTATAAGCTCTATTGTTTTTATCTTAAGAGGGAAGACCTGACTACCAACTGAACTGTTCACTTCAAGTTGATAGATGTGGTGCTTTACTTACAGGGTTTTGGATTTTAAAGACAACATACAGTGCAAACTCAAACACGGATGATACTATGAGATAAGATGTATTGCATGTTTTCTGTGGTGTGTGAGTCATTGTTCTTAGAATCAGGCAGAAGTGCTGATACCTTATGTGAAACATTATAGTTCATTGTTGAGATGAATTAGTTGACTCCCCTCCAAAATCACCTTTTCAGTTTGGCATACATGTGCAGAGGGAAAAATTTCATTTCAGTTCATTTACTCGTGTCATAAGTCACCAAAATTCATTAGTTTTATTTCAGATGATTAAGAATGGTTTTGGTTACTTGTTCCAAACATCCAGTCATTTCCCATTAAAGTCAACGGGGGAAGCAAAGCAGCCTATTTTAGTCTTCAAAATTGGAGTTTTCTAATCAATTCTAATGAAACCTGTGGGTAGACATCATTAGAAAGGGAAACAGCATTCTAAGGCACCAACACTGGGTCAAAGTGGTGCCAAAGGTGGCTTGAATAGCCCAAGTTACAGAGGCTAGTAATGGCAGGAGGTCTCCAAGGAAGCATGAAAGGAGCAAAGCAGAAGCAAAAGTGGGATGAACACCCCCAAGGCTGCAAAAGAGGAGCAAAAAGCAGGACTGGTGCATCCCAATAGACAAACTAGGTGTCACCTAAGGTGCTAGCCAGTAGGGGGCGACAAAGAACAGCCATATGGGGCCGCAAGTGGAGCACAACCCACTCAACGGCCGAGAGGAGTAGAGACTTGGCAGGCCATGAGGGGAGCACCTCTGTTTGTGTGTGTGAATGAAAGGGATTGTGTGTGTAAGAGTGAGTAGGGATGTGCAGCCAAAAGATTTTCGTTGCATTCATGATATCTATTCATCGGGGGTCATTTCCGTTGCATTCGGACGTATGGTGCCCCGATACATTGATATGTGAATTCATTTTCCGGTTCCCATTAAAGTCAATGGGGGAAGGATTTCCAGCCTATTTTTGGCTGCAGAATTGGGGTTTTATTATCAATTTTGATTAAACGTCTGGGGAGCAATCATCACCAAAACAAAAGAGCTCCTAGGTACTTAGACTCTGGCAAAGTGGCACCAAAGTGGCAGGAATAGCCTAAGGCACTGTAAAGGTGCAAAGGGGTACCAGAAGTGGCAAGAGTGCAGCGAGAGTGTCAAAAACACACCACAGCTTCAATAGAGAGCACCAATAACAGATGCATGAACCCTCGAAGGCAACATGACAGGCAAAGCGGCAAAACAAGTGGCATTGACATCCTACAGCACAATGAAGGGGGAACATAGTAAGCAGAAAGACTAGCACCAACACACTGAGGAACCATGATAGTGGCAAGAACACCACAAGGAGATGAGTGAGTCATCTGGTGTATGGCAGCAAGGCAGAGTGGCAGAAAGTTGATAGGGGCAAGACAGGCTGGCAGAGCCGAGGTAGTCAGGTCCCTGTGGTTTGATAAGGGAAAGACAAGGAGGCAAGACAAGACGAGGCTCAGCATGTGTTGGAACTGTCAACTGGGCGTACTGTGCACCCGACCCATCTTGAAACAGGGACCAGGGAGTCTAACACGAGTGCTAGGACCTGAAACATGATGAACTATGCCTGGGTGAAGTGGAGCATCTGCGGGTGCCAATTTTGGTGGTAGTAGCAAATATTCAAACAAGAGCCCCGGGGAGAGTTCCCTTTCCTATGAGCAGGAAAGGGCTCCCTAGAATGGGTTCACCCCTAAACAGCGGTTCAACATGGGTCAGAGGGTAGAAACAGGCAGGCTACACCCGGGGAGAGTTCCCTTTCCTTTGCGCAGGAAAGGGCTCCCTAGAATGGGTTCACCCCTAAACAGCGGTTCAACATGGGTCAGAGGGTAGAAATAGGCAGGCTACACAGGGAGGCCGGAAAGCAGTCAGAGTACTGCTTGGCATAGAAAGAGGCTGATTTCAAAATGGAACAGCGGTTCAACATGGGTCACAGCGAAGATACAGGCAGGCTACACCCGGGAAGAGTTCCCTTTCCTTTGCACAGGAAAGGGCTCCCTAGCATGGATTCGCCCCTAAAGTGGGGGGTTTCCATTGGGGTCCAGTGGGCTCTCGCTGGTCTTTTAAAATCAGGCTGGCTGCACCCGGGATTCCCAGGGACTGTAGTGTGAGAATATCCTTGACAAAAGACAGGGAGGCTGGAAAGCAGTAAGAGTATTACTTGGCATAGAAAGAGGCTGATTTCAAAATGGAAGAAATGACTGGAGGTACAACACTAATGAAAAGGACTTCATCAAGTGAAGTAAAATCCCAAATGCCAGCTGTTGTGTTAGTAGAAGCAGAGGCTTTGAAGAACTTTACTATTCCGAAGCTAAGAAGAAGTATTAATAAAGTGTGCTTGGCACCTAGCAACACAGATAGAAAAGAGTATATACAGATGAATTATACTTTAGAAGAATCAAGATTTGATATGTGCTATCATCTGCACTCTTCCTGGCATTTTGGTGATATGAAACTTGAATATACAAACGAGAATTGTCAAGGCCGAGGCGGAGGAGGGTGCATGTGAACAGCGGTTCAACACGGGTCAGAGGGTAGAAACAGGCAGGCACCCGGGGAGAGTTCCCTTTCCTTTGCCAGGAAAGGGCTCCCTAGAATGGGTTCGCCCCTAAACAGCAGTTCAACATGGGTCAACAGGTCCTAAGAGATAGGCTGCAAAACTGTGGAGAGTTCCCTTTCCTAAGAGCAGGAAAGGGCTTCCTTGGAATGGGTTGGCCCCCAGAGTGGAGCATGAGCCTTCAAAATGTGCGACATGGAGCAGGGTGCCATGTGAACAGCGGTTAAACATGGGTCAACAGATCCTAAGAGATAGGCTGCAACACCGGGGAGAGTTCCCTTTCTTTGAGCAGGAAAGGGCTCCTTGGAATGGATTGGGCACTAGAGTGTATAATGGTACAAATTGTTAGGATTTAATCATTTGCAAACAGATCATGACTTCATAAGCAAGACGAAGGAAGTTCTCTTCTCTGCCCTGAAACTAAAGAAAACTCTTTGTTTTATTTAAGGATCCATGCTGTGAAGGATTACTAGTTTTAATTGCCAGAGGTTTCCCTTTGCAATGAGGGTTCAGCCGTTAGGACTGGATATAAGGCCTGGACAAACAAGCACAGCATTCCAGGACAGAGGTGAAACACTTGTAGGAACATAAGGCCTGGATGGACAGGCAAAGCAGTCGAGGATAGAGGTCAATCCTACCTAGGGACATAAGGCCTGGATGAACAGGCAAAGTAGTCGAGGTCAAACACTTGTAGGGACATAAGGCCTGGATGGACAGGGACAGCAATCGAGGTCAAACACTTGTAGGAACTTTAAGCCTGGATGGACAGGCAAAGCATTCGAGGACAGAGGTCAATCCCACCTAGGGACATAAGGCCTGGACAGACAGGCAAAGCAATCAAGGTCAAACACTTGTAGGAACATAAGGCCTGGACAGACAGGCAAAGCAGTCGAGGACAGAGGTCAATCCCACCTAGGGACATAAGACCTGGACGAACAGGCAAAGCAATCGAGGTCAAACACTTGTAGGAACATAAGGCCTGGACAGACAGGCAAAGCAGTCGAGGACAGAGGTCAATCCCACCTAGGGACATAAGACCTGGACGAACAGGCAAAGCAATCGAGGTCAAACACTTGTAGGAACATAAGGCCTGGACAGGCAAAGCAGTCGAGGACAGAGGTCAATCCCACCTAGGGACATAAGGCCTGGATGGACAGGCAAAGCAGGTTTTTCTTCTTTATTTATTTATCTTGCTATTTTCAAACGTTTCCAGCACTTCATAGTCGATTACACTCAGGTACTGTCAGTATTTCCCTATCCCCAGAGGACTTACAATCCAATTTCTCCTGAATGCTCATCCCTAATGTTTAGTAATTGAAACAAAACAAAAAAACCAATGTACATCCCTAGTGTCTTACAATACATCTGACCCCGATTTTCATTAGAGACTTAGTAATTACTTAGTCATTTCTTTTACCCTACCAACCTTTGTCCTGTTAATTCAGTATGAATGGGAAATAAGTGATGACAATTATACTTCCGACCAAGCTCCAGGTGCAAGACCAGCTCTGATGATTGCCCTAAATCTGTTCAGTATTGTAGTTTACTAGTGGTAGAAGTAGATGAGGGAGTCAGGTAATTTAATCACTAAAGAGTGATTGATTGCTCTCAGCTGGGGGCTTTGATCTAAAGTTCTCAAAAAGCCCAAGATCCTGGATATCTTATTCAACATAATGCTAGCATTCTTCTAGATGGTAGAGCTCCTTTGAAAGGTAGGTATTTGTGGTAAAGTCTTTGAAGGGATTGGCAGAAGGGAGCTGGGAGGCTTCTGAAAAAAAAAGTAGGGCCCTACCTTTTAATGTTAACTATCTCATGCATGGAAAGGAGTAGGCTAAGTGCTGCTCATTAATATGACACCTATATTAAGACTGGGAGGCATCCCATTTCTGTAGCCTTAGAAATATTAATGTTCTTTTCTGTTACATCTGAAGTCTGTGGGAAATGGAAAAAACTTAATAGACCTTTAAGCAGAAGCCTGCTTCAGTTGAATTCTACTTCTACCAGAACATCTATATCATAATTCTTCCCTGTTGTCAAATGTAGTGATTCAGATAGTATGCTCCTAATCTCCTTATGCTGTAATATTATTTAAGGGGATACCTAAAATACTAGACATTTTATACCCAAAACCACTGCTAGTGGCTTGGCTACACTTAGCTCTGATGCCCTTTGGGGAATTAAATGGTACTTGTGGATATATATCTTTGGATTTGCGGTCTCCCTTACTGATAGCAGTTTTAGTTATGCAAGGTTAACACAACTAAACAGACAACATATGCTGATGTAAGGGTAGATAAGAGGAGTCTATCAATTATTGGACAAACCAGCATGCATTGCGACATCTAGAGTTATGTGTGGTTCAGAGACATATGGCTATGGTATATCCTTAAAGAACTTTATTGTTGTAGAAAAGAAAACACAATAATGGAGACACACACACACACAAACACACACACACACACACAAAGTAAATATAAATTTACACAACTTTTAAATAAATTATAAAAAAAAAAACTTTGTCAAATTATTTACAATAATTAAAAAATAAAAAGGGACATTCTAGAGTGCATACTATATTCAGAAACAAAAAAAGGCCCAAGGTGCTAGGGAGGCCAGGTGTTGCAGACTTAGGAGTCTGGTCAGTGTGGTGGGGGTGTCATGGTGATGAGTTGCAGAGTTGCTGTGAGGTGCTTTTGAGTCTCAGAGAGGCACCCCCCCCCCCCCCCCCCCCCCCATCATACTGAGCAGATTCCTATAGTCAGCTTGGATCCCTTTCTTCTCCTCTGCACCATCATCTGTACACCCTCTCCAAAAGCCCACAGAGACACAGACTCATTGCCTGGAATGGTTGCTCTAGACAATGATCCAGGCTCAGAAGCTCCTGACAAGGCAATAGACGATGATGAGAAGATAAGATTACAAGCAGACACTAAGAAATTTAAGACTGAGCTTAAGACATGGCTCTTCAGCTGCGCATATGCAGACACTAACTAAAATGACTTTTATTTTACTATTTTAGATTAAGGACCTTTGAACTTTACTGCTTATCTGTCTTAATGTTTGAATTTATATTGTAGTTGTTTTTTTCTTATGCTTTTAGATTTGTACTACTTCTTAATTATTTATTATCTTATAACTATATATTTGTAGGCATTTTGATTTTATTAATAAGTTATTGTATTGTCCTTACTTTTATTGTATTGTAAACCATAGTGAAAGTTTTACTGTTACTATGCTATATAAAAACTAATAAAACTAGAAACTAGAGTGGTCTGGGCCATTGTTGGCTGGCAAGGGCTGGCCAGTCTGAATCCCAACATCCCTAGATCCTGGGGCAGAACTGGGAGGAGGCCCTATTAGGATGGGGAGAGAGATGCCTTGCTCTTTTGGCCTGGGGCCAACTGGTTGGGGGTGGAGAGCCTGAACTGCACTGCAGGATCGCCCGGTGGTGGAGATGGTGGCGGAGGAGCAGCCTGCTTCTCTCTAGCAGTGTATTAGCAGGGGCTACAGAAGGTGCTGGGATCTTGCCTCCATCATCCTCCTCTTCCTTCTCTTTTGATAATGAGGAGTTCTCTCCTGTGTAAATGTGTATCTGTTCATGTGCTCATTTACTTCAGGATGTGATGTACACCATCATACAAGCAGTTAGAAGGATTCCTTTCCTGGGAGAGGTGTAGGCAAAGGGAAGAGTTCCTAGCTATAGCACTTATGTCATATAGGTGGTGGCAAGGCCATAGAATGATTCCTTGACATACGGAAGCTTGATTTCAGTGATATTTTACATATTGGTGGCTCATTTGTGATATAGGCTCACAGTTGGAATCTGTGTCATGGTTTTTAGCATTGGTTTGTGGTCTACATACCAAGGTATCTAGGGCCATGAGGCAATACATAGTTGTATAGGATAGAGGGCATATACTTTCAGTGGGAATAAATTTAGGAGTGAATGCTAATCCCATGAAGGGTTTCCAACTAGGCCTGAGGGTGCCTTCCAAGTAATACTTCATGACAGTGCTACCCATGACCCAGGGAAATGCCAAGATCTAAGTATGTTTACATGAAGGTTTGTTAAAGCTCAAGGCAGATACAGGATTTTGTGAATGTGGCTGGTGATGGAAATAGGACAAAGATCTTGAGAAAATATTTCTGGTGGCAATATCATGACCTTACTTTCAGCCCCATTTTGCCTGGCTCACAGCCAGTCAAGCCATCTCCTCTTCTTCCAGCACAGCTCTCTGACCTTCTTCAAGTACTCAATCTCTACTAAGAAATAGGAATACAATGTGTGCAGTGCAGTTTCTGTCACCTCTATGCTGGTATGCATCTATGTATTCTACTGCTGTCTGATTAAGTAGCATGGCTCTCTGCACCTTTACTACACCTGGAAATAATACTGCTACCAAGTCTGAGAGTCCCCCAGAACAGGGACACTTCATGAACTGTCATGGTACCCATTTTCATAAGGGAGCAAGCTGGGCAGCTTTAGGGAGTAACAAGAAGCATTAAGAGGATCAATACTTTCTGGGATTACTGGGCTTTTGTTTCTAGGAACATTATTAATTAGAGGAAAACTGGTGTTCCCATTCATGTCACATAGAAGATAATCACACCGCATGATTAATGAATAAACTGCTGTTGATGATGTGATAATGCACACTCCCCTTTCTTTCTTCTTTTGTATTTGATTTACCAGTCTATGTGCAACAGGAGACCTTCAACAAAACCGTCACCTGGTTGTGGTATGGATATAATATTTCTTGCCCTCTCTACAGCTGCTCTGTAATAACCAATTGCAAAATATAGAGGCCAATATTCAGTAGGTCATTTTGAGGAAGTTATCCAGCTATGGTTAGCCAGTTAACTTGTCCAATATATTCAGCAGCCAGTGACTGAATATGGTTGATTAGGCCTAAAGGGGTCTGGCCTGATCTGACCAGATAAATCACTACTTATCCGGATATCTTCAGAGATATCCACCTTAGTAGAGTACCTTAAACAAAAAAATCACAAGTTCTGGGCCTCCCGGTGCGATGGGCAACCCCATCACCACCACATCCACCACCTCCACATGTATGCATCCACCTCTCCCCTTGGCTGTCCCACACCTTTAAAGCTGGGAAAGTTTAAAACTTTCATCCGACGATCGCTGCCAGCCTGGGTCTCTCCCCTTCTCAGCAATCCCGGTCACTTCTTGCATAAAGTAGTCTATTACCTAAGTAACGCGTCCAACATTACAAAGGTAATAACATTGGAAGCATACTGCTTAGTGAGAAACTATGCTTCCAGTGTTACATAGGTAATAGCTTACTTTATGCTAGAAAAATCCGGGATCACTGAGAAGAGCAATTCTAGCTTACAGGAGAGGGAGCTACTTTGGGATGCAATGGGTAAGTGGGAGAGTTTCAGCCTGGGGGAGGGGAGGGGGATGAGTGTAGGGGGCAGAGGAGAGACAGTTAAAGAATCTTTAGCAGGGAGGGAGGGGGAGGGGGAGGGGTGAGGCCGGTCCAGCAGTGATCGTCAGATGAAAGTTTTAAACTTTCCCATTTTTAAAGGTTTGGGCCAGCTTGTGGAGACAGCCAAAGGGGGAGAGGGGTACATACATGTGATGGTGGAATCATCAAGCCGGGAGACCTGTGACTTGTGTTGTTTTTTTTAAGGTGCTCTACTCACCTGGATATTTCTGAGGCCGGATAACTTTAGAACTGCTGTGAAGAAGGTCTAAAGCTATCTGGCTATCCTAGCCGGATATGCCCAATATTTGGATAGGTTAGCCGGATATCTCAACTCCTCCTCAGAACATCCCTGAAACACCCCTTTTTTATCTGGATAACTAATGACCCAGCTAGAATTTAGCTGGATAAGGGCTAAATATAGCCAGGTAAGCCATTTAGATGGATAACTATTACATTATCCATCTAAATGACTTTGATTATGGACCTCATAGGAACCAATATTCAAAATGGTGTCTTATATTCTTTTGCTACAGGGCCAAATCTCGACTTTCTAAAATGAGGTCATAGTTGTACTTTGCTATCGAGGCCTCCATTAAAACAATGACATGTCCCAGAGGAAGCTGTTGCTCATAATTTCACCTTTACTATTCTTCTGACTATTGATTTATGTTAACCCTTGTCATCCTTGCCAACTATTTCACTCTTGCATTATATGGCATTGGCAACACATGTACATACATCATGCTATCCGTTACTATATCCAGACATACCTATTGACTCTCGCCTTATTTGAAGGACAAATAGGAGCCCCTCTAGTGACTAGGGATGTAAATCGTTTTTGAACGATTAAAATTATCCCGATTTATGATTTTTAACGATATTTAAAAAAAAAAAAAAACAACATGATGATAACATTTCCCTCCCCCCCAGCCAAAATTGATTGTTAAGACGATCGATCACACGATTCACACCTCTACTAGTGATCCTAAAACAGATCTCAATCTGTCCCCACATCCAAACTCACACCTTTAGAGTCCTTCCTAGTAATCCCATGTACACCCTAACCTACCTTACCCCTACACCCCTAGAACCTCCCCTAATGACCCCACCATGCTCAATCTAACCTGCTCACACCCATGTCCAAACACTCAATAGAGGCTTCCCTAGTGAACCCCCCATGCACAGCCTAACTTGCCCCCACCCCTACTACTCACTATTTACTTACCCCACATAGATATGATGCCTGGTAATTAAAGTCTTGCTGCAGGCCTCTCAAGGCCTGGCTCGTTACATTCTCTGTCCTAGGATGGGGAAGAGTTCCTGTTCATGCTCCACCACCCGGGATGCCATCAGGCATCATCCCAGGCTATGAAGTTTGGTTGCTTAGCTGGTTGCACGGAATAAGCCCACCCTGGAAGAACCGGAAGTTGCACGTCGCGGAAGTGTACGCGTGCATGGTTTACATACAATGTTGCACAAACTAGCAACTACATGCAGGTTCACAAACCTTCACATACAACATATACGTTAAAATGATATATATTTTAAATTGTGCACACAAATGCATTCACATGATATAAAATACAAGGGTGCATGAGTGTGAAAGCCCATATGCATGCAAAAATGGGCTCTAGTGCAATTGTTTTAAAGTTATCCTCTTAACTTACTATCCAGAAGCTACAGTAATCAGATTTTTTGAACACTCATGTTGTATAGTGTTTTGAAAAGGAAGAAAAAAGTTTTTAAACTGAGGAAAATGCCCCACACTAAGGGCCTCATTCACTAATCATTTTTCCCTTAGACACAGAATGGGAGAAAACCCTTGGAAAATCAGGTCCTAAAGTTGAAGTCATGTTGCTGCACCCTTGAAGCTGGAAAAAAGTTTTTAAAAGTCCTGCTGAAGAGCCACTTAAAAGCAAATGTCAGCATAATTTAGCAATTGATAAAGAATCCAAGACCCATTTTGAAAGTTGGCTCCTACACATTTTGCAATTGGTTATTACCAGAGCAGCTGTAGAGAGGGCAGGAGACATTATATCCATACCACAGCCAGGTGACAAGTTTTGCTAAAGGTCTCCTGTTGCACATAAACTGGTAAATCGGTACAAAGGAAGAAAGAAAGGGGATTGTGCATTATCACATCATCAACAGCACTTTATTCATTAATCATGTGGTGTGATTATCCTCTATGTGACATGAATGGGAACACCAGTTTTTCTCTGATTAATAATGCTTCCAGAAACAGAAACCCAATAATCCCAGAAAGTATTCATCCTCTTAATGACGTGGGCCAACTGGAACCAGCAGTGTGATACTACTGTAAAATCAAAAGAATGAATGGAAGCAATAGTGATCAAATAATTTTCTTGTAAAAGAAAATGACAGAAAAATACACAAATGTTTTGTTTTTTATTATCTTTCATTTTTAGTTCACAATATTTCTGAATAGTGCCCACTGTTTACAAATAGTGTTCAGTCCCTGCCAAAAGGAAAATAAAAAAAGACCACAAAGAAATGACATTTGGACAAGAATGTCCCTCCAAAGAAATGAAATGAAATGAAGGAAAAGGATATTTTTTTGGCCTGCGCACCTCTACTTTTCTTTTCTTTGCAGGGCCTTGCTTTTTACTAAATATTTTTTGCCATTAACATAACGTATCACACCCTATGGGATTTGAATGTCTTCTATGTGATTGCTGCCTCCTTTTGGACAGCTGGAGAGAGCATAGAGGTGGATATTTAGTCTTTTATTTTCTCTTTGAAAATTGGAGGGTAATGCTGCATTTTTTTAAGGGGGTGGATGGGAGGCTTAACCTGAGTGTCGATACAGCTCCCAATTCCCCCAATCTTTGAGGGCAATAATCAAAATGCCAAAGGAGGTTGCAGGTCCATGAGTATATTGGGATCGCAGGCCTGTAAGTTCAGACTGAAAGGAAAACTCATCTATATTGAACCAGGCGCAAAGAACATGGTGATTTAAAAATGAAATCACAGGGGTAGATTTTAAATACTTGCGCGATCGCGTACTTTTGTTCGCGCACCAGGCGCGAACAAATGTACACTGGATTTTATAAGATAAGCGCGTAGCCGCGTGTATCTTATAAAATCCGGGGTCGGCGCGCGAAAGGGGTTGCACATTTGTGCAACCTGCGCGGGCCGAACCCAGCGCGCGCTGCCTGTTCCCTCCGAGGCCGCTCCGATTTCGGAGCGGCCTCGGAGGGAACATTTGTCTTTAATTTATTCACTGTATTAATTAACATACTGCATTTACATTCAGTCATTATTTGCTTAAGCAAGTCATTTTTGGAGTTCTTTTAACCTTAAATTCCAAGAAGTGTGAAGCTTAAGACAAAATACCATATTAATTGGGTCACTGGAGATGTCAGGCCAAAACAAAAAGGTGCAAATCTGTCCAAAGCTTTATTATTCAGCAATGATAGAGAAGGCATTGAATCAATCTGAAGAACTTTTTGGTGCACTTAAAATTCTGTTAAATGTTAAAATGTAAAAATATTTACCTCTGCAACTCTTTGTGAAAAGTCTGGACACTAATTTATTCATAAGATTGAACAACTGAGAGAGAGTCTTTTTTTATATTTAAAATCTGGGTTAAGAAAACATGAACAATGCTTCATTACCGGATTGATTTGTATCTTATACAGGAATTTCAGTATATAAAAATTAAAAATAAATAAATAAATAAATAAAATAAATATATTTCCATTTATGCCAGTGTTTATGGGTTCAACTGACCCTGGGGGAGGTAGAAGATATCATGGGTGGCTTGAATCCCACCAAATGTGGTTTTGAGCCTTGTCCTTGAGCTCCTATAAGGGCCAGTGCATGGCTGTTAGGAATATCATTAATGGCTCCCTAATAGAAGATGTGTTTCCAGGAGAGTGTAAATGCACAGCAGTGAGGGTTTATTGTAGAAGCAAATTCTTGAGCTGGAAAAAAATTCTGAATCATAGGACAATCGCAAATTGACCCTTTGTAGGAAAAGTCATGGAAAATCTATGAACAATCAACTGCTTGAGTTCTTGGAAGCTAAAGGATATGGGGGCTGACATTAAAAAAACAAAAGCTGAGCTCCTAAAGTTAGGAGCTATATTATTCAGCCAAACTTCAGAGCCCAAGTTTTCAGCTGAAAATTCACATATATTTAGGGGTCTCAAAATTAGGATCCTAAATGTAAGCCTGCTATTTATTTGCCTAGATTTAGGGTCCCAAATTAGATGCCTAGTTCTGAAAATCAGTGCTAAGCTTCTAAATTTGTTTCCCTGGACACTTTTTAGGCTCCTAAATTACACTGGGCTTTTTAGGGGGGGGAGGGAGGGTAATGTGTGGTATTTCACAAATTGCGTGCTATCTTTGCATTAGGACATGTACTGCCCAGAAAAGCCCTTAGTAAATAATTTTTAAAAGGTGAATTTTAAAAGCCAAGCGTGCACCGAAATTAGGGGATGCGTGAATAAATTGGACTTACATGCGCCAACCGTATTTGAAAATGTGCCCTTATACACGTGTAAATACCATAGCATGCACATCTAAAAAATTTTCCAAAAGGGGCAGGGAGTGGTTGTGATCTAGGCAGGGCATGGGCATTTTGGGCCCAGCCATGAGGTACAGGTGTGCGTGCACTAAGGTCCCCTGCCATGTAACTTTACTTCTGTTATGGGTGATATGTAAGTCATAAAATAAGAGGACTGAGCCATTTCTGAGGGGTTTAAAGGATCTGGGGTAACTGGGGGGAGTGTAGGCTATCAAAAAAGGGGGGGGGGGAGGGTTTGGAGGACCTAGCTGTTAACTGGGCGAACTAGTGGATGAACTGGTAAACTAGGAAAGGCGTGGGCACGCGCTCTCCTCTTAAAAACTCCCAGCTTGCACGGTAGAAGCGGGATTTGCCCACCCATGCGCGCAAATTATAAAATAAGCCATGTCCCTGGGCAAAATGTACATCCCTGATTGTAAGCCCTCCGAGGACAGGGAAATACCTACAGTACCTCAATCGAATCTGCTTTGAAATAGCTGAACAGTCACAAAAGATGGACTACAAATAAAAAAATAATCCCCCACTGAGTCAATTTATTCAGGAATTAAAAATATTTTTATGCAAATGATTTACAGTTATACTCACCTCTGGAGATGGACTGGAAACTGGTCCTTCAAAATATAAGTGAGTGTTTATTTGCAAATAAAGACTGGTTGATATCTAATATGCTACAATGATGTTTAGATAAAACTGAAATTCTCTGGATTGGGAGAGAAACTTCTAATCAGAAGTTAGAGAAGCTGATGGTGAATCAGGTTGATTTACCAGTCCAATTGAATGACAGGATCCTGGGAGTAGTATAAGACAGCAAGCTGTCAATGACTCCTTACATTCGTGCAGTCTATCATTCTTGTTTCAGGTGCTGTGACTTATCTCCCAAGCAAAGCATTTCCTGTAACATAATCATTTAAGACAGATAGTCCACACATTGGTTCTTACTCACCTAGAATGCTGGAATAGCCTGAGGTGCTCACGATAGTGCCATTTCATTGTACAGCTGTATTGGCTGTGCTCACCTCATGGCTGGCCAGCACTATTCTAATAATTATGGGACCCAACAGGTCAGGACTGACCATTCAACCCCCATGGATGGGTCAAAATAGGTTCAGGGAAGGACAGTAGGAAAGGCTTGGGGAAGCTTTTTTTTTTTTTAATTGCAGTGGTGCTTCAGGGATTTGGTGGTAGCAGAGGCTGTGGCAGTGACAGAAGGGGATGCTTTCTGAAATGAAAGAGAAAAACACAGAAAATGTCATTGAGTTTTTTGTTTCATTTTGAAATGGTACAAAATGAAACGAAAGGTTTCAGTGTGTTTTTCATGTCATTTCAAAATTAATGCACAGCTCTAGTGGTTATTAAAGAAGAGGCTGAGAATCAGAGAAACCAGGGTTCAAATCCTGCTTCTCCCACAAGCTCACCTTTGGTAAATCACTTCACCATCCATTGCCTCAGGTACAAACTTAAAGGTAAATTTTCAAAACATTATGCACATAAAAATTAGTATATATGCACCATAAGTAGCCTCTACTCGTACGTTCCGTATTTTATAAAAGTCTAAAGTATCTGTGACTGTTCACATTCACGCACACATAAACATGTATAAAAAAGGAGCAGTCTAGGAGCATTCCCGAGTACGGCCTACAGTTATGCCAGTAAGTAATTATTTTAAAAGACACATGTGTACATTTTCCAAATTACTCGGTTGTTCAGCGAGGCGCCGGAACCCTCGCTGAACGACCTCCTGCAGTCGATCTCCTGCCGGCGCCATTTTCCGTACGAAAACGATTTGCGGCGGGAAATCGCTCCCTGACCCCCGCTGGACCTCCAGGAACTTTGGCCAGCTTGTGGGGGGCCTCCTGACCCCCACGAGACTTGCCAAAAGTCCAGCGGGGGTCCGGAAGGACCTCCTGCCGTCCAATCGTGTTCGTCTATGGCCGCCGCCATTTTTCGCCGCCATTTTGGAAAATGGCGCCGGCTGAAGACAACAAGATTGAGGAGCAGGAGCCCGTTCCGGACCGCTGCCGTTCCGGACCGCCGCTGGACCCGCAGGTTATTTAAGTCATTTGGGGGGGGTTCGGGAGGGTGGGGGATTTAATTTAAAGGGTCGGGGGTGGGTTTTAGGGGGTTTTAGTGTGCCGGCTCACGATTCTAACGATTTATAATGATAAATCGTTAGAATCTCTATTGTATTGTGTTCCATAACGGTTTAAGACGATATTAAAATTATCGGACGATAATTTTAATCGTCCTAAAACGATTCACATCCCTAATATATATATATATATAGTTTTTCTTCATCTATCCCCAATTTCCTGCTATTTCAGCTCCCAAGTTCACTCCACCTTGTTTTATTGTAACTTTGCTTCTTGTTCAATGGTATTGTTAATGTTACAACTCCTTGTTCCTTGTAAACCGATATGATATGATACGTATCATGAATGTTGGTATAGAAAAGAGTTAAATAAATAAAATAAAAATAAATAGGTGGTTTAAGTACACACGTTCAATGCACTGATATAAGAAGTTTCAATGCATTGCATGCATTCATGCATGTCTACATATGCGTATATGTTGCTGGTAGAGATACATGTAATTTATAACATGCATGTATATCATATGTGTGTGTTATAAAATACTATAGTAAATCTTCATGTGGCCTTGTACAATGTATATGCTACTGCGCACAGTTGTTTGAAAGTTATCCTCTTTGGAGGTCATTTTCAAAGGAGTTATATATATATATAAATGTAACACACTATAACAGTGACTTTCAAAAGCATATTTACCCACCTTAAATGCACTTAAACTATGTAAACCCCATTGACAACTCAATGCCATATATTGTAGCAATTTTCAAAAGCCCACTTACATGGGTAAAGGGCATTTACAAATGTAAAACCTAGTTTAATGCATATAAATCTTTTTGAAAATTACCCCTTTAAATTGTAAGTTCTTTGGGGCAGGAAAATACTAGGGATGTTGTTATGACCGTCTGCCGCAGACAGATGCGACCACTATTACTCACTTCATGCCTCACTGCCCTCTCTCCTCTGGGAAGACTCGTGGCTGTGGCTAGCCGCCTCCGACCCTCATGGCTCCGCTTCAGGCCTCCTCTGTGCGGTGAGGACGCCGCCAACCGCCATGTTTCTCCCGGACCTCCCTAGGCACATGTGCGCGCTCCAGGTCCCTTCCTTATGGACGCCAGGGCGGGAACCTCAGGGCATCTCCCCTTGATGACATCACTAGCCCTGGACTCTTAAGCACCATTGAGGCCTTCTTCTAATCGACTTGTCAACGAGTTCCCTCCTTGCTGAATCCTACTACGCTCTCTACGGATGTTGGTTCCTGCATCCTGTGGTGTGAGACACTCTCGGGTACCCGCTCCTCGGGGGCCCTGCTCCTGTCTCTGGCTATCCGCTCCTTGGAAGGCCCTGCACCTCGGATGCTGTCCACCTTTCTCCTTCCTCGGGGATTGCTTCAGTAACTACTCTGCTCGTGAGCCTCCACTTCGGTGTACCCCGCTCTGCGGACCATTGCCATACTACTCTGCCTCATGGAGAACTAGCGCTGGTGTACCACGCTCCGTGGGCCACTGCCATCGCTAGGGACCAGCCGCGCCTCCCATTCCTTGAGTCTGCGCTTGTGAACCTTGACTGTTTGGTGCTCTCCCGCTCCTCAGACCAATGCCTTGTTATTGCTACCACATCTTGCTCCCCACTCCTCGGGGTAGCATTCTTCCATCACTCTGAGACTGTGCCACACTTCCCCACTCCTCGGGGTAGTGTTCCTTATATTACCAGAGACCCCTGGTTTCCCCGTGTCTCTGATCACCTACGTCATTCCTCCTGTACTAGACACTCTTTGTGGCTCCACCCCCGGGGTTGCTCTCTCTGCACTTCCTGCTCCTCGAGGCCTATTCAGTACTCCACCACCAGGGGGTTCCTATCTGGCTCATCTCCTCCACAGCCCAGCCTTCCACTCTCTCCCGATGGTGAGGCTCAACAGGGCTCCTCCCCATGGGCGGTACCATCTCTCACCTCGGGCCAAGGGCCCACTAACCCACGAATCCTAACAGATGTGCTGTCATTTGAAATGAAATAGGCAATGTCAATGACATTGTCTATGTCATTTCAAGATGTTTTCTAAACTAAATGATAGAAAATAAACCTCAAGATTTGCAAATTGTGCGCACTAGTTCCCTGGGCAAATATAGTAGCCCAGGTGTCTTGGAAGACACCCCCCCCCCCCATCCCACCCCCTTGTCACCTCTGGAGGTGGCCAAATTTCTCCCAAAAATGTAGTATTAGCGAAAACAAAACAAAACTCTGTTCCCATGTATCACTCTCTCCCCCAACCCCTCCCATTTGTTTAAAAATAGCCATTCCCACCCCCTGGCTGCCAGCCCCCATATCATCTAATCTAACCCATCCTCATAACCCCCCCAGACTTACCCAAATCATCCTGGTGGTCTAGTGGGGTACTAGGAGTGAGCCCTTTGTTCCTGGTACTGGTGGCCTTCATTTTCATAAATGTGCTGATCCTTTGCTTCTATCATGTGATAGAGGTTACCCAGTAGCAGAAGTAGCTCATGGTAGGCATATAGGCAGTCAACACCATTTTTGGAAAATGGTGGTTGCCAACTCCAGGAGCAGAGGGATATCTCCCAGGCACCTAATAGACCAACACCAAGATGATTTTGGTAAGTCTTGAGGGGGGGGGGGTTTGGAAGGGTGGGTGATGTGATGACTGGCAGCCAGGGGATATTGTTTTAAGCAAAAGAGATGGGTTGGAGGTTGGGATTGGAGAAGGGCTATGGGAACATGGATTTTTTTGTTAATACTACCTTTTTGAGGGAACTTTGGCTGCCTCCACGTGCAGTGGGGATGAGGCACAGGAATCTCCAGAGACCCCTGCGATCTAACACTGTTTTTCTTCTTGGAAAATAGTGCATCCTATTTGCAAATAGCATACATTATTTGTATATAGTGTGCACTATTTGCAAATAGGATGCACTATTTTCTGAAATGAAAACCAAAATGAGAAAAAAACCCCACAAAATTTAAAAAAATAAAAATGCATGCTCACAAAACAACATGAGAAACTAAAAGAATTTTTGCCTTGCATACCCCTAGAAAATACTTATTGTACCTGAAATTTAACTCACCTTGAGCTTAGGTTGAGAAGGATCACTGACTGCATTCATCGTCTTTCCTCCTGTTGCACAGAATCCTGCAGTGTTTTCTGTTCATGTGCACTGGGGCAAAGGTTAGATTTTCAGCCTCTCCATGAGGCTTCAGATGAACATGGCCAAGAGATCCACAGAGACAGTCACAAACAGTGTTGAGACAGCTAACTAACTCCATATCCTGGGTGACACACTGTGCCCAAATCTAATTCTTAAAAGCTCAAACTGCTTTGGGATTTCTACTGACCAAGATCATGGTCTTGGTGGTGAACCAATCCCCTAAACATAGCATTGTTTCCTATGGGAAAACTGGTTAGCAATTAACATTGTTTCCAAATGTGACTTAAGTGCAAGGACTTCCTGCACAATTATCTAGGTGGAAAATGATCAAGAGGTAGATCACTATAGATAAAGCAGCTAGTAAAAAAAAACCCAGATGTTCTTAATATGCGTGTCCTTTTTGTGTTTCAATAAAATACAATGGCTCTTTTTTACAAGAAGAAATGGGCAAAATTAAGTTATTTTCCAGATCCGTGTATGGCTGCATTATTATAAGTAGCAAAGCCAAAAGCTAAGCAATGTCATGAAAATGAAAAGGTTTGGATGCTCTTCACTCTCATAACTTCCGTTCATGCCACAAATTTTATTTTCAAATGAAGAGAAACACTTATGAGATGTCTGAGCCATTAACTCGTTAAAATACTGTAATGCAACTATAAGGTTCACATCATGTACTACCAAGTTCATATTTTTCTTGAGGTTATAAAACTGGAATTGGCACAAATCTTTAAGAGCCCACTTTTCAATAGACAGCAAAAGACACCAAATGTGCATGTAACTAGGCAGGCAGAGATTTATTCTAGTATATTATAAACTGTGTGACAAGAAGCAGTTTTATGAAATATCACATATTTCTGCCCCCAAAATACATGCATATGTTTTAGTATGAGGGTAATTATTTGTAATGCAGAAAAACGCATACTTTTTCTTCTCATTTTATATTTTATGTTCATAATAAATGGCGAGTTGGCAAGTGAAGTTTTGCCTGTGGCACTTAACATGGAATGGGTCCGGCATGTTCATTCCATGAGGCATGATGGTCCTTTCATTTTAAACCTGCACTTGTTGGGGCAGATTTTAAAAGCCCTGCGCGTGTAAATCTGGCTGGATTTACACGCACAGGGGGTTACACGCACCGAGCCTATTTTGCATTGGCCCGGCGATGCACACAAGCCCTGGGATGCACGTATGTCCCGGGGCTTTGAAAAAGGGGTCGGAAGGGGGTGGGGGCGAGGGTGGGGCACCGGTCCAGGGGCAGTCTGGAAGCGGGACCGAGGTCTCCGGCACAGCGGCCGTGCCGGGGGATCGCGCGCCGGTACTCGGCTGGCGCGCGCAACTTACGCCTGCCTAAAGGCAGTCTCAACTAACAAAATAAAGGTTGGGGGGGGGGTAAGTAGGGCTGGGGGGCGAGTTAGGTAGGGGAAGGGAGGGGAAGGTGGGGGGGGCAGAAGAAAAGTTCCCTCCGGGGCCTCTCCGATTTCGGAGCGGCCTCGGAGGGAACAGAGAAAGCCATCGGGGATCCCCTAGGGCTCGGCGCGCGCAAGGTGCACAAGTGTGCACTCCTTTGCGTGCGCCAACCCCGGATTTTATAACATGCGCGCGCCGGGTTGCGCGCACAAATCTACGCCCACGCGTACCTCTTAAAATCCTGCCTATTGTGTTTTGATTTGTGGGTTAGGGAAGGAGATTTGGATAGGGTGACTCTTGTTTAAGAACATAAGAACATAAGAAATTGCCATGCTAGGTCAGAGCAAGGGTCCATCAAGCCCAGCATCCTGTTTCCAACAGAGGCCAAACCAGGCCACAAGAACCTGGCAATTACCCAAACACTAAGAAGATCCCATGCTACTGATGCAATTAATAGCAGTGGCTATTCCCTAAGTAAACTTGATTAATAGCCGTAAATGGACTTCTCCTCCAAGAACTTATCCAAACCTTTTTTGAACCCAGCTACACTAACTGCACTAACCACATCCTCTGGCAACAAATTCCAGAACTTTATTGTACGTTGAGTGAAAAAGAATTTTCTCTGATTAGTCTTAAATGTGCTACTTGCTAACTTCATGGAATGCCCCCTATTTCTTCTATTATTCAAAAGTGTAAATAACCGCTTCACATCTACTCATTCAAGACCTCTCATAATCTTAAAGACCTCTATCATATCTCCCCTCAGCCATCTCTTCTCCAAGCTGAACAGCCCTAACCTCTTCAGCCTTTCCTCATGGGGGAACTGTTCCATCCCCTTTATCATTTTGGTTGCCCTTCTCTGTACCTTCTCAATCGTATTGTCCCAGGAGGCTCTGCATGGCCTTGTGCTGATTTGAACCAAGCAGTGAGGCCTAGGCCCTCTGGTTGGTTGGTCGTCACGAGGACTGAAATAGTAGGAGGGGAGAGGGGTGGATTTATAAAAGGTGTCATCATTGTCGCAAGGCATTCTCTCTCACCAGATTTTTTGTTCTTCCCTCTGCTCACCCATTGCTTTGTGTTTTTTTGTTGGGGTTGTTCTGTAGCTGTCGCAGTTTGAAAATCCAAGCCCTTACTAGTCGATTTTCAGAGGCTTGCGTGTGCTAAAACTGGGAGATACAGGCGTGACTTGGACTCACGCGCACCACGCAGATTTTAAAAGGCCTGCAGCCTTGTGCGTATCTCCTTGTACGCGATTAAAAATGTTTTCTGAAAAGGGGTGATGCATGGGCATGGTTTGGGTGCTACATGGGTGGGACATGGGCAGGCCAGGATTGCACCATGAAGTCAATTCGTAAGTAGTTACACGCACCAGCGCGCGCCAGGGTCCCATACCACGTAACTTTACTTCTGCTATGGATGGCATGTAAGTCATTTAACAAAAAAACGAGGCTAGTCAGCGGGGTTTTAAGGCTCGGGGCTACTAGGGTAAGAGGGAGACAAGTTAGCTAGGGGGTTTAGGAAGTCCTCTCCTTTACTGGGGGGAACTGGGAGCAAACTGGGAAAAAGGCCTATTGTGTCACCGCGCGTACCTACTAAAATTCCCCCCACTTACACGCTCGAGACAGCATTTGCACGCACATGTGTACGTCAGTATAAAATAGTGCACACTTGTGCATGCGAATAACGGATTTTAAAACACTCGTGTATATATGTACATATACATGCATTTGCCAGCATGTGCACATTTGTGCATGTGCACGGGTCTTAAATTTTACTTCTTAGGGTTTAGGAAGTATACATTGTTTGTTTCTGGAGTGGGAGCATAGAATAACTCAGGGCAGTACTGGCTCCATCGAGTTCATCTGCTGGGTTGGGGATCATTCACGGTTGGGACTTGGCAGGGGGTGGCTAGGTGTGGCAGAGGTCCGCAGATGCCTACCCCCCATCCCACCTTCCCTTCCCTTCCCATACCTCCCCCGCCCTTTCCCCCTACCTTTTTCTTGTTTTAACTTTTGTTGTAAAACTTACTTCAGCCCTGGGGCTGAAGTAAGTTGCGTGCGCCGGCCAACCGCCAGCGCACGATCCCCAGCACAGCAGCAAATGGCCACTGTGCTGGGAGCCTCTGACCCCGCCCCAGACCGCCCCTTTTTGCAAGACCCGGGACTTACACACGTCTCGGGGCTTTATGCGCGTCGCTGGGCCTTTTGAAAATAGGTCCAGCGCACGTAACCTTTTGAAAATCCGGCCCTATATATGCATGTACATGTTGCTTACATGTATGCTGATTGTGCACATAAAAACTTTTTGAAAATTAACCTGTCAATGAATATGCTAAAGCCCAATTGATTTGTTTAATTGGATATAATAAGGCAATTGAGTCCTCAAAAAAATGTTTTTTACTCAATTGTTGCTGCTCAGAACCACTAGTAGAGCGTTTCATATTATGAATCATATTATGAATCATCTCTCTAGTCAGCCTGAGCCCAAAATGAATTTAGGAAATCATATTCATTTTGCTGACAATTTAGAAGGTAAGATTGCTTGCATTTATAAAGAATTAGATAACATAAATAATATACATTTACAGTCAGTTAGTCTTTCTGTTAGAAATTCTATCTCTGGCCTAAATTCATTTATTAGACCTTGAAAAAATTGATGAGTTATTGATTGGAATGAGAGCTATAACCTGTTCCCTAGCTGCCTGCACATCCTGGCGAATAAAATCTGCCAGAATGGGACTGCTAGATCATTTGAAGTTCATTGTTAATACTTCTTTACCATAGGGTATCCTTTGCACTCTACAGTATAACTAGGGACCTTCATTTTCAGTTTTTATTTTATTTTTCCTAGGAATTTCACTGTTATAACAAAAAACTCGGTCGAAAAATGACTTTGTTGAAACACACAGGAAATAGTGGAAAAAATCATTTTTCCACTGATGTTTTTTGTTAAAACATTGAAATTTCCAGGAAAAATAAAATAAAAACTGAAAACAAAGATCCCTAAGCATAACCTTTGCTGAAAAAAATCAACACTGCATCCCAATAATTTGGATAATTACAGGCCAGAATCTAACTTTCCATTCCCTTGGAAAATTGTTGAATGTGCAGAGGCCCAACAATTACAACAGTTAATGGATGGTAATAATTACTTATATGGTTGTCAATCCGGCTTAAGAACAGTTTTCAGAACTGAAATGGCTCTAAGAGCTGTAATGGATGACCTTCGCCTTGCTCTTGACAGGTAATGTTGTTCTCCTGGTCTTCCCACATTTTTAACTCCTGCTTTTGACTATTACTCATAATATTTTGTTGAGCTGTTTCTCAGATCTAATTTATATGGCACTATGTTTAATTTGTGCATACCTGGAAGAAGAAAGAGCTCATATTCTGGCTCCTGATGTGCAGAGTGATCCATGAATCAATATTATCCCCTGTGTTTTTCAACATTTACCCGAGTGCATTAGGAGTAATTATTCATGGATTTGGCATATATTTTCATTTTAACATCAATGACATACAGCTATATATCTTAAACTTTCTGACTCATCTGAGAGCAGTTTAAAGTGAAACCTATGTTTGAATGAGGTGGCAAATGGGATGATTGTAAACAAATTAATGATAAATCCAAAGAAAAGTTCTAGGAGTGGCTAAGGCATTGTCTCAAGGTCTGATTGCATGTCCCTTTTTGGCAGGGGTGATCTTCGCATTTAGTACAGAAGCAGGTGGTCTGGGATGCTTGAATCTCTGCCGTTGCTAAACCCCCTTTTATTCGATCACACCAAATTCGCAAACTTCATCTGGGTTTTGTTGAGCAAGGTGTTTTAGCTATGGTGATCCTTGTCTTGATCACTTTGCAGCTAGTTTGCTTCCTTTTGGTGGGTCTGCCTCCAAAAAAGCATTCATAGATTAAACTGGTCCAGAATACCACTGCAAGATTGTTCACCACACTAATCTCTGTGAGACTCTGTCTCTTATCCTTGGCTCTGAAATACATTTTGTATTCATTTTAAAAATCTCGTATTATTTTTAAAGTTCTTCATGGTATTTATGCAATTTTTTCTAAAGCATTGTTTAATGTGCTATGTAGTACCTAGTTTGGTCCCTACATTCATTTAATGGTGCTTTTTTTGGTTATACCTTTTAAAAAGAGGCAAGATTAACTGGTACAAAGCATATGGGCAATTTTCTTGCATTGTCGCTGGCCTATGGAATGCTTTCCCTAAGGAAACCAAATATTTTATGTCCTGCTTTTTCGGTAGTAGCTCATGACAAATTATATTCAGGTACAGTAGGTATTTGCCTGTCACAGTACACTCACAATCTAAATTGCTACCAGGGACAGTAATTTTCAAAGCTTCACTCAGGCACATGTATGCGCGCATTGCCAGTGCGCACATATCAACACGCCAATTTTATAACATGCACGCGTTTATAAATGCGTGCATGTTATAAAATTGGCTATCCGTGTGCACATGTACTCAGAATTTTACTTTGACACGTGCATGTGCACATGAATCCCATTTCAGTCGCGTAAGGAGAATATTTTAGTAGGTACACGTGGCGATGCGATAGGCCTCTTTCCCAGTTCCCTCCCAGTTCGCCCCTATAAAGGAACAAACTTACTAAACCCCTTACTTAACCTGCCTCCCTTTTACCCTACCTGCTTCAACCCCTAAAACCCTGCTGACTACACTAGATTTTTTTTGTCCTCATTCTTACCCGCCGTCCATAGCAGCAATAGGTTACGCGATCATCCAATCCTGGTGCGTGCTTCTTGGCAACACTGACTTGCTGCCGCTGTCCTGACCTGCCCACTCCCCACCCACACCTTGCCTATGTCTTGTCCCCCCCGGTTCGCCCCTTTTTTGCCCTTCCTTTATTCACATACTGGGAGATACGCGTGTGGCTGCAGGCCTCTGAAAATCCACGTGGCCCGCCACATCCTGGTCACGCACGTATCTTCTGGATTTCCCACGCATAGGGCGTTTAAAATTAGCCCTTAATGCAAAAGAGGGTAAAGTGATTTGACTAAGATCGCAAAGATGGCAGTAGGATTTGAAACCTGGTTTCTATGGGTCTTAGCCTGCTGATCTAATCATTAATCTACTCCTTCACTCCAGATACTACTTATTTGTTTTTTAAGAAAAAAAAATCACTCTGGTAATTTCAGAAAGCATTTTAATTTTCTGATCTTTTATCTATTATGCTGTTTTATCTATTTTTCTAATTTTTTTTTATGGATGAGCTATTATACATTTTTATGTGTTTTTATCAATGTAAATTCTGTATTATGGTCTTTATTTTGTTTATTCACAGTTTTACCTCACTTTGACAGGGTAATTTTCCAAACACAACAACATGCACTATGTTAGCACATCACATAGCTAATTTAGCTTACCTGTAATATTTTCACATCACAAGCTGAGAAGTGCCCAGACAGGCTTTTATTGCATTTTTTTTTTGGGGGGGGAAGGGGGAGAGAGAGAGAGAGAGAAAGAAAGAGACTCTTTATAAGGCTCTTATATAAGTAAACTATTTAGACCACTATAAGAGAGGCAACTAGTAATTCTGAGTGAGATTTTGGTGGTGGGCTAGGTTTTGGGGAGCAGTTTTGCATGAACAGTCAGAAGTACAAATGGCACAGTAGACATCAGTGAAGATTTGATGTGATTTGGAGTGATGACAGGTACACAAAGATGAGATTTGTACATTGTACACTCGACCTTGATTGATAGCAGCTAGGTAGAGAGTGCATCAAGCTAGGTCGAGAGTACATTGTACATTTCTCATCTTTGTGTACCTTTCATCACTCCAAATCACATAAAATCTTCACTGATGTTTACTGTGCTGTTCGTACCTCTGACTGTGCATGTAAAACTGCCTCCAAAACCTAGGCCACCACCAAAAAGTTCAGGAGCCGATGCAAAAAAAAGTGTGGAAAGCGGGCGCTGAAAAGTCAGCGCCCACTTTCTTAATGTGTGCATGGTGCCCCCTTTGCGGGCACCATGCACACATTAAGAAACGGCATTGGTTTTCATAACTGCAGTCTGCCAGTTATGAAAACCGATGCCGAGCTTATCGGCGTCGGTTTTCATAACGCAGCCGGCTGGTTATGAAAACTACCTGTTTAAATTGTCTTATTCGTCCTAAACGATTGCACATCCCTATTAGGCAGGTATGTTCCTATTCTTAGATCCTAAAGAGAAGTAAGTCACTGTTTTTAATAGTACTTCTTTACTTGTTCTTAAAGTCTGTTCAGCACACCACATTACAAACCAAGTTTTCAGTCTACTAATGAACTGGTCATCCTTCATGGGAATTCTTTGGGAAGTGGAAATATGAGAGGCTGCAACAGATTTAACAGGCTAAATTGAAGCTCCATTAGCTGGAGTTCTGTCTTGACAGGTAGTAATTCGTTGCCCCAGCACAACAGCTGAATAGGTTTATCAGTCTGCACTGGAAGTCACACAAAGCAAGTATTGTTTTAGGTTTCTTCTGTCAAGGAAGTAAGAGTCTCCGAAGACAAACATACTCATCTTGCAGGTGAGGAAAAATCTGAAAACAATCTTAATCCCCAACTGGTTTAGCTACTTTTAAAGTCATTGGTTTCTTTATTTTCCTTGTTGCTATAAATAGAACTGAGAGAACTTGTAAAAGCTTTGAGATACACAAAAGAAAAGTTTTCTGAAGCCCAGAGCTGTGAGCACAGAGCATAAGTACAATTAACGGAGAACCGGTTAAAGAAAAGTTATGTTATTGGGCAGGTACACAAGATAATAAATCCACTTGTCCTCAGAGAATTTCTAAAATGCATACTATACTGAAGATACTGAGTTCTAGTGTGACTGTGAACTAGCTGAGTGTCAATAATATAACAGGGCTGTGCATTTGTTTGAAATGGGAAATGTTAACAAAAAAAGTTTCTGTTTTATTTTCATTCATTTTTAAAACAAAGCAAATGAAAATGAATGAAGTTTTGTTTTCATTTGTTTTGCATTAAAGTTTTTTAGCCAATCACAAAAAAACCCTCCCTCCCCCTCCTCCAAACCATATTTTCTTTTGTTTTTCTCATGGGGCAGGAACGATCCCCGGCCATTGCTGCCCTGCTTAGAAATGGCACCAGCAGACCAAGGCTGGTGCCTTTTTTTATTTATTTTCTACAAAATGGTGCTGACCAGGCGTAGACCCAGGTCAGTACCATTTTATATTGAAGAAATTAACAATGCTTCTGACATCATTTCTGAGTACAATTCCAGTGGGACTAGAGCAACCGGGGATGAATCCTGCCCTATGAGAAAAAAAATGGTAAGAGGATTCTGGCAGCATGGAGGGATGTTTTTATATATTTCTCCAATGGGGCTCAACATTTTGCTTTATTTTTCCTTTCCTATATCTTCCTTTTTCTAAATTTCATTTGTTATTTAATCTATTTTTATTTATGAATAAATGAATAGAAACAAAACAAACCACAAAAGGACAAAGCAAAGCATAAAAAAATGTCTGTGAACACTTCAGTTTTACAATTTCTCAGAAAAATTCAGGTTGATACAACCCAGCAAAGAGGACAATTTTTAAAAGCCATTTAATGTAGTAAATGGCTCCTTGCCCAGTAAAATAACTATTTGAAAATTGTTCACCCTGTATGCAGGTAAAAGTATGCATATTGTTCCACAACATACATACTTTCTCCCGCGTTTTTGGGAAAACATTTCCAGGACAGGATTAGGGCAGAGGAGATAAAAATGCACATAATTTTGCATCGTCAAAACTATGTGACTTGCTTTTACAGAAAAAATATCTGCAGAAAAATGCAGATCCACATTTTTGCTGGTACCTTTTTCTTGGGGAATATTTTAAGGGAAAGTACAAATGTACTTTCACTTTGATAACTGGTGCAAAATTCACAGATAAAAACAACTGCTCCTAGTTTGGAAAATTGCCCCTAAATATATTGGTACATCCCACATCAAATTAATTTACATAGCTGATACAACATTATCCAACAAAAAAACTGACTTGGCAATGTACAATGACATAATATGCAGAGAAAAAAAAATAAAACCAGGGAAGGTAACTTTCAACCATGTGGCCCCACATATGCACGTGTATGAGTCCGTGCAGATTTACTATAGTATTTCAGAATCTGCTTGGATGTGTCTATGGAGCTCTTAAAATACACATATTTGTGATCTCATAATTACACATGCATTTTTTATATTTGCGTAAAAATACGCCCATAGCTAGGTAGTTGAATGCATGTATATTTTTACATGCACACTCATGGATTTCCTGATTTGCCAGGGCTGGTTCATTCCCAATATGGTCACCTGGCATGGCAGCCAAATTTTTCAAGGGATGTGTCAAGGCTAGTGCCCCTAGTGGTGAGGCACAAGTTCCTCCTGTTCCCAAGCCGTGGAGCCAGGAGGAACAATAAATGAACGAGGTAGGCCTGCAGGCTTAATTTAATCATGGGGCTTCCTATCCCTTCAGGTTTAAGTACATTGTGGA
This sequence comes from Rhinatrema bivittatum, assembly GCF_901001135.1. Taxonomy (NCBI): domain Eukaryota; kingdom Metazoa; phylum Chordata; class Amphibia; order Gymnophiona; family Rhinatrematidae; genus Rhinatrema; species Rhinatrema bivittatum. The sequence continues at coordinate 128,397,389 of NC_042618.1, forward strand.
AACTAGGACTGTGGGTAGGGATAGGGGCATGGGAGTGAGGGTAGAGGGGTTTGAGGGTGTTAGGAGGGGTCTTTGTGGTGGGGGAGTGTTTGGGAGCATTTGGTGTTGGGGGTAAGGTTAGGAAAAGGGAGAAGGGAGAAGGGAGAAGGGAGAAGGGAGGGCTTTCAGAAAGCTTTTGGGTGGTGGGGGTCAGGTGGGGGTTAGGGGCATTTGATGGTGGGGTGGAGGTTGGATGTGTTAGTGGTGGGTTTGGAGGACATTTGGGGTGGGAGGGTAAGAGGAGTCATTGTGGGTTTATGATAGGGCAAGAGGCAATAGGCATATATCAATGCAAAAATTGATTCATATTTCATTATTGGCATGCCCAATATCCATGTGTTGCTAAAGTATTATACTGCAGAGTTAAATAAAAGGGTAGTATAAAAATGGAATAATTTAGACAAAGGTCATTGAAAAGTAAAGATCCAGGTAAGGGAAAGAACATCCTTAGGTACATGGATGAGGCAAGGCTGGAAGGCAGGCTAGGGATCTGCTGCTGAGGAAAGGTAGGGATGTCTACTATATCCTTTTATAGGGCTGAAGGAGATGACATCATTCTTGGGCGCCATAGCGTTTTCTCACCATAGGCCCTTTAACTGCAGAAGCATTGGGCATGATGCGCCTAAACAGAGGCTGGAGATTGTTGTTCTGGTGGCATCCTGCCATGCACAGGGAGATCAGCAGCATGTGACATGAAGGAAGGTGCTGCAGCTTTGGGATAAGCGTAGCAGCTTGCGGGGGCATCCAGGAAGATGCCAAATGAAACAACATGGAATGGCCTGCTATCTCCCTCTTGAAACTGGGTACCTTGGCTGTTCTGGGATTGTACCTGCTCTAAAGTATTTTCTGGCCTGGTGGCAGGACACCATATATAGCTGTATGAAGGGAGAGCAAAGAACCAGGAAACAGAGTCAAGGCTTCAATTGAAAAAATGAAATATACTGTTCTAAAGAACTTGTAACATTGAACTAAGAGATTTGTATGCCTATTTCCTTGTATAGATTGAGGACCTCAAGAAGAAGGCCCAGGAGCTAAGCCAGAAGGAAGGACAATGGTTGGACCATCAGCAGGCCAGGCAGAAGGAGGCCAGAAGTAAATTCATTAAATGTCCATCAGGGAGATATCAACATGGTCTGTCTATTTCCTTCTTCCATAATAGCTCCCACTATAGCCATGCTACTCTACAAGACCCTGTCTCTGCCCAGAGCTTCATTCTTGGCAATTCCCTAGGTCATTACTCAAAGGCTATCTGTAAACCAATAGTTGTAGCTTTTGTACTCAACCAAATATGAAGTCTACTTACTGAGTGTTGGAAATGAGTGTCAGCTGCTGTGTGACATCTAGGGAGGAGGAGTGAGGGACTAGTGTCTTGTGCAGAATGTCCACAGGCAAAGAGCAGAGGACCTAGATGGTTTCTTCTGCTGCTTAGGACCAGGCAGGCTTCCACAGACTGGCTGGCACCCCTGAACTGGCATGGCTTGGGGATCTGTATAAAACGTGTATAGTAAGGAGGACCTTTTAGGTAGCATTCAGATCCTGAATGCAGCCCACTACAGGGATGGTAGTCAGTTAGTCCAAAGCAGCAGAAGCAGCAGCAGCCCTCTAGGCCCAGTCTGGAGTTACATGATGTTAGGTTCCGTATTAGGAGCTACCAACTAGTAAAGAGATCTAGACGTCATAGTGGAAAATACACTGAAATCATTGGCTCAGTGTGCTGCGTAGTCAAAAAAGCAAACAGAATGTTGGGAATTATTAGAAAGGGAATGGTGAATAAAACGGAAAATGTCATAATGCCTCTGTATCACTCCATGGTGAGACCGCACCTTGAATACTGTGTACAATTCTGGTCACCACATCTCAAAAAAGATATAGTTGTGATGGAGAAGGTATAGAGAAGGGTGACCAAAATGATAAAGGGGATGGAACAGCTCCCCTATGAGGAAAGACTAAAGAGGTTAGAGCTGTTCAGCTTGGAGAAGAGTCGGCTGAGTGGGGATATGATAGAAGTGTTTAAAATCATGAGAGATCTAGAGCGCGTAAATGTGAATCAGTTATTTAAATTTTCAGATAATAGAAGGACTAGGGGGTACTCCATGAAGTTAGCATGGGGCACATTTAAAACTAATCAGAGAAAATTCTTTTTTACTCAATGCACAATTCAACTCTGGAATTTGTTGCCAGGGGATGTGGTTAGTGCAGTTAGTATAGCTGTGTTTAAAAAAGGATTGGATAAGTTCTTGGAGGAGAAGTCCATTAAGTTGACTTAGAAAATAGCCACTGCTATTATTAGCAACGGTAACATGGAACAGACTTAGTTTTTGGGTACCTGCCAGGTTCTTATGGCCTGGATTGGCCCCTGTTGGAAACAGGATGCTGGGCTTGATGGACCCTTGGTCTGACCCAGTATGGCATGTTCTTATGTTCTTAAGTGCATATTATATTGCTCTGGGTCAGTATATATGCAGGATAGCAGTAGCCAAAAGTAGCTCAGCTCTTCAGGACTACTAATTCGCATCTGGGTATTCCAACTATTGTATACCAGGCCCCTACAATTGAGCTAAGGCTACTGGTGTGTAGCAGGATGCCTACCTTGAACCAGTACATAAGAGCTGGCACACCTGCATTAGCAGCAAAAATGGTACCTCATGGTGTCATTGCTAATGTCCCTGCCAGCTATGCAGTATGTCCTCCATAGAAACCAGTTGTTATGCCCCGAGACACAGAATATGCCAGGTCACCAACGTGCACAGGACACTGCTTCTGGTTGAGGTGTGTGAGGGGCAACAAACTGTGGGCGACAATCTGGATGATGCTTCACTAACCAGCCACATGTGATCTTGCAGTATCAGCAGTATGAACACTTCAAGCATGTCATTAACCAGTGAGATTTTAATAGCTTCCGATGGAAGGATAAGAACATATTTAAAGTGTATAGTGCCAGCGAACACACCAAGCTTTAGGGATGGTGCATTGTTTGCCCTTACAAGATTTGCAGGCCTCTGCAGCATGGGGCAATAAAGCCAGGCCCTGGGCCAGTGGCCTGCAGATGTAACTGTACATGAGAACTATTTCAAATATATAGTTTATAAATAGGGTCTATCCATTGGCCCCATAATCATCATTTGAATGTAGAAATGAAAAATATGCCTCAAATATCGTAGATTTAATTTAATGTAATATAATTTAATTTGTTGTTTTATATCCTGTACTTCCCAGGTCAAATGATCAGTTCAGAACCGCTTACAAATATTAAAATAACGCAAGTATACAATACTGCACAGCAATAAATGCAATATATGTGGATAATTTTGTAACTAGCCGCATTAGTTTAAAGTCTGGGGGTACCTTTCAACTATAGAATTTACACCAATATTCAAAGGGAAAGCACACACTTAAATCTGGATTTTAAAAGGGCTACGCCCATATATCTTCCACAGCCGGGCCCAGCCTTTGGAATTCGCTACCTCCTGAGCTTCGCCAAGAACCCTCTCTCCCAAACTTTTAAGAAACACCTCAAAACATGGCTCTTCAGACTAGCCTTCCCAGAGTCTCAACAACACTCGGACACTGGTCAAAGGACATATCAGGACATTAAGAGATACATGATCATCCTCAATTTCCTTAGCATATTCCCCTGAGCATGATTTAATGCCACTCCTCCTTCCCCTCTTCCTCCTCCTCCTTCCCTCCATCCTTCAGCCTGATCCTCTTAGCTCTCTCTTTCCTCATTGCTACCCTATGCCTTTGGGCCCCCGCCACACCTTATTTATTCCTCAGACTCATAGCGATACTCCATTAAGAACATAAGAACATAAGAAATTGCTATGCTGGGTCAGACCAAGGGTCCATCAAGCCCAGCATCCTGTTTCCAACAGAGGCCAAACCAGGTCACAAGAACCTGGTAATTACCCAGACACCAAGAGGATCCCATGCTACTGATGCATTAGACGTATTATTTTATAAACGCCTACATCCACTGTTGTTTGTGGCTCTATTTATTTGTTATTCATTGACGAATTGTTTTTGATAGTTGTTTGTTATTTGATGACTTGTTCAATGTTCAATGTAACGCCATAGCCGCGATTGTTTCTGTTTAAATGGAAACCGATATGATTTGATATTTTTTCAAGAATGTCGGTATATAAAAATTCTAAATAAATAAATAAATAGATAGATAATATCTTGCCACGCACATTTTACAATGGGCTTGGCCACACCCTTAAACCCCAGTATGCGCAGAAATGCCGGCTGAGGGAAAAGGGGTGGCCCAGGGGCATGGTCTGGGTGAGCAGGGGCAGGGCGAGGGGTGGGCCGGGACAACGCCATTAGCTGCTGTCCCAGGGAAGCACATGCCGGCAGCCGGCTGGTGCACACAGAATACTTCTGCTCCGAAGGAGCAGTAAATGTTTAAATAAAAAAATTTGGGATAGTTAGGGTAGGTTTAGGGGGCGAGGAGGAGAGGGGAAGAGGGAGGAAGGATAGAGTTGGGTGTAAGAAAGTTCCCTCCCAGTCCACTCCTTAATTGAAGTGGACTGGGAGGGAACTGGGGGAGGCCCTGACTGTGTCGCTGCGCGTTGCTTTGTAAAATCTGCCCCCCTGCGCGCGCGAGTCGTGGGCCACCCTCACATGCATGTGTGGATTTTAAAATCTGGCGCTCATGTTATAAAATCGGTACATCCACGTGCGTGTGCCGGGAACCGCCCACGCATGAATGCACACGTGCTCCTTTTAAAATCAACCCCTCACTTTCTCTTTGAAAATTATCTCGCCAAAACTATTTGCAAACATTTATACCTGCTAATGTGTACACATGGTTCCAGAAGAAAAAAAACATGCATACTTTCGAAAATGCAGATGTACATATGTAATTTCAAACCCCATCCCAGCCCTATCCATAAGAACTTCTCTTCACACTGTAGGTTAAAGTAAACACATACATGTACACGTTTATGCATATGGGGTTGATATTCGAATAAGCGCATGGGTGCACACATGGACGTGGCTATTTTATAATGTGTGCGTTGGCGCTTGCATGTTATAAAATACGATTCCCGTGTGCACATGAGCGCCAAATTTTAATGTCTGTGCACATGTATGGGTGGGTGGCCTCTGCCGCGCGCAACAGGGGGATTTAAAAAAAATACATGCAGGGACATGAGTAGGATTTTCCCAGTTCCCTCCCAGTCCGCTCCAATTAAGGAGCAGATTGGAAGGAAACTTCCCTATCCCCCTAACTACCTTCCCTACCTTTTCCTCTCTCCTCTCCTCTCCTACCTGACCCTTAACCCCTACCTAGCTAGCCCACATTTTTTTGTTTTATTACTTACTGCTTCTTCCAAGCAGAAGTAACTTCCACGCGCCGGCCACCTGCCGGCATGCTTCACTGGAACAGGGCCTAATGGCCGCTGACCAGGTCGGGTTCCACCCCACCCCACCCAGACCCTGCCCCGCCCCTTTTTGATGGCCTGGCACTTCTGCACATACCAAGAGATACGAGCATGGCCAGGCTGTTTCTGAAATGCACTCGGCGAGCGAACGGCCTGGCCATGCTCATATCCTCTGGATTTTATGCACGCGGGCTTTTTAAAGTTCAGGCGATAGAGGGCAGACAATTTTTTAAAAGCCCATTTTCTTGGAAAAACCACTGTTTTACCTGCGGAAATGGCTTTGAAAATTACCCCTAAGTATAATTATAGCAAACAAAAACCACACCATAAATAAAAATAAGTGAACTTAATCATAATAACAACAATTATAACCAAGATAAGGGCAAAATATCAACTCATCATGTCAACGTGCTTTGACGTTATGATATAAATAGCTGAAAAGGCCTGGGAAAAATGATGGACTGAGATGGACCTTGCACATCCAACTACCTACACTCTTACCTTACCTTTGCTGTGGCTCCACTATGCCTTTTTGAATGAATTGCCTTCTCCGCTACCATTTTGGTATGTCTAGTGCTCCATGAGCTGTTCCCTGCCCCTCCGTTTTGAATCTCAGGCAGGAGGCGCTGTGCTCGTGTCTTTGCCAGTAGTGCCTGGGCTCCTAGTGGGCTTCTCTGCTCACTAGCACTGGCACAGTGTAGCAGGTCTACCTCACTGCTTCTCCCAGGTGGCTAAGGCTTGTGGGAGTGAACAACAGCACATAGCAGTGCACCCTACGTGTAGTCCACACATGCGCAGACAGCTGGCATGAAACATACACAACGCTCACAAATCAACTCACTATTATATATTTTAAGGTGAATTTTAAAAGTGCTACGCGTGGCAAAACCGGGGAATGCATGTGCATGTGTGGTGGTTTATAAAACCGCCATATATGAAAGTATTTTGCGTCAGGAAAAAAAAGGGGTGGAATATGGGCAGGGCGTGGCATTCCAGGGCGGGGCCAGGAGATCTGCACGGATGTAGCTACGCACATGGGCGTGCATCCAGGTCCATTTCAGCCAAAGTTATTTCTGCTAATGATGAGGTATAAGTCTGAATAAAACTATTTCTAGCCATATATGAACAGCCTGAAGGGCATTTTGGATACAAGGCCTTTAGATGTTTCAGACTTCAAATATTTCAGCCACGCCCTCAAGCCAAGTACTACAGCCAAGTATGAGGCTTTCAGGTGTTTCAGCCCAAGTACTACAAGCGCTGTATGGACAAATTAGAAGATCTGTATTTTTTTCTAATCACAGAACTATTCACCTGCCTATATCACATAGGAGTGCAACTGATTGCACACCTATCGTGCTATTACTACCTCAAAAAAAGGGAAATGGTGATCCACAGTTGGAAGCAGTTCAATTTCCGGAAAGTGCAAGGGGTTTGCAACAATCCATGAAAATTCTGAATGCAATGACCTGGTACCATGGGTCTTGTCATGATGTTTATATTCTCCTTCACTCTGGCCTCTTCCAACCACTTCAGGAGGGCATGTATGGCCACAAAAATGAACTTTGTTTATAAATGTGCTTTATGTATATAGCCCCTGCCTTGACTTCTGCCTGGGCAGAGGGGCTCACTGTTTAGGTCAGGGTCCAGGGCTGCACCCATGCTCCTGCTTCTTCCCGTACAGGGGGATCGGAAACAGTCTTTCAAGTCTTTTAGCTCTTCTGCTCACCAGTCCAGTCAAAGTAAAAACTACCACACAGAATCCAATCCTGAATATTGTTCAGGAAGTAAAGTTTCTTTTACTGGTTGCTGATGGCATGAAAACAAAATCAACTACTGATACAGCAATGTTTAGTGACTCAAATAGTTCAGGAAAATAAAGCATAAAGGTATAAAAAAAATAATTCAGTCTCCTTCAGTAGCAAAGTGCTGCACACCCTTGCAGGTAGCTCTCTGTGGCAGGAACCCTCTCCTGGTATCTGTTTCTGGATTCAGCCCTCCTCCTTTCTTGTCCAAAGTACAAAGCAGGCACCCTTCTGTGAGAGACGACCCCATGCCTAGATCTCTCCCCTCCATGGGAGAGAACAACACCCAGTGCCTCTTTGTTGAGAGAGGCATTCTGTCCAGCACCATTCTGTGAGGAAAGGCACCCAAAGAATCCTCTGGACACATGGGCACAGGAGTTTTGTTAAAAATTATGATACCTCTAACTGACCTGTGCCAAAGGCACTGACTCTGTATAGTAAGGGACAAATCTGGGATCCCTCCTTCATCCAAGATTAATAATATTATAGAGTGTACATTTTTAACATAATCCATATATGAGTACATTATTAGGCAATATCTTTACAACGTATTTTTATTTGGGGCACCGATTGGTATATCTGAAACATTTGAAACTCCTAGGATGTTCTATTGCCTGTCAATATTCTTATTGACTTATGTGTGTTTTTGATTTTCAAAGTGTTGCAGGCTATGGCAATTAGGCATGACTGCTCACTTTTGTAGCCTTCTCAAGGACTGTTACTACTGCTTATCGTTTCTATAGGGCTACTAGATGTATGCAGCACCTGCAGAGAGAAGTTATAATAAGGTCCACATACATCCATTTGCTTCATCATCAAGCACTCATTTGGAAATTAAAATGTCAGGTCAGGTGTTCAAATAAATCAGGAGTGTCTTAAAATATTCATCTGAAAAACGTTACACAGACTATGCTTGCCTATTGTCTGTTCCCTAACATAGCAGATAGACATCACAGCACAATCAATATCAACTTGGATACAAGCTGGATACCCATGCCCCACTGCTGGAAATGAGGAATCTACAGACGGTGGCAGTCAGATCTGAGCACAGCTGATAGTGGATTTCTTCTTCTGTAAGTGGATTTCTTCTTCTGTAAGTGATATAACATATATAACATGTGCCTATGCCCAAAAGCAGGTCAAAGTGTCCTTCCATGATACCGTTTTTCTTGGGAACTGAAGCTGATATTCTGGATTCTGGGACTGGATTGGAGTGTCTCGGCAATAATCTCCCCCAGAGAGGACATTTCAGTGTCCACACATTCACTATGCAGAGTGGGATCCATTCATTTCTACTTTCTTCTGTCTTTCCCAGCTTTCCCTTCTCTTCCTTACCCTACTTCCTTTTGCTATCCCACCTATCGCGCCCGCTCTCATACCCAGTCACTCAGCTCCTCTCATTCTTCCTTCTTTCACCAATCTTGCACGCGTGCGCACACACACACACACACACACACACATACACACACCTTTTGTACCCCAGACACAATGAAGACCACAGAAAGACAAACAGAAACTTCTACATACTCTCTCACTCCCACAGACAAAGAATAGACAATCAGGGTTAGACAGAAACAGGAAGGCAGTGACACCACACTCAGAGTTGGCTATTGCTGAACCATCTCAAAAAAAAACATCCATCCTCATCTGGGTCCAGTAGATCTCCCCAACTTCTTTGCAGCGTTCACAAAGATAGCTGTGAAGGCATAGCTTTTATAGTTTTGTTGAGGGCATGTGATTTTCCACAATATTTTGCAGATTTTGCATGGTCTTTCCAGCATGTGGTAAGATGTTATCCCACTGTACTATAAATTATTATTGATTGCATGAAGTAATGTGCTAAAGTTTAATTTTTTTGCATAAATTATCTTACATAGGGTGCAAACTGACTAATTTTAACACACAATAACTTTGGTAACTTTCAAGGGAATTTACTTAAATTATGATGATTTAGTACATCTACCCCTACACTGAACAACAGGAACTTGGAAGAGAAGATTATGGATGCAAGATTTTATCTGTATCATTCACATGGAGAGTTAGATTTCACACTGTACCTACTAATAGATTGGTTGAGGTGTGTTCTGGGGAATTACGGTCTGTTGAATTTTGAGCATTGTAGTAATGTCACTATGCTGTAAATTGCTTTGAGAGATGTAATCAGCAAGGTGATTAACAAATATTTTTAAAATAAATAAATAAAATAAAAAATACGTTATGCAAGGAGTTACAGAACCAGTTTTTAGATATCTTGCTTCATTCTGGACTTTGCAGAATTAATGAAAAGACGTGTATTGACAACAAAATTAACTCTTTAAACTTCCTGGCATGCTGTAATGTGTTAGCTAAGACCTGATTCACTATGCTTTGCTTCATAAACAGACTGGGAGAAAAAAAGGCCTTAATGAATCTGGCCCTAAGGATGTGCTTGCTCTTCCAGTGACCACTTCCTCCATTTAAAGTAGATGATTATAGACTGAACTGTGAATAAATCTTCGAGATTAGCTATTTATAGCTATGGACAACTAACTTTTCATAAATACTAACATAGCATAAACACGTAGCCTGACAAGAGAGGAATGTATGCTCTTCTCGAAATCCAAAATGGGGATCCATCATCTCGTTCTGGGCTGAAGAACCTATCTACTACGTCATGTTCTGTAGCACGATGTTCCAAGCAATGGGGTTCTACTTCTATAATAGGTCTTTAATAGGACTATGCATTTATTTGATTCATTTTTGTCTTTTAGTGCACATGAAATTGAAAATAGTGCATACTAAATTGAAATAATACACTCTAAAAGGTTGATATTCAAAAGCCATTTAGATGGATAACTTAAAAGGAAAACAAAATCTACAACTGATAAAAGTTATCCATCTAAATAACAAAACCAGCATATTCAGTGACTTAGCCAGCTAAATTCTAGTCAGATAACTAGTTACCCGGCTAGAATTTAGCTGGATCAGTGGGGGGAGGGGGGGGGGGTTAATCTGGTGGTGGGTATGAAGAGTTCTGGGGAGAAGCACCATTATTCAATGTTAGCTGGATAACTTATCCAGCTAACTCTCGTCAGGTCACAGACCTGTCCTACAGATAGCTGGATAAACTTATCTGGCTGTCTAAAATAGCTGGGTATATTCAACAACATGACCATGGCCACTGAATATACCCTGCTAATTAGCCGGATATAATTATCCAGCTAACTAGCCAAGCTGTTCATCGGCTGAAACTGGACCCCATAATGGATTTTCTGCACACTATTTTCAATTTAGTGCATACTACATAGAAACAAATAAAACAGACATGAAAAAAAATAACAAAATAAATAAACCACTTCCTAAAGGAACCGAAAAACAAAAAAAAAACCCATGAAAATTTCCTGGAGCACACCGGGCTGTCTTTTATACTCATCAGACTTCAAACTACCAACCACGTTAAACAGGAAATTTCCCTGTGTCAGTCAGGACCACACTAATATAAGACCTCTTTTCCCCAAACCTGCTAGCAAACCCACATAGGGCCTGATTTTAAAAAGCATTTCCTTGCATAAAACTGGGTTTACTTGAGTAAATGCACTTTACCCCTCAAGCAGTTCATATATATGGCTATAAATAGGTTTTTTTTTTAAATTTTATTTTTGTATGCATTTACAGTTTAACAACAAGAATTCTTGTTACAGAAATGAGAGGTCCAATTAAGAAAATACAACAAAAGAAACTGCTCTTAAGTACAGGAAATATTGCACATTCTCATATTTTAAAAAAGAAATGGAGGAGGACAAGAGAAAATAAAGCAAAAAATATAAAGGAAAAAAGAAGAAAACTGAGAGGTACTGCAAGTTATTAATTGTTACCGACAACCAATTAGACAATCAAGCATGCAAATCTAGAAACATTAGAAGCTGAGATGGCTCAAAAAAACATATAATTCACATTTTGATATTTTACAGAACATTTACAAGGGTAATAAAGTTCAAAATGGCCCCCCTTAGAAACCACCTCTGGACGCATACCTAGAAAGTTTTTCTGACGCATTTGAGTAACGCTGGTAAGATCTGGGTAGATCCATATCCTTTGTCCATAGAACAAAGACAAGCGATTACGGAAAAATAATTTTAAAACATTATTTCTATCGGAATGAAAGGCAAATGTCACCAAAAGAGTTCCTCTTTGTGAAATCTCTAGAGCTTGTGATGTTTCCAAAATAGTTGAGAGATCTAAAGTAGGATCTTGACTTGCGATTGAACAGTTGAACACCATCTGCGCTTTCATTAGATGATGCTAAGTAAAATGCTTTGGTTATTACCAGCATTACATCACTAGGAATTTTCAAAACTTGAGAAATATAATTCTTGAGAAGTTCAATAGGTGAAATCAGTCTTATAACAGGAAAATTCAACACTCTTAAGTTCAAACTTCTGTAAGAGTTTTCTAAATTTTCCAGCTTCTTAGTATATAGTTGCTCTGACTGAACCAATGAAGACTGAACTTTCTCTGTTGTGGTAACATGAGATTCAAATGTATCCAGTTTGGTTGCAATTTTACATATATAGGAGCTATGTTAATTTGCATTTGATTATTTGTGTCCAATATAACTTTAGTTAGCAATGAAATAGAAGCTTCCTGAGATACCAGAGCTTCCCAGACCGATTCCAAGGTGATTTCAGATGGTTTAGGGAGATGAAACGAACAGGGAATAACATTCACCGCATCACTTCCACTGCCTATACCCTCTCCACTAACAGCGTCGAGGAAGGCCGGCTTCAAGGCAGAAATAACAGAACCAGAATCCAAATACCTTCAGGAAAACTTCTGCCACAAACGACCTTGAGTTGCACCCCCTCGGCGGGATCAGCAGGAGCTCCAGCCTCCTCCCTGGCCTCACTCTCGATGTTCCAATCTCCCTGAATTACCTCTTGGGGGGTTGATGAGTCGTCCAGAGACAGTAGAAGGCTATAAATAGTTTTATTCAGACTTACACCTGCTTGATAGCAGAAATAAATTTGCACAGAAATAAATTAACTTTGCTACCTAGGGACCGGATTTTAAGAATTACGCACGGGCGTAGATTTGTGCGCACAACCCGGAGCGCACAAATCTATGCCCGATTTTATAACATGCGCGTACAGCAGAGTGCATGTTATAAAATCCGGGGTCGGCGCAAGCAAGGGGGTGCACACTTGTGCACCTTGCGCGGGCCGAGCCCTAGAGTAGGCCTGATGGCTTTCCCTGTTCCCTCCAAGGCCGCTCCGAAATCGGAGCGGCCTTGGAGGGAACTTTTTTTTTGGTACCCCCACCTTTCCCTCCCTTCCCCTATCTAACTCACCCTCCAGCCCTACCTAAATCCCCCCCCCCCCTTTATTTTTTTATTTATGCCTGCCTCCGGGCAGGCATAGGTTGCGCTCTGGCCTAGTGCTGGTGTGCGATCCCCTGGCACGGTCTCTGTGCCAGAGGCCTCAGTCCCGCCCCCCCCCCACCCCCCCCCGCCCACTCCCTGCCCCTTTTTTCAAGCCCCGGGACATACGCGCATCCCGGAGCTTGCGTGCGTCACCGGGCCTATGCAAAATAGGCTCGGCTTGTGCAGGAGTGGGTTTTAAAGGGTTACGTGCATATACTACGCGTGTAACATTTTTAAAATCCGCCCCTAGTTGTATATCTCTTGGCCCCACCTCAGAATGCCCATGACCCCCCCCCCCCTCATTCTGCCCTTTTTTTTTGCTCAATGTGAGATATTCACACATCAGTACTTGTATGAGTATGTGGCAGGTTTATAAAATTGGCAGGCCGCAAATAAATGATACGTGTGCGTCCATCTCCCACTATTGGCGTGCGTATCGCTTTTAAAATTCATCTTTAAAAATGTAATTCTAATTTTCACATGAGCCTTAATAGCATCAGTTCTACCTCTATATCAGCCAGAATTCCCTAAACCTCTCTTGGAAAGCCATAGCCATTCAGGTTTTCAAGATATCCACATGAAATATGCCTGAGCTAAATTAGCACATACTGTGTTTTCAATGCATGCAAATTTGTGTCGTGCACATGTAACCCTCTCTCATTTCTCAACTGAAGCTCTTTAACTGGAGAACACATCTAATATATCTCTGGTGTGCTTGCTACTTCTGAGCATGCAATAATTAGGGCACTCAGTAGCAATACAAAATTCAACATAGTAAAATAATTGTAACAGATGAGTTCTTGCTGAGGCAATCAGATAAGTACAAGTAACTTTCACATTAGAATAAATATGCATGAATTTATATCTATCTATTTATTTATTCATAGACAAAATTCTACTTTTTTTTTTTTACCAAGAATGGCCTCATGGCAGATTACAATAAAGTAACTGCTGTTGCGCTGGAGGTGGACCCTTGGCCTGGCGCTGGATTGGTACGGCCCTCTGAGGGATCCCAGAGGGCGCCTGCCGCCAGGAGGCGGAGCACACGAGGAGAGAGAGGCTAACAGGAACTTCACCAATAATGGTCCGGGGGCTCCGCAGGTTGATCCCTTGGATTCCCGGACCACCTGGGCTTAGGTGGGCCTCTAGGGGTCTCACAGAGAGATGACAGATCGGTGTGCCCACCAAGAGAAGAGGTGCACGGCTGTCGGAGAACAGGCAAGCTAGACCAGAACAGAGAGTACCGGAGACCACGGGTACGAGGCAGGAACTGAAGGTCCTCCGGGCAGGGTAGGCAGCACCTAGTGGTCTAGCTCGAGGAAGGCCGCAGACAGATTCAAGGCAGCTGGACCTGGTGGTCACAGGAAGAGCAAAGAGAGTGCCAGAATGGAGCGCAAGGGTCAAAGCCAGGGTATCCGTCCAAGGGTGGTCAGCCAAAAGGTAAGTTCCAGGTATCGGTCCAAACATGATCAGGGCAAGCAGAGGTCAGTTCCAGGTATCGGTCCAAACATGGTCAGAGGCAAGCAGAGGTCAGTACCAGGTATCAGTCCGAGGAGGTAATACCTGGGTAGCGGAACATGGAACAAGACTCAGGAATGAGAGAACTCAGGAACAGACGCAGGAACACCGGAACAGGCACAGGAACAAGGAACGCAGGAACACTGGAACAAGCACAGGAACAAGGAATGCAGGAACACTGGAACAAGCACAGGAACAAGGAACGCAGGAACACTGGAACAAGCACAGGAACAAGGACGGCAACTAGCTTCACTCGAGGTGACGACCTGTTTGTCAAGGCGAAATGTGAGCAGCTGAGCCCTGCCTGATATGCAGGGCTCAGGTGATGTCATTGCCGGCTGCTGGGGCCGAGGAGGCCGAGGCCGCGGAGCCCCAACGCGAGCCGCGCTATGAGGTCTGGGAGCTGGAAGGAGCCAGAGACGCGGGCGCCGGGCGTATGGGGCGCAAGTGACTTGCTGCGGCAGCCGGCGAGAAAGGACCGGGACCCCTGGAGAGAAGAGAGAGGCAAGCAGGCCCGGCAATGGCCTTAGTGCAGCCGGGGCGCGCAACAACTGCCTGATTCACTGAGACTTTTCTCCCATTCTGTGTCTCTTGGAAAATACCTTGATGAATCAGGTACTAAGAAAAACAAAATAGACAATACCATTTGAATTAGCTATACAGATAGATTCACAGTTGTCATCTTAACAGTTGACTTAATATTAAGAATCCAAAGGTGAGCAAATTATGGATCTTATTCAAGTTAGATAGTTAGGTTTATGGACTGAAACTTTCTGCAGGGAAGGCATGGGTGAAAAGCCATGCTTTTACCTTTTTTTCTGAAAGTGAGTTATCAGGGCTCAAAGCATAGGATTAACGGGATCTTGTTCCATATGTTTGGTGCATAGCAGCAGAAGGCCTGAAGTCTAGTACAGGACAGTCTGGCAGAGGACAGAGGGGGAGAAAAAAGAAAGGCCAGTTTGGAAGGTAAGAGCTCTGTTGTTTATTATTTATTTATTGTATTTATATTCTACTTATTCCACGGTTTATAGAGGATTCCATAAAAACATTCACAATAAAAAAAACATGCAATAGAAGTAAACAAATACAGGAACCTGTTACAACGCACATCAAACTTAAAACAAAAGCATTAAAACACACATAATACACTTGTAAGAGTACAAGAGAGAAGAAATGGAGATAGGTACTCTGGGGCCTGTTTAGTCACTCACTTGAAGACAAAGCCAAGAGTTTTTAATTCTGTCCTGCTTTCGACTGAGAGCCAGTGTAATTGATGTAGTGTTGTTTTTATGTGGTCAGTTGCCTCGACACCTACCAGAATTCTTACAACTGTAATCTGTAGGAGCTAGAGGTGCTTCATACAGTATTGTGAGATGTTATTGAATAAAGAGTTGTAATAGTCGATTTTGCTGGTGATTAATACACGGACCACAGTGGCCAGATTGTGTTTATCAAGGTAGTGGCACTGTTGGAGGATCTGGTGCTGATGCATGAAAGAGGTTCTTACTAGGGATGTGAATCGTTTTTTGACGATTTAAAACAATCGTCAGATATATTTTAAATTGTCAAAAATCGTTAAGAGTCGCGATACAATAGAAATTCCCCCAATTTATCGTGAAAAATCGTAAATCGGGGAGGGGGGAGGGCAGGGAAAACCAGCACACCAAAAAAACCCCTAAACCCACTCCGACCCTATAAAACAAATCCCTTACCTTCCCCCACCCTCCCGAACCCCCCCAAAACTTTTTACGAGTACCTGGTGGTCCAGTGGGGGCACAGGGAGCGATCTCCCGCTCTCGGTCCATCGACGCCATTTTGGCTGCCACTCAAAAATGGCGCCGATGGCCCGATAAAAAAAACCCCCACCCGACCCTTTAAAAACGACCCCTTAGCTTCCCCCACCCTCCCGATCCCCCCAAAACATACCTGGTGGTCTAGTGGTGGTCCCGGGAGCGATCTCCCGTTCTCAGGCTGCCACTCATAAAAATGGCGCCGATGGCCCTTTGCCCTTACCATATGACAGGGTATCCGTGCCATTGGCCGGCTCCTGTCACATGGTAGGAGCGAGCACTGGCTGGCCGGCGCAATCTTTAAAGATGGCCGCCGCCATGTTTAAAGATGGCACCGGCCATCCAGTGCTCCTACCATGTGACAGGAGCCGGCCAATGGCACGGATACCCTGTCATATGGTAAGGGCAAAGGGCCATCGGCGCCATCTTTATGAGTGGCAGCCATCGGCCTGAGAACGGGAGATCACTCCCGGGACCACCACTAGACCACCAGGTATGTTTTGGGGGGATCGGGAGGGTGGGGGAAGCTAAGGGGTCGTTTTTAAAGGGTCGGGTGGGTTTTTTTTTTATTGGGCCATCGGCACCATTTTTGAGTGGCAGCCAAAATGGCGTCGATGGACCGAGAGCTAGCACTGGATTATTTAAACTTGCAATACTATAATGTTGCTGAGTTCAGTTCCTTGGCTCTACGGGTGAACACAAGTTCAATTTGGATTTGTGTATGTGTGCACAAAGGTTTGCAAATGCAATCCTACTGCCTCCACGTGGAATTGCTTCTGGAAGGGATGAAACTTGAAACAACAGGGGGGAAGTTGCTCTTCTTAAAGCTTGCTTGCTTGCTTCTCAGTGATGCCAGGATATTTTTTTTTTCAAATAAATAATAATATTAGGGTCCCTCCACAATCTTTTATTCAGCTTGGATAGCTCTGAAAATGATTTCTACTGCACGCCTCTGCTTGTGTGATAGATCAATTAACTAGCTCTTAGACATGCAAGTTAAACTACTTACATTGCAATACATTTTTGGGGTAGATTTTAAGACCTGCGCGCGGGCATACATGTGGGCGCACTATCCGGCGTGCACACATGTATGCCTGATTTTATAACATGCGCACGCATGTTATAAAATCAGGGATTGGCGTGCACAAGAGGGTGCACAATTGTGGACCTTGTGCGCGCTGAGCCTGTGCCGAGCCGCACTGCCTTCCCCCGTTCCCTCCCAGGCTGCTCTGAAATCGGAGCGGCCTGTGAAGGAACTTCCCTTCCCTCTTAACTAACCTTCCCACCCCTTCCCCTAACCTTTCCCCCCCTAGCCTTACTCTACCCCCACCCCTAATTTCTTATCTCACCTTTTGCCCCTGCCGGCAGCCTGCCAGCACACAATCCTCCGAGACAGCAGCAAATGGCCGCTGTGTCGGAGGCCTCTGGCCCTGCCCCCGCCCCCGGACCACCCCTTTAGTAAAGCCCCGGGACTTATTTTATAAAGGCCCGGCGTGCGTAGAGTTTTTAAAATCCGGCCCTCTATGCATTTCAACCCATGCAGGGTAATATCAATAGAGAATTAACATAAAGGTTCACATAATAGTTTGACACAGAATATTTCCCCAGCAATGGAAAGAAACTCTACCACTGAAAAAGTACACAATAAATGTACTTATGTCACTAGTTAAGCAAGTATTATCAACTCTTAATCTAGTATAGTTTATAGATAAGTGGCTCATCTTTTTTTCAAACAAATAATATTAAGTTAATAAGTTCCCTCCATAGTCTTTTATTCAGAGCTTGATTAGCTCTGGAAATGACTTCCACTGCAGTCCTCTGCTTGTAATAGTATTATGGAGCAGCTAAATCTCAAGCAGACAAGAGACCCCTAGTGATGACTTGAAGATTTGAAGAAATCTTAAAGCAGGGCTTCCCAAACGTTTAGCTAATTTGACTCCATTTAAGTGCTTGAAAATTCACGAGACTGCAGAGGAAAACCACAACAAATTAGCAGGGAAGCGATTCCCCTCGAACAATCACTTTAATGTCGCCCTCACTGCACTCCAGCTAATACTGTCTCAATCTCTACCCTCTCTAGTCGATCCTCTTTCTCTACTTCCTTCCATTCCAAAGGGCTTCCTCTTTTAACTTCATCCCCTCCAGCTGATCTCCTCTTATATCCCCCAGCCTATCCCCTTTCTCTCATCCTTTCACATTTCCCCAGTTAATCCTCTCTGACCTCAAAACGTTTTTATAACATCTGACTGATCTTCTATCATCCCCTCTCTCACTCTATCTTCCATTCTCTCCTCACTCTCATCATCCCCCAGCGTCAATCCTTCTCTCCAACCCTATTCCCCAGCTGATTCTCTTTTACTCCCAGCTCCCTTCTTATATCCTTCACTCAATCTGCTTTAATTCCCTCTCTCTCACCCTTCACAATCAATCCTTCTCCAGCTGATCTAACCCTAAAACCCTTGCTGCATCTGACCCCTTCCCTTCAAACAGCCCCTTCTCTAAACATCCCCCTGGGCCAGGACCAGGGGCAACATTTTGGGTCAAAGAAGGATGACAACTGGTAAGAAGAGAGGACTGGCTGATTACAGGAGAAACACGTTTCTCTCTGGTAGGTTCAGTGATGGGTGACGAAAGTGGAGCTGTAGTAATCTTCATCAGCCTTTGAATACTCAAGCCTTTCTCTCCTCTTATAGCTGGTCCCATGACCAATGGTGATCTGCAGGTGGCAACAACATTAGTAATGAAAGTCAGCATGGGGCCTATGAGCCAGTGCAAGCTCACAGGGTCTGCAGTGGCCCCAATCCCTCCTTACACAGGGCTTCCTGTTACCACAGAAACTGTAAGTGTAGGGCTACTGCAGGGCCTATAAGTATAGGCTGGTTTGCAGGCCTCACGTTGTTTTCTGTTACTAAAACTGCTTCTTCTAGCACCTGAAGAGTGCTGCTTTTTGAGGCACTTGTGACTCCAGATGGAGGCTTTGTGACCCCATTTGGGATCCCAACTCCACAGTTTGGAAAGTCCAGTCTTAAAGAGCCCTTCCCTTTACTAGTATGTCAGAGTGGGGATTCATAGAAAGAGCTCCACTTTTATAAGCGTGCCACCAAAGTGTCTGTTATGACATCAGTCAGAGAGAATAAGATTGTGTTGTTTCCATGACACTCTCTAGTGGGATGTGTCATGCAGGGAGTATGTGTTTAACAAAACTCATAAACCCACCTTGGCTTGGGGTCTATTCCTTTAGTCTCCTATCCTGAGAGGGTGGTTGGAATCTATGGGTGAAGTTCCCAGTGGGAAGATTGTCTTTGGATCCAAGGAGGTTATTGAAAGTGAAAAGACTGAGAGGTAATCCAAAGGAAGAGGGGAGTTAGTCTTATACACTTCATAGTCAATGGGAGATTACCTAAGTGTGGACTTCTGGTTCTAGTGAGGGCTGCTAGACTGGGAAAACGACTTGCAGATTTGCTATTGAAGAGAAAACAGATATTCATTTGAAGTTGTACATAGGCTTTGGAAAGGTGGGGGGCTACAGGGGCCATGGCTCCCCCAAAATCCAGGCCATCACCTACAATGACTGCTTGGGCTTCCTAATTACCAAGTATATCTAGAAGCTGAAAAGTTCATGAGAGTGAGACTTCCTCTGGCTAGAGTGTTGTGCTTTCTGGTCCTGCCCCCACCCTCCTCAGAACATGCCCTGCTGGTTCAGCCTCTCCCCTCTCCAACTCCCACTGTTGCCAATTTAGTGATTTTGTTGCTAGATTTGGTGACTTTTTGAACCCCATGGAGATGTTAGAACTGTGAATGTGACAGGTAGCTCATTTTTGAACATTTTAGATACAAATCTAGTGTCTTTCCATTGGGTTCTCTACTTACGGAGCATGTCTAGCAGCAGGAAAGTGCAAGAGAATGACACCTCCTCTGGCTAGCGTGCCTCAGAAATGTACAAGAGAGTGATATCTCCTCTGGCTAGAGTGCCCCAGGAATATGTAAGAGAGTGAGACCTCTTCTGGCTAGAGTGCCATGGTGCCTGGTGTTGTCCCCTTCCTGCCGCCCCCCCCCCCCCCCCCGCCCCAACACCTCATAATTCAAAACAGGCTTAACTATCCCTCTCTCTCCTGGGAGGCAATGGGAACACAAATGAAGTCACAGCTGAGCTCTTTT
Organism: Rhinatrema bivittatum; assembly: GCF_901001135.1. Classification (NCBI taxonomy): domain Eukaryota; kingdom Metazoa; phylum Chordata; class Amphibia; order Gymnophiona; family Rhinatrematidae; genus Rhinatrema; species Rhinatrema bivittatum. The sequence continues at coordinate 128,417,481 of NC_042618.1, forward strand.
TCACGCTCTATTGGAAGGTGAAAGAACTAATCACAGCCAAAAGAAAAAAAAAAGCAGGAACTATAAGGGTATTATCACTCTATGAGTGACAAACTAACAGCGGCAGTCATCAGTTTTTGTTTTTTATTACTTGCTGCTGGGACCTGAGAGACCTTCCACAGGGGCCCTTTCTCCCTTACCCTGGGAGACTGGGCCAGGCTGAGCCTCGCTCCTCTCCTCGCATGTTTTGGTTTTCTTCCTCTTAACTGCGATTGTAGCAGAAGAAAAGTGCCTAGTGCCTGCCAATTTATTTGCCCTGAATGTCTCCAAGGGAGTGCAGCATCCGTAGCAGCATGTTACCCCTGATTGCTAGTAGGGATGTGCAGCAGGGATGGATTCGTCCACTTCAGTATTCGTATTCGTCGGGACCCAAATCCATTGCATCCGTTTTCGGGGGATCCCGATTCGTCCTTTAGTTACATATGGGATTCGTTTCCCATTAAAGTTGAAAAATCCCCAGCCCAACCCTTTAAATGTAATTAACTACAACCCCCCACCCTCCTGACCCCCCCCCCCCAAGACTTGCCAAAAGTCCCTGGTGGTCCAGTGGGGATCTTGGAGGGATCTCCTGCACTCGGGCCGTCGGCTGCCGGTATTCAAAATGGCGCCGATAGTCTTTGCCCTTACTATGTCACAGGGGCTACCGGTGCCATTGGTCGGCCCCTGTCACATGGTAGGTGTCACAAGTGCTCCTGTGACATAGTAAGGGCAAAGGCTATCGGTGCCATTTTGAATACCGGCAGCTAATGGTCCGAGTGCAGGAGATTACTCCAGGACCCCTGCTGGACCACCAGGGACTTTTGGCAAGTCTTGGGGGGTCAGGAGGGTAGGGGTTTTATTCATTAATGATACGTTGCATTCGTGGGGGTTCGCCATACGTTTCGGGACCCCACGAATGCAACGAATAGGGACCTATACGTTGTGGATTGCGCATTCATTCAAAACGAATGCACATCCCTAATTGCTAGTTTAAAAAGAAAACAGCAAGAAAGGAAATGTAAGCAGTATAGCAGGAGGTGGTTGGCTTTGTGCTGAATTGGAAAATGTGGGGAATAAACCCCATGGAAGTGGATGATGATTAAGGGGCAGGGGTGAGCTCAGTCTATCAATGACTTAGACGACTAGGGAACTTTGACTGTACCAGGGTTTCCGGAGGGCAATCTATATTTTATAGAGATGTGAATCGTGTCCTCGATCGTCTTAACGATCGATTTCGGCTGGGAGGGGGAGGGAATCGTATTGTTGCCGTTTGGGGGGGTAAAATATCGTGAAAAATCGTGAAAAATCGTAAAATCGCAAAACCGGCACATTAAAACCCCCTAAAACCCACCCCCGACCCTTTAAATTAAATCCCCCACCCCCAATGACTTAAATAACCTGGGGGTCCAGCGGCGGTCCGGAACGGCAGCGGTCCGGAACAGGCTCCTGCTACTGAATCTTGTTGTCTTCAGCCGGCGCCATTTTCCAAAATGGCGCCGAAAAATGGCGGCGGCCATAGACGAACACGATTGGACGGCAGGAGGTCCTTCCGGACCCCCGCTGGACTTTTGGCAAGTCTTGTGGGGGTCAGGAGGCCCCCCCAAGCTGGCCAAAAGTTCCTGGAGGTCCAGCGGGGGTCAGGGAGCGATTTCCCGCCGCGAATCGTTTTCCGTACGGAAAATGGCGCCGGCAGGAGATCGACTGCAGGAGGTTGTTCAGCGAGGCGCCGGAACCCTCGCTGAACGACCTCCTGCAGTCGATCTCCTGCCGGCGCCATTTTCCGTACGGAAAACGATTCGCGGCGGGAAATCGCTCCCTGACCCCCGCTGGACCTCCAGGAACTTTTGGCCAGCTTGGGGGGGGGGCCTCCTGACCCCCACAAGACTTGCCAAAAGTCCAGCGGGGGTCCGGAAGGACCTCCTGCCGTCCAATCGTGTTCGTCTATGGCCGCCGCCATTTTTCGGCGCCATTTTGGAAAATGGCGCCGGCTGAAGACAACAAGATTCAGTAGCAGGAGCCCGTTCCGGACCGCTGCCGTTCCGGACCGCCGCTGGACCCCCAGGTTATTTAAGTCATTTGGGGGGGGGTTCGGGAGGGTGGGGGATTTAATTTAAAGGGTCGGGGGTGGGTTTTAGGGGGTTTTAGTGTGCCGGCTCACGATTCTAACGATTTATAACGATAAATCGTTAGAATCTCTATTGTATTGTGTTCCATAACGGTTTAAGACGATATTAAAATTATCGGACGATAATTTTAATCGTCCTAAAACGATTCACATCCCTAATATTTTATAGCTGGATGTTAAATACTCATTTTCATTCTAAAGGTGGGTATTTAAATAGGTCCCTCTCCTTTGACAGCTGATTGGGCCAGTAGGGAACAACCAGGGGTGCCAGCAGACAATGCCCTCCCAACACACTGCCACTCATGCTGGGTAAGAATAACTTAAAAACGACCCTCTTGATAACTTCAGTTTCCTAGAAGATGGATGCCGAGAACTCTGGTGCGATTGTGCTTGGCTCTAGAGCAACCTGTAGCCCGAGTTGCAAAAATAGTAGGGAGGCTTGTTAGTGTTACTTGTTAGTTATGGGAGTACTGGGATTTCATTAAGGCACTTTCTAACCTTCTCTGCTACTAGGCTTGGATCAAAACTGTTGCCAGGCTAAATCGTGCTCCAGGTGGTTAGGGGTCAGTTATTGCTCCCTCCAGCTGCCACCCGACGATCCAGGAAGGCATCTGGCTTACCAGTCCCCAACAGAGGGTCGATTCCCCAGGAGATCCTGGGCTACTGATATTAGGTCAATTCAGTCTTTCCCCTGCACACCAGTCAGGGAAGCAGTGGGATGGCCCTGGCCTCTCATTTGGCATTGGGGGTGGGCAATGGTGATGATGAGGTTGCGCCAGAGAAAGAAGCGGCAGTGCTATGATCAGCTCCTGGCAGCCTCCTGTGTAGGAGGAACCATAGAAAAAATGTTGTTGTTTTTTTTTTTATTAGCCCTTGACGTACGGCAATACTTAACATCAGCTCCAGGCTGGTGTTCATTCTTGCATGTTAAAACGTGCATGTCGGGCACATGGTTATTTTTTTGCATCATGGGCAATAGCCTCATTACATGCCATTTGCATATGATGAGCACTATTAGTTACAAGCATGTTTGGATGCGCATTTTGGATTCACTAATCCCCTTTTTGCAATGGGGGTTAGCCTTGTGCATCCAAAGTGCGTGTCTGTCCAACAACGAGCTAACTGGTGCGCTAGGCCGAGCGCACGATATTGCATCGGCCTGTAAGTGAGCAATTGAGCAGCAGTAGAAGCATATGTGTGTGTATCTGAAACAGTGTGTGCAAATGTCAAGAGTGTTTGAGAAAGTGTCTGTCTGTCTGAAACAGTGCGAGTGTGTGTCAGTCTCTGAGCGTGCCTCAGGAAGTGTGTGTGAGTGAAAGAATGCGAGTATGTATGTGTCAATTTCTGAACAGCAACAACAGAGTGTGAATATGAGCCACTCCTCTTTCCCCACCAATCTTAGGTTTACCAGCCATCTCGCAACAACATGATTTTAGCTACTTATTACCAAATCTGGAGCCTTTTCACAGAGGATTTAGTGACTTTCTTCAGGTAGGGGCTGGCACCACTGCATAGGCATCGAATGGAGTGGGCTACCCAGGCCCTAGTCCATCTAACTTTATTTCAGGGACAGACCATCCCTGCCTGCAGGCAGAAAGAAGACCCTAACAGTTTTCTAGCTTCAAGTACTTTATGGGTAATCTGGGAATGAATAATTCTCATCTATGATTTCTGTATATAAGAAAGAAAGATATTAACTGTAAACATAAAGAAACTGGCAGTGGGGGCAGAGTTGGGGTGGAGCTAAGAGGTGGAGTTTGATTGACTCCCCCCAACCAAAAAGGCATTCCACTGCATCTGAGCTGCATCAGGAGCACTTTCCAGTGCCGATGGCCTGGGAATAGAAAATTCCCAGTGACTGCACCTGCCAGCTTTTAAAAAACTGCCTTTCCTATTCTGCCGTGCACCCTCTGTGAATTTTTATTTGTATTTATTTATTTATTTATTTATTTATTTATTTAAAGTCTCTTCTATACCGATATCCGTTCGCACATCGCATCGGTTCACAAAGAACAAGAACTTTTGGGCGGAGCCCTTACATATAACCGAATAAATACACTAAACAGGGAGAGGGATAATACTGGCTAGGTAAAGCAATCTCAATAAATGAATAAATAGATACCACAAACTATAAACATAACTATAAACATAAGAGGCAATGTACAAGTACAAAAATCAGCGGACATAAGGCATTCTTAGTCATAGATCGATGGAAATTACAGAGGATTTGAAGTAGTGGGGGGTGACATGGGATAGGCTTGCTGGAAGAGCCAGGTTTTCAGTTTTTTTTTTAATTTGGGTATGTATGTCTCCAGGCGTATATCATGAGGCAAGGAGTTCCATATGGTGGGGCTGGCGAGAGAAAAAGCTCTGCTTATAGTAGAGGAGAGTTTCAAAGTTTTGATGGGTTGGGCAGTTTTTCGTGTAAGGGTGTTTTTGAACAGCAGCTGACTGTATACAGTGTGCTTCTTTTACCTGAGGAAGCAAAAGGCCTCTACTGGAAGCCTAGGGCCTTGAAAGATGTCACCTTTTCCCCTGTTAGGAAATGAACCCAGGAGCATAGGTCAGAGCATGGCTCCAGTGCTCCCAAATGTGTCCTTAACCTCTACTAGTTGGTGACAATTCATTTTATTTATATGCTATATTTGATTATGGATCCAATTTATCAGCCTAGAGGGAATTACAATAAAATACAGCTTTGTCACATTACAAACTTAAAATCAGCACTCCAAACCCACCCTAACAATTCCAGTCATAACCAACCTACTCAAAAGCAGCAACCATAGTCCTCATTCCCTGAATGCCTGCACAGAAGGTCATGTTTTTGACTTCTTACAAAAGGACAAATAACCGAGTTATGGCAATTCTTAAAACCCAAAGTGGCTGAGTGATCCCTAGGACAGATGTGGGAGCCGGCTCTACATCTTGTAAGTCATGGATCACGGGAGCCTCTTCGGATCTCTCTGCATCAGGTTCACATTTCCTCCCATGATCCTCTCTTCTTGCTGCTGCTGCTGCTGCTGCAGCAGCTTTGGGGTTACTTTTCAAAAGATTTTACACACAGACGCCCTAGTTTCAGCACATAAATCCCCATTCAAAAATCAATTTGAGGTATATGTGCACAAAAGTTAGCACAAAACAATTTTGTGGTACTTTAGGAGCATATTAAGTAGGTGTTCTGAAAGGCAGAGTTGTGGGTAGGGAAAAGATTTATGTGCAGACGTTTTGATTTTCAAAAGTATGTAGGTAAAGCCACACACACAAAGTCATACTGCTCTTTAGCAGGTATGACTTTGTGCGTGTATGGCTCAGGGAGTTCCATGCAGATTTTCAAAGCAGATTTATACACCTAAATCCGCTTTAAAAATTCTGGCTAAAATCTGTGATTAAAAAGTGCCGGGGCAGATTTTCTAAGTTCACAGAACTTAGAAAATTCGGTGGTAACAGGGGGCGGGCAGCGAAACGGTGGGGCAGTCCTGTGCTAGCCGGCAGCGATCGCACAGCTGTGGTGTGATGCTGCCGGTGACGCGCCGAATAGCTACACCATAAAAGGTGTAGTTATTTGGCGCGAAATAGGCAGCAAAAACACTTCTTACCTTTTCGCTGTCTGCAACGTCTTCGCGGAGTCGGCCGCGGTGATGCCCTGACTCCTCTTCCGGGGCCGACTCCGCCCCGATGTCCCCTTTGAAGGCGTGCGCTACGATTTCTAGCTATCGCACGCTTGCGATAGCCTTAGAAAATAAGGCCCTATGTGGGCTGTTTAAAAATTACCCTCTAAATGTTTGAGAATCCTCTGGGCATCTGGTGACAGTGGAAGCAACTTAATCACAATGGTAAAAATTCCCTCCTATTCATGCATTATCTGATTATTACATTACTTTTAGAATGTTAGAATTGTGATAATTGTACTCTTGTTCACAGTGTAACCTGAAATGATATAATGATCAACAAGTAAAGCCTTTGTTGGTATCTTACAGCTATTTGACACAAAAAGTAAGAACATTTCCAGGAGTTTTATTATATAACCATTAGTCTGACATGGCCACCCTTAATTGGCATTGAGACCTGGTGATTGTGGCTTGATGCACTGATAGAGAAGATCATTTGTTTAACATCATGTTTGACCGCGTTTTATGGATGTCATGAAACAGTGCTATGCTTGATGATGTTTTAGAGGCATTTGGGCAAAACGGGGCAAACACCCCCCCCCCCCCCCCCAAGGATCTGGGCAGCTGAAACTGCTTGTATTTTTTAACACTCAAGTTCTAACAATGTACCTGTTAGTCTGTGTTTTTGTGCAAATGGTGGCCCAAGTATTTACTCCTAAAACATCTGTCAGCACATAGTGATAGTGCCTGTGAAGCACTGCTGTCAGTGACAACATTTGTAAAATACAAAGAGTATAGATGAATAAAAACAAGAGGCACTGGGTCAATGCCCTTTGTACGGGGTTAGTGAAGACTGAAGAGCATTCCTGCTTCCATTTGTTATTACAGAATAAACTCTAAATGTCAGTCATGTGAAATAACCTTGTTCATTCTCACATCCTCTCTTATTCACTATTCCTCCAACACATGCATATATTTATTTTCTTTCTCTCTTATCAACACAAATGATTCTACTCAATGCTCTAGCTGAAAATTTTAAAAAATTAGGAACTCTGCTATTGTAGATTAATTCTGAGAAAAGTCTCATTCAGGAGATTAATTTAGCAGGCAGAACATTAGTGAAAGAAATGCAAAAGAATAAAAGCATTACCATTAATTCTTCCTCACCTTAAGCATTAGAATTTTTTAAATTTCATATTATTTGCAAAACCAAAATGTGTTGCAAATGCATTTTTGCAACTACATTAGAATGATCAAATGGTAGATTTTAAAAGCTATAAAACTATAGACATTTCTATTGTCCAATTAAAGTGAATCACTTTCTGGGCTGCTTTACGTTCTCCCTTACGAGTTCAGAAGAAATCATTTCTTACTTGTAATCACAATGAACCCTATTCAGATCTTTGTTATGGGTGCCATTTTATGTATAAAAGGGAATTATTTACCAGGAAAAACTGAATAGGCCAATTTAAATGCTGTACATGTCCTTCATGCATGGGAGATACCGTACTTACATAACTTCAGCAAGGTTTGGAACTAGGCCTGGTATGTGAGTTTGAACTTCCTTAAAAATATTGTTCAAGTGGAACTTTCTTATAATCTCCAGATACAATGAGCCTTTCTCAAAATCTGCTTCCCTATCAAAGTTCAATGGAGCAAAACTCCTGTTGTGTTGAAATCCTGCCAGACCTCACAAGTTACTGAAAAGCACATGTCAGTAAAGGGTCCCATGTAGGACATACAAATTTCCAAGAAAAATGTCTACTACTGCAGGTAAATAAAAATAATCAGATTGCCAGTTTGAAAAATGCTGCTGTGATGCTGCCTGCATTTTGAAAAGCCAAAATAAGCCTCCTTTGATCTCACTAGGCTGCACTGCATTATCAGTTGCATTACAATGTGCATGATGTTCATTATTTGTTTTTGGGCATGGAATGTTACTCTCCTGATGTCAGCAACATCTGGAATAGAGGAAGCACATTGAGCATGTTTACGATGAGAGTGCAATCAAGGAGCAAAAAGTCATAATAACTTGCACACACTTCAATTACCTCTCAGCCTCTTTTAAATACCTTAAGAAGGACTGCCATGGGGATGAAATGCCTCTGAAGGGGAGACCCAAATGTGGTTGATCCTTGGGGAGTTTCTTAGAGAGCTTGCTGCTTTGGAGGGAGGGGCCCAAGCATGCTGCTTCTTTCTATGGAGTCGAATAGTAGGCTGAATGGCCTTTAGTGCGCAGAGGGAGTGATTTTAGTTAATTTTCGTTTTGGATTTCTATTTAGGGAGGGTATAAATGATGGGTTAGTTCATTGGTGGGTGGTTGGTAATGACTGTCCAGGACCATGGTAAGAAAGGGGGTTGACTGAGCTATTTGGGTTCTTTATATTTCATTATGTAGTTATTATGTATTATTTCATTTTTAAAGTGTACTGATTTATATTTGAAAATGAATTTGACTATGTATTCATTATGTACTATGTATTTTTAGGATACACTTGTGTTTTTGATTATATATTTTTGTATTACTGCAAACCGCATTGAATATAATAGTCCTTTGACAGACTAAAACGGTGGTATATTAACTTCCGATTAGATTACATTAGATTAGAAATAAACTCTGAAACACTTAGATGGCGTAGTTCTATAGAAACAATGGGGTGGAAATGAGGTAGCGATACACAAGTCACTGCCATGTATGGCAGTGACTTCAGTGGCTTAGGAAGAAACATGAACAATTTGCAGTCTTGAAAGGTAAATGAATCCAAATTCACAAAGATCTTGTCATGTATCCGCAATCTTCCCTTTTTTTTTAATTGATGAACTTCTCTCCTGATTATAACTGTATTAACACCGGCTCATCAGATGGCAAAGCAGAACATTCAATGGTCAACCACTGCGAAACTTTTGTTGCCTGAGGGGCGGATTTTAAAAGCCCTGCTCGCGTAAATCTGCCCGGATTTACGCGAGCAGGGCCTTGCACGCCGGTGTGCCTATGTTCCATAGGCCTGCCGGCGCACGCAGAGCCCCGGGACTCGCGTAAGTCCCGGGGTTTTTCGAGGAGGGCGTGTCGGGGGCGGGGCCGATCGGCGCGGCGTTTTGGGGGCGGGACGCGGCGTTTCTGGGGCGGGCCCAGGGGCATGGTTTCGGCCCGGGGCGGTCCGGGGGCGTGGCCGCACCCTCCGGAACCGCCCCCGGGTCGCGTCTCGGCGCGCTAGCGGCCCGCTGGCACACGGGGATTTACTTCTCCCTCCGGGAGGCGTAAATCCCCCGACAAAGGTAGGGGGAGGGGGTTTAGACAGGGCCGGGGGTGTGGGTTAGGTAGAGGAAGGGAGGGGAAGGTGAGGGGAGGGCGAAAGAGAATTCCCTCCGAGGCCGCTCCGATTTCGGAGTGGCCTTGGAGGGAACAGAGGTAGGCTCCGCGGCTCGGCGCGCGCCGGCTACACGAAATCGGCAGCCTTGCGCGCGCCGATCCAGGATTTTAGCGGATATGAGCGGCTACGCGCGTATCTACTAAAATCCAGCGTACTTTTGTTTGCGCCTGATGCGCCAACAAAAATACGCGAAGGCACACTTTTTTAAAATCTACCCCTGAAAGCTCACCAAAATATTCAATATATCAACACAGGATAGAAAGGGTAGGACAAATGAGAAATGGAGCCTTATCTGTCCCAGATAAGGGCTGAACCTCTTCAACATCTAACCAACCGGATAAACTAGGTAGACAGCTGCCTATGGGTGCCATGGCGAAAGGGCTGGCATCAGTAGCATGGAATCTTCTTAATGTTTGGGTACTTGCCAGCTTCTTGTGGCCTGGTTTGGCCACTGTTAGAAAGAGGATGTTGGGCTTGATGGACCCTTGGTCTGACCCAGCATGGCATATCTTATGTTCTTATATTCTTATGCTGTCATGTATGCCATTTGTGGCAGGACCCAGGGAAACTTGCATTCCATATTCATTACCTACATTGGAAAATTGAAAGACAGAAAGCACCATCTGCCTTTTAACTCTGTACAGCAGAGCTTTCAAACTTTTCATGTTGGTGACACACTTTTTAGACAAACATAATTTCATGACACAGTAATTCAGTCTACTAGCAAACCAGAGGTTAAAGGTTAAACAAACAAAACATATTTTGACAATTTATGTATGTTTCCTTAAATATATACATAGGGGCGGATTTTAAAAGGAGCGCGAATAGCCTACTTTTGTTTGCGCTCCAGGCGCAAACAAAAGTACGCTGGATTTTAGTAGATACGCGCGGAGCCGCGCGTATCTGCTAAAAACCTGGATCGGCGCGCGCAAGGCTATCGATTTTGTATAGCCGGCGCGCGCCGAGCCACGCAGCCTATCCCCGTTCCCTCCGAGGCCGCTCCGAAATCGGAGCGGCCTCGGAGGGAACTTCCTTTTGCCCTCCCCTCTCCTTCCCCTCCCTTCCCCTACCTAACCCACCCACCCGGCCCTGTCTAAGTCCCCACCTTACCTTTGTCGGGGATTTACGCCTCCCTCCGGGAGGCGTAAATCCCCGCGCGCCAGCGGGCCTCCTGCGCGCCGGGCCGCGACCTGGGGGCGGGTACGGAGGGCACGGCCACGCCCCCGGACCGCCCCGGGCCATAGCCATGCCCCGTACCCACCCCCAAAACGCTGCCGACATGCCCCCGAAACGCCGCGACGACCGGGCCCGCCCCCCGACACGCCCCCAACACGCCCCCCTCGGAGAACCCCGGGACTTACGCGAGTCCCGGGGCTCTGCGCGCGCCGGTAGGCCTATGTAAAATAGGCTCACTGGCGCGCAGGGCCCTGCTCGCCTAAATCCGCCCCATACATTTTTGTGGATTACATAATGTTACACCCACACTGACCCCCAGGTATGCATATATTCATTCTCACACCGCTCCCTCCCCACCCCCCAGGCATGCACACATTCATTCTCACACACACACACAGAGACCCCCAGGCAGGCACCAATTTATTCTCACACACACATACACCACACATAGACAGGCACCTATTCTCACACAGACAGACCCCAGGAAGACACCCATTCATTCTCATACACAGATACAGCCTCAGGCAGGCAGGCAGGCATCCATACACTCACACACATACACCCCCAGGCAGACTCCTATTCATACACTTGCACACACTGAAGGCAGACCCCCCCCCCCCCTCTCTTTCTTTTGCCAGCAACATCAGAGCCTCTCTCATTCCTCTGCTACTGCTGTCACTGCTGCCATGTGGATATTTGGGGAGGTGCTGATTGCTGCTACTGGCACTGAAGTCCGTTCTGCTGCCTCCTCTGTGCAGGCCCTGCAATATTAATTATTTGTAGGCTTCAACTTCCTCCATGCCGATCTCGTACATTGCGAGATCGGCATAGAGAAAGTGCTACTCTTGCACATTCCCAAAGATAACATATGCCAAGCACTAAAAAGTAATTTTTTTTACCTTGGCTGTCTGATCTTAGTTTTCTAATCGGTTGGTCACAGGCTTTATTTTCCACCTTCCCTTTCTTGTTTTTTTGCCAATTCCTTTTACAGAGTCTTTTTTTTTTCTATTTCTTTTCTCTCTATCTGTCTTCTTCCCTCAAATACACAATCAGGTTCTCATTCTCACAGCGGCCCTACTACTGGGTTTCCTCATTTTCTCGGGCCACCGCAACATGGGATATGCGGCAGCCCATTAACGCTGCTCTTCTTCTGTACACGGCAGATGCTCCTCCTCCTTCCTGCCCACACAGCTCCGGCAACATTTTTCTTCCGGGGCTGCGCAGGCAGGAAGGAGGAGGAGTGAACGTGACCCTTTTCTTCGGGCCGTGGTGAGGTAAGCTCCACCACGGCCCCACCGATCTTCCTGCTGTAGTTCCCTGCTTCCGCCGGCCCTACTGCTATGTGGACCGGGCGACACACCTTTACACTGCAGGTGACACACTAACGTGCTACAACACACAGTTTGGAAAGCTCTGTTGTACAGGGATAGTGCCTATCATTTTAACCATGCCATACACAAAGAAATGGACACATGTAAAGCCAGAAGAGCAGGTGCTACCAATCCCTTTTCCTGTCCCTTCTCTAGAGGTTGTTGTTCATTCTAAGAAATGAGGACAGGGTGTCTTTCAGTTTGTGCCAAGTGAGCACAAACTGATGCAGTCCCTTGAAATAGCCCTGCTGGGCTGCCGTTGCAATGATGCCACCCAGGGATCCCGTGCTGCTGCTCAATGCCTGATTGATCGTGGCCATGGCAACAAGAGGGAGCAGGGCCACTATCACCGCAGTTGTCTCCACAGTCACCAGTGCTAGACTGATATCAGTACTGGGACAACCCCAAATACCTTTAGCAAGTCTTTTTGCTAGCTACGGCAAGGTTGCATATGTTTTCCCATAACATTGTGTGTGAGTTTGAAGTTTAGGTTTCTCACGCATTACTGATGCATCCAGTATGTGCTCGAGAGGGAAAAGTCAGCAGCACGGATTGTGGCATTTGTAGCTTGGTGTGACGTTTTCTAGGCTATGCTTTCTCTCTTGTGATTTTCAGACTTATCTCGACTCCATCACTACTATCATTCTGGTACAGTTTTAATCATCTTCTCCTCTCATACTATGTGAGAGAGTGAAATGGCATAGCTTGCTTGAACTAGGTTTACATGGAGAGGAAAAGAAAAGAGAGAAAATTGCTCCATAACCTAGCATAGGAGTTGAGTAGCTGTGGCAAGGGACTTTCGAGAGATACTCTTACCCTGAGCTAGAGTAAATATATTAGGGGGTTTGGGGTTCAGAGCTGCAAATAAAAATGGCACATTTATGTAAGCAAAACCCCACTCATGTGGGTGGAGTAGAAAAGAGTTAATGGAGCTTATATATTGGCTCCACATTCCAAATTTGTTTGACCTAAGCAAAATAATTTGAATAGCCTGAAAAACTCTCAAGCAGCCTCTTTTATTACAGGTGCCATTCAGCAAAACTCTCATTTCTGGAGAGATGTTTGCCCTCCAGAGTCCAAAAACACTGGAGATGAAATTGGCCCCTTAATAACTTTTAGTTTGTTTCACAATATAAATCGGAAACCAGCCCATAACTCACAACTAAGTTTTCACGACAAACTGAGACAGAAATAATGCAAAGTGATGTTATATTATTTTATGGATGCAATGTGGATGCAATGTGGATGCAATGTGGATCAGCGACTGCATGAGGTCCATGTTCAAAAGATTTATGTAGGTAAAATTCTCTTTTTACCCACATGAATCTGGTCCTTTAAAAAATTCCCCTCTTCTTTGTCTGGGTAATTTTATTCATTCAAATTTTTTAGGATGGACTAAGTTATTTTGAACAAAAAGGAGGTAGGACTATAAGCGTGACAAGGATGGGCTAAAATATTTATGGTAGCTGCATGGCATCATCCTGAATGTTATCTGGCCAAATTTGTACAGACGAGTCAGTCCACACAAATAGCTGCCCTAAATGTCCATTGACCAAATCCTCTCCCTCCTAGTTATCTTTTCACCTTTAAAAATAAAAAGTGCTTTCCAGAGGTGATCCCTTGATCCCCCTTCTCCTCTCAGTCCCCTTTTCAGTTTGAAAAAAAAAAATATTTTTCCACGGTGGTGTCCCAATCCTTCTCCCCTCACAGTTTGCTAAAAGAAAACCCCAAAGTGGTCAGTTCCCACCCTCTCCCACAATCCCCCTCTTGATCCCTATTCTCCCCTCTCCTGGAAAGTTCTCCACACTGAGGCTGGAAAAGCACATGGAGTTTACCTTCTTCTGCCTCAGCTTACAGTGCTAAGTGCCAGTGGAGCTGACAGCGGACCACATTTATTAGCAATGTATTCACTGCACAGTTCTTAATGCTGATTGGCTCCTTTGGACAGTGCAGTGAATACATTAATAGCTAGAGTTCCAGCAGCACCAGGCTAAGAGGGAGGAGGTAAGTCTGGGGCCTCCTCCTCCTCCTGCCTCGATGGGGGAAAACTTTCAGGGCTTTTGAGAGTTCCGAGTGGCAGGAGAGTGGTGGTTGGGAGGGAGACGATACGAAACGACCACCTCGGGGAGCCTGGGCGCGGGGAATCTGTCATTGCCAAGGGAAAGTGCTGGGCTATTATTTTATGTGAAAAGGGGATCAGAGAGCCACCATGGGAAGGTCCTTTTTTAAAGGTGGAAAGGGGATCAGGAGGGAAGGAATCAGATTGAGGCCCCCTTTTCTAAATATTTGAAAAGTGGAAGGAGGGGGGTTCAGCTGTGGCTAGTGGGGGGGGGGGGCTTTTTTTTTTTTAATATTTGAAGAGTGGGGATGGAAGGGGAGTCATTTTCAGCCCTAACTGGTGATGCTAAGCTGGGGAACCTAGCCACACTAAATCTTGCCAGTCACATTTTGATCAGCTGGCGTTAGCTGAATGCTAGACTGGCTACATTTAGTCAGTCATTTTACCCACATACTAGGTCTTTTAATATCTACTTATAGACTTAAGGTTTATTTTTTACCCCGGAATGGTGGCGGACAGAGGGAACTCATTTTTGACTGACAGAAGAGCTCTGGTCTAAATCATAAAAGGGTTGGGGGGGAGAGGGAGAAATTAATGTAAAATTGGATTTCTTAGTCTTCTACACAATAATATAAATCAGGGGTGAGCACCTTTGATATAAATGAATATGTCGTCTATACAAAGAATGGAAGTTGAAGAACAATGTGCTGCAGTACAGGAGTGCATCCAAAACAAAATTGCTGTCCAAACCTTTGTTCCTCATCTGCGCATTTCTCTGCGGGGTATTTGGTATGCTGAAAATGTATGCTAAATATACACGTTCCTTAAGTGAAATCACTGGCTGTCCTTATTCATATTAGACAGCATCGAGCATATCTTTTTAACAAACCATAGAAACTTTGAATATTTCACACACCAGACAGCATGCAGAGAGGAAGAAGGGCCAAAGTATTCTGGTTATGCTTCAGTCACCAATTACATGCAAAATAGTATATTTTGCACAGATTTGATAAAGGAGTTTGATTCTGAAAAGCGAGTCACAAATACAACTGTAACTTGTCTGTTGACCTTTCTAAAGAAAAGGGCAGAGATACTGAGCCAAGAATGACTTCATAAATGCACTAAGGAGTGCAAAGCAGGAAACAGTGCTTGCATTTGTTTGCAAGGTTTAATGCACAGTATATGCCATTTTTTTACACGTAATTTTGCATTTGTGAAAGTCTTTGCAAAAATTATGCAAAATCTATGAGTTGAAGAATCATGCAAATCAGCTCTTAAGCAATTTGCGCATAGCAAAATTATGCATAGGAAATTACTCAATTTGGTAATTTTACAGACATCATAACTATACCTTGAGGAGGTGTAGGTTATTATTTGTAATTTTTTTGTGATAAAGTCCATGATTTTGCATGGACTTTACTGAAAAAATAAATGCTGTGAATCGCATTTTAATAATATTTAAAAGATCTGGCATCACAAGAACAATTTCTCACAGTACTGGCTCATTTCTGCAAGCAGACTCACAGTTTACAGCATTTGCTTCTAGGCAAACACCACACTGTTTTAGTAAAGCAGCAGCCCTTTGGATAGGTGTTTATTGCTGCTTAGTACTATCTGATTCATTATTATTGCTATATATGAAATGGTTTTGAGCAAAGATGAGGCAAAATATTAGGGAGGGAGAGGTGCTTCCTATTCTGTGCTCAATCTGTATGTATCAACTATAGGTCTATGTAAATAATCAGTATTTAGTTGGCTTAGCCCACTCAAGTTGCCACATAATTTATGGTTCCAAGACAGAATCCTAATTTATGTATTTTCCATAAGTAAATCAAAATAACTCTTAGCAAAAAAAACAGTTTTAAACATCAAAAAGGAAAAGAAAGATATTAAATGATAAATATGTTTGCAACTGTAAAAAATTAATTAGTATGTCTAGTTCAGTTATTGCATTCATTTTAATTTTAACTGAAATGGGTATTTGCTTTAATAGTAGACTCGCATTGTATTGGTGACCCCGCACTTTAGTTTTCTACACTGGATTTAATATAGTTCTACAAACTACATTGATGTCAGTACGTGATAGCTTGCTTCCTATCAGCTGACTGCTGTCTGGTGGTTCACAGGGTTCTGATTTGAATCGGCACAACAGAATCCCGGTTCACTCAGATACATAATGGCAGTAAGAGCTAACTAGGGAAAACTTAAAAAAAAAAACCCCAAAAAACAACTGTAGATACTTATTGTTCCATAGGAATGAAATAAACATTAGATTTTTTTTTTCAAAAAGAGAATTGTTATCCACAAGGTGGCACTGCTGAATAAGAATGTGAACTCTGTAAATGCTGTCTGTTGGGACTACATTAATTAGAACCTGCTTTGGTTGTACAGACTTCTTGGCAGCTGTCAGTCTTAAGGGTTTTCTTTTTCTTTTTTATGTAATCAAGAAAAGTTGGTTTTTATTATTTCCTTTTCATAGTCTTCAGAACACTGAATAGCAGGAAAAGCAAAGTCCATGGCAAGATGATACTCAGACGCTGTGTGTATCATCTCCCAGTGGCCATCCAGAATGTTTAAAAACATATCACAAGCGTTATATATGGTGCTGTCACACTGCACAGCTTGCTGCATAGAGGCTACTAGGAAATTGAATTTCAGAAGATGGCCAGGCTGCTGGAGTCTCCAAGTCTGGATCCTGTGGTGAAACCAAGTGCACATGGCATTAGCCAGTCTGGTTTTATACCAACTATTCATGTACTCACAGGCTTGGTTGAAGTTCTGAGGCAGTTCAGAAGTTTGGTTTATACGCTATAGAAGGAACACTGCTATCGGGTGACTGCTGCAGAGGGAGATGGTGCACTACATTTATGAAAAAAAAATAACAAACCTATGCAAAGGGTAGGGGATAGATTCAGAAAAGAATTGTGCTTTCCAACTGCTCAGAGACTCATCAAGGCATTTTGGAAGAGGAACAGTCTACTCACTTTCCCGAGTAAAGGAGTGACAACAGATTAAACTATCAGAAGGACATACTGGGGCAGATTTTTAAAAAGTACGCCGGATTTTAAAAGATACGCGTGTAGCCGCGTGTATCTTTTAAAATCCGGGGTCGGCGCGTGCAAGGCTGCGCAAAATCGGCAGCCTGCGCGCGCCGAGCTATGTAGCCTGCCTCCGTTCCCTCCGAGGCCGCTCTAAAATCGGAGCGGCCTCGGAGGGAACATTTTTTTTGTCCCCCCCCCCCACCTTTCCCTCCCTTCCCCTATCTAACCCGCCCCCCCGGCCTACCTAAATCCCCCCCCCCACCTTGTTCGATGAAGTTACGCCTGCCGCTGCCACTAATTAAAATGGCGCCGATGGCCCGATAAAAAAAAACCCACACGACCCTTTAAATCGACCCCCCTTAGCCTCCCCCACCCTCCTGACCCCCCCAAAACCTTTTAACATTACCTGGTGGTCCAGGGGGGCCTCGGGGGATGATTTCCCATTCCCAGGCATCAGCTGCGCTAAAAAAAAATGGCGCCGATGCCCCTTCGCCCTTACCATGTGACAGGGTATCCGTGCCATTGGCCAGATGGCGCCGGCCATGTGACAGGGGCCAGCCAATGGCACGGAATGGGAAATCGTCCCCCGAGGCCCCCCTGGACCACCAGGTAATGTTAAAAGGTTTTGGGGGGGTCGGGAGGGTGGGGAGGCTAAGGGGGGTCGATTTAAAGGGTCGGGTGGGTTTTTTTTTATCGGGCCATCGGCGCCATTTTAATTAGTGGCAGCCAAAATGGTGCCGATGGCCCGAGAGCGGGAGATCGCACCGGGACCCCCCCCCCCCAATTGGACTACCAGGTAATTTAACATTTTGGGGGGGTTCGGGAGGGTGGGGGAGGGTAAGGAATTGGTTTTAAAGGGTCGGGGTGGGTTTAGGGGTTGTTTTGGTGTGCCGGTTTTCCCACCCTCCCCCAAATAATTCCCGTGCCCTATTTAACGATTTAGGACGATTTATGACAATAAATCAGGGGCATTTGTATTGTATCGTGCACTCTGATGATTTAGGACGATTCAAAATCGTTCAAAAACGTTCAAAATCGTTCAAAAACGTTCAAAAATGTTCAAAAACGATTCACATCCCTAGTATGAAAAACAAATTCTAACCTTCCATTTTTCCTATAATTGTGGGACATGATCATAGAAAACTCTTTGTGCAATGGAACTGAAAAAGATGATAAGCTTACTGTCCTGAGGTGTCCATAATTCAGAATTTTCAGACTGTATGCCTTTATTTGAGACCCATATTATTCCACTAAAACAGATCTTCAATACATATATGCAAGGTTTCATCATGAAATCACAATCATACGCAAGGAAATGTTAAATATGCATAGATTTACCATTACTATAAGGTGCAGCCCTTTTTCTTTTGTTTTCTTAATTCTGTTTAGTGCTAACTTCTGCAGATAACAAGTCTTCTAAATAAGCAGCCTATTTACCTTGCCTGAGTTATCTGGAGATATCATCAGGGAACATTTTAAGGGTAGATGAATGTAAGTAGAGGAAAACTTGAGTGAATTATCATCTCCTGATGGCAAAAGAGATATTTAGATAGTTTTTATACAATAAATATTAGGGATGTCCATTCGTCCAGGACGAAAACTGAAGGAATTTTTCCTGAAATTTCGGGAAAAATTTGTTTCGGCTTTAGTGCACCCTAACGGGGTTAGAGAGCACTAACAGAAAAAATGTTAGCACGCACTAACCCCGTTAGTGCGCACTAAGACGAAATTCAGGTCTCCCTGAATTTTAAAGGCCCGAACCGCAGGAAATACTAAATTTCCCGTGGCGGGCCAAAAATGAAGTCCGAACCAATAGGTTCGGGCTTCACACATACCTAATAAATATCAAGTGTGTGCTATTTAAGTTTTGTGTAACAGAAGACTTTTGTTGATGATAATCAGATTTTCCCTAATATGCCTACCATGTTTCTAGCTTAGACAAAGAAGAACTAGAGGGTTTCAGAGGTATTTTACAGGACATAGTCAGAGGCTGCTGCAAGACAAGATTTGCCTACCAACTGGTTTTCTTCATTTTCAGAAGATAACCTGAAACCATCTTCTGAAGGAAGTGTGTCATACAATCCAGTCGATGAGAAGTGTTCTTTCAAACAGGGTTGTTTTATGTTTTGGCAATTACTATTTTCAAACTCCCTCTCCTCAGAAATAAAATCCTTCCCATACAATGGGCTGCTACAACCAGTAATAATGAGGCATCCACACAAATGCCATATTTAATTTTTAAAAGGGTAATTTTCAAAAAGCCCATGGAGGACTCAAGTCTGGGGGTATTTTACCCACAGATTTTAGCCCTAAATTTTCAAAGTATACTTGTACTTTGAAATTTTGCGGGTTGCCCCAGTATTGCACATACACATGTGCTGAGGAAGTTACAGCTGCTCCCAAAATCAAAAGTATGCATGTAAATGCTTTTCACGCCTCTACTTTGCCTACTGTAAGTGAGGGGAAAAGCACACACATAATCGAGAGACATGCATACTTTTCCCCACACAAGCTTCCTTCCCGGGCAATTTTCTAAATCAATTTACATGCATACATCATGGTTTATGCAGGTAAATCCTTTTGAAAATTACCCCTTAAACTGGCACTGTCACAGCCTAAAGGTCTGGTTCTCCAGATGCTCCTTTCCTTGTCTATAATTTCCAGAATGTTTTCTGCCTATAGTCCCTAAACCATATAAGAAAACAGTATTGCCAGTTCAAGTGGCAAGCTAGGATGGATGCAAGCAGCCATGGCCATCCCCATTAAAATCCATGGCTATCATACCTGCTGCAACCTCTCCGAGACAACTAGCACTGTACTCAGACAGAAATGCAATGGCTTGGAGCCCATATGGAATGCTAGACCTACTGTGCACAGGCTCTCTAAATTTCCTTTCCTTCCTTCCTTCACACCTTTCCTTAAAAGAACAGCCTGGACTCGTGTATTCAGAAGTCAAGGTTAATGTCAAGGATAAAGACTGTTCCGCATTAGTAAACATATATATCTTACTTCAGTCACAAATTAGGAAAGAGCTTTTGTAAAATGTTTGTCTTTGATTCTTTGGTTGAAGTGTGTTTCAAGCACACTGTATGGCTCAGTATTTAATTGTGATTAGTTCCTAGACTATACTCAGAGTCTGATCATAACCAAGATGCTCAACAAAAATGCTATTTTTAGAGGACCCTCAGATTTAGCACTGAGATTTTAGCATTTTTTAAATAAGTTGTCATGCGACTTCCGGTTATGCCGAAGGAGGGGAAACAGAAACCCGCCAGAGCTCCTGCCATTCTTATCCTATCTACTTCCATCCTGCTGTGCAGTAAGTATCATTTTTAGAAATGTCGCTGAGTAAATATGTTAGTAAGCAATCCTTGCTGTCGCTGTGGGCAGATGGGGTTGTGGCGGTCAAAAAATCAATAAAGAAGTCCGGAGCCGCTAGCCTGGACTAGGCCAGGGATTCTGACTCTCTGAGGAAGAAATGAAGGGCTTGCCTTCCGAGGTGAGTGATGAGGCGGCCTCTATTCGAGTGTGGATGGAGGAATTCGCCAAAACAATTTCCACCGAGCTAGACGATCGTCATGCCATGGTGGTGGATAAAATGGCCCAGCTAATGGAAGCGGTACAAGATAATTCTACTAAGCTTGAGGAACAGAACGGAAAAATGAAGGACCTCAGAGTCCTTGCGCTAAAATAGATCGACTAGAGCGGCGGTATACCTCTGCACTAGAGAAGATAGATGAGCATGAAAATCACTCATGTCAGAGCAATATAAGAGTGCTTGGAGTTCCCGAGAAGGCGGAGGGAGGTGATGCGGTTGGGTTCTTTGAAAAATGGCTTCCCAGCATCCTCAAGCTCAAGGGTGAATGGCCTCACTTTAAAATAGACCGTGCGCACTTTACCGTAGTGCCGAGCTCAGCGGCGGGAGGTCGGCCTCAAGCTGTTATCATCAAGCTACATAATTTATGTGATAAGCGGATAATTATGAATGCAGCTAGAGAACTTCGGGATATTATATTTCAATATTCATGCATAATGTTTTTTCAAGACATTCCATGGACCTGCAGCGACAATGGCAAGCTTTTGGAGATGTAAAGAATAAGCTGCAATGTTTGAATTATAAAAATGCTATGCTGTACCCCGCTCACCTTCGGGTCATCAGGAACAGCCATACAGTCATACTGGATATGTTAGACGTGGCAGAGAAGTGGATTCAAGATGCTGAGCGCCTAGGCTTGACAGAGTGATAGAAGGGGGCCTGTGAGTGTTTTGTTGCCTTCTCAGCGCATTTCTTGACTTTTGGCAGGAGGCTTGTAGGGGCATTCAAAGAAGTGTCTTCCCTTTCCCTGGACGCTGCATCTTCCCATTATGGAGATCATACTAATATCGGACACTTTCTTCACATTATCTGGTTGCCAGGCCACCCCGGGGTTACAAATTTCTTCTTTTTTCTATTTCTGCACTGTATTCATTAGAACATAAGAACATGCCATACTGGGTCATCAAGCCCAGCATCCTGTTTCCAACAGTGGCTAATCCAGGCCATAAGAACCTGGCAAGTACCTGGCAAGTACCTGGCAAGTACCCCAAAACTAAGTCTATTCCATGTTACCGTTGCTAGTAATAGCAGTGGCTATTTTCTAAGTCAACTTAATTAATAGCAGGTAATGGACTTCTCCTCCAAGAACTTATCCAATCCTTTTTTTAAACACAGCTATACTAACTGCACTAACCACATCCTCTGGCAACAAATTCCAGAGTTTAATTGTGCGTTGAGTAAAAAAGAACTTTCTCCAATTAGTTTTAAATGTGCCCCATGCTAACTTCATGGAGTGCCCCCTAGTCTTTCCCTGAAAGTAATTATGTGCTATGGATGGGGCCTTAGCTCGGTTGGCAGGGGTATCCTCTGACCTAATCACACTGAAGGACCTGTTTGCGCTGCTAGTTTTGGCGGTTTGTTTTCTGCTCTAAATATTGCTCACCAGTTAGCGCGGTGGTTATGGGCTGGTTTTTTAAGTTGCTGCTCAGGCCTATTTTTATTTTTTGCCTGTATTAGTGACGTTTCTCCATTGGCATTGTTCCTGTGATTTGTGATGATCCCTAAGCCTGCTTTAACCTGCAGCAGGGAAACTCTCTATACACGATGGTGGTTTTGCTTCTTTCCTAAGATCCGATACCTGCTAATTGGCTTCATGCTGGCTCCTTTTTTAATATACTGATTTTTATTTGTCAACTGATTCTAAGGTATCTGCATGATGTCAGGGCCTTTGTTAGTGGAGTAGCCCTGTTACACTCTCCAGTTTGGTGGGGTGCTCTGGCAACAGTTGAGATGTTTATCTATTTTCAAACTATTGCTTCTATGGGAATCTGCAGGTTGGAATTAAAGGGTGGGGTTGGTTTCTGGGAGACAGGAGATGCAGAGGTGTCAGGGAGGAGTCCTGGATTCAGCTGGAGAAGCTTCAGGCTGAAGCACTTAACTTAGGGATCCTGCCCTTTTTGCCGCATGACTCCTCCAATAGTAGAAGGATTTGTAGGAAGAGCCCTATGCTTGCTCATACTCTCCAAGTTTGGCATCAGGTACTTACGTTTTTGGGATGGATGGGCACTGAGGGTTTTCCCATTGCCCCTATATATGAGAACCTGACTTTATCGGCCTATACGTTTTCTCCTATCTTCAAGAATTGGAGAGACTACGGTCTTGTCTATATAGGCCAATTATGGTATGAGGAGGGGTTTGTTACATATTGGTCCCTCTGTAATGACTATGATCTCCTTCCCCACTCGTACACTTCATATCTTCAGCTAAGAGAGGTATTGGAGAATAAATTTGATTTAACTAATGCGTTGTGTCCTTTGGATGGGTTAGTGTCATTTATGAGCAATCCTGACTCTATTAGAAAGGGTATCTCTCTTCTATATTTGGGAATTCTTCTTAGTAAACATGGGAAGGAAACACCACATTCTCTGGTTGATGTGTGGAATTGTGACTTACACCTGATGCTTGACCATAGGCCCTGGAAGCGTATATGGAAATCCACGCATCTCGTTTCCATTTGCACTAAGATGACTGAATTGATTAAGCTGCTGACTAGAATCTATCGCACCCCTGTTTTTTACTCCAAGTTTTTCAGAATGTTGGAGTGCTTTACTGGAGAGGGTGTGGCCAGATGGGTTCTTATATTCATATGTGACGGTTCTGCCCAGTGGTTAGTAACTTCTGGGAACAGATTACCCAGGAAATTTTAGGGGTACCTGTTCAGATAATGCCTTAATTAAGACTATTGGGTCACTGGACTAATTCTTTGATCCCAATTAAATACAGGGAGCTAGCAGGGCAGCTCCTTTTAGCTGCCAGATTCACAGTGGCAACTTTCTGGAAGACCAGTCCTGCTATTGCACACTGGAGAGCGCAGGTCAGAAACATTACAGACATTGAACTGTTACGCTTTGACCTTAAAAATGAACATGCAAAATATGTTCATATATGGGGTCCATATCATGAATCTTTGGAAGATGCTTAACTGTTAATTGTTCTGCTATTGTATGTGTCTCCATTTCTCATGCTATATGGTGGGGTAGCTTTAGCTGTCCTGTTTGCATGGATTTCACAATTTGTACCCTTTCTTTGGGCGACATATTTCTTCTGTATGCTGTAGAGGAGTTTTGCTTGTCTACTTTTTTTTTTTAATGTATGCCTTGAAAAAGTTAATTAATAAAGAATTTAAAGAAAAAATAAAGTTGTCATTAAAATTTTAAGAGAAAAATCCCTAAACAATGAAAAAAAAATATTGCTTTCTTCCAAGTGTTTGTGGCCTGCAGCCTGTAGCACAGTTTACAAAAAGATGTTTTATTCTGCATGGCACTAGCACTTTCCTGTACATTCTGTATACAAATTAGTGAAGATAAATTAAACTCAGGCTTTTTTCCCTAATTGGCTTATGAAGCTGCTAACTTTTACTGTCAAGAGTTGTGTGGGAAATCTTTACCTTACATTTCAGTGTTTTCATTTTCCTATTTTGTTTTGCTTTTCTGGTGAATAAACTAAACACTGAAAATATAAGCATGAGATGATACAACACAGCTGTGTTCCATCAGGGTACCATGGTTAATGAGAACCAAAGACTTAACTGCATCATGCTCTGCTTGCCCCTGCCAGAAAGGGATGCATACAGCCTTTGTGGGCTTAGAGAAATGCTTTCTGAATTCAGTGGCCCACAGCTATTTTTAGTTCACAGGAAGATATTTATACAGGTTGAGATCGTGGGGAATTTCTGCTTGCAAAGGAACTGGGCGAGATTTTTGTTTTTCAATTGATAATTCTAGTATTTAAAAAAATATGGCAGTGAATGACATGCTTAAGTGGGAAACAGTAATTAAGGGGCCAATGTATGACAGTATATTAACATTTTTGCAAGTTGTGAGGGATTATATAGGACTACTTAATGGACCAGGAACAGCTGCTCACCTGGTCTTAAGTTCCAGATCCACAGGGAGTCCTGGGTAAAGGGAGAAGCCCTTCACCAGAATATAAGAATTCAGGGCCTAGAAGGGTTAAGCAGGCCCCAGGGAGCAGGCAGAGATACCACCGTATGCCAAGATCTGTTATGTTTAAGGACTATATGTTACCTGAAGATTGATGGCCTAGTTGAGCACTTCAATCAGACACCGAAACAAATGTTGAGGAAGTTTGTGGATGAAGATGAAAGAACTGGGATGCATGGCTATCCTATGTGCTGTTTGCAGTCCATGAAGTGCCACAGAGCTTGATGGGGTTTTCCCCTTTTGAGTTATTATATGGGAAGTGGCCAAGAGGAGTCTTGGACATAGCTTGCGAGACTTGGGAAAACGAAGGGAACCCCAGGCAAAATCTTGTTGACTACGTTCTCCAAGTGCAGGATTGCCTAAAAAAGACTGGGGAGGTGGCCCGCCTATGTCTAGAAAAGGATCAAGCTACTTAAGCTACAGGTTACAATCACCCCATGGTCCAAAGAGTATTCCAGCCAGGGGTCTTAGTCCTTGTCCTCCTCCCATCTTTGGAAAGCTAGTTGTTAGGCTGTTGGCAAGGACCCTATGAGGTTTTGAAGAAAACAGGGCCCATGGATTACAAAGTAGCTCAGGCAGATAAACAAAAGAAAATTTAAATCTACTACATAAACTTTCTGAAGAAGTGGGTGGCACAGGACTGCGGAGTGGTGCAAGGACAGTTTGGTCCAGAGGTTGGACCTGAAGTAGACCGAGCCCAGGTTCTTTTCAGAGAGCAGCTTTCCACTACACAGACAGCTGCCTTAAAGCACCTGGTAGAGTGAAATAAGGTAATCTTCTTGAACCTGCCTGGTTGAACCCACCTGGTGCAGCATGACATCATTACGCCTCCTGAAGTTGTGGTACGACAATGACCTTATCAGATTTCTGAGGCCAGGTGCTGCGTCATTGTTGCGACCGTCGCTGCCTGACGTCTCCACTACACCCACCTTACCTCTTTGGAGACTCCCTCTTGGTCTGTTGGAAGTTTGGCTGCCACGGCGTCATCATGCTATTCTCCAGCATCGCCGGACCAGCTAGACGCTGCAATCCACCATGTTTCCCAGCAGCCTAAGGGCGCGGCACGGCCCCGATTCAAGTACCAGCAATGGTGCGAACCTCAGGGGCGTCCCCCTGAGGTGACATCATCTTCACAGGATATTTAAGGTCTCTGAAATCGCTAACGAATCGAGTTAGCAAGGATTGAACTTGGGTTTACACTCCTAGCTACTCTGCCTCCTCGGATGTACCAGGGGTACCCGCTCCTCAGGGGACTCGCTTTCTTTTTGCTTTTCAGATCGCAGTCTGGAACTGGTACTCGCTCCTCGAGGGCCCTTGTTCCCTGACTTGTTCCTGAATTCCACTTTTGCAAGGAAGTCATTCCTGCCTACAATACCAGTGAGTTACCATCTCTCTCTCAGAGCTTTCCCTGGAACCAGGTACTCACTCCTCGAGGGCCTACTTCATTCCAGCTCCTGGGCTGCTCCTAAGAGACTATTGTGTGAGTGTTACCATCAAGGTTCTGTTCCTGAACTCTGCATACCCTGCCTACTCACTATCTTCAGTTTCTCTACAGCTCAGTTATCTGGGATCGCTGTTCCAGTATCTGAGGGACTACATCCCAGCTGGGCACTACCAGCTCATTACTGCCACCTCTGCTGGTTCAATATACTGTTTAATAAAAGAACTAGTGTGTGTCTGTCTCCATACTCTGAGCTTAACCGGTGGTCCCTCTCGGGATCTTCCCCCGGGGGCGTGATCATCTGCTACCGGCCCAAGGATCCACCTTCAACTACCACGAACACCAACAGATTGCTAACTCTCACTACAGATTGCTAACTCCCACTACAGTCATTGAGACCGAAGTAAAGGAAATGCTCCGGCTCAGAATTACAGAGGAGTCTAACTGTGATTGGTCCTCACCCTTAGTGTTGGTGCCAAAGCCAGATTGGAGCATAATGTTCTGCATTGACTTTAAAGAGGTCAACAAGATCTCAAAACTTGACATGTACTTGATGTCAGCCCAGTTCATCTTTACCCTGAACCTTACAAAAAGCTATTAGCAGGTACCTCTCACACCATGGGCGAAAGAGGTGACTGCATTCTCAACACCAGGGGGACTTTTCAGTTTACCATCCTCCCATTTAGACTCCATGGTGCCCCCGCAATGTTTCAACACTTGGTTGACTGCCTGCTTCACCCACATCAAGGCTATGCAGCTGCCTACTTGGCTGACATTATGGTGAACAGATTGGAAGACACATTTAAGCCAAATCTAGGCCATGCTAACCAGTCTAAGGAAAGCAGTACTAACTGCTAACCCTAAGAAATGCTTGTTGGGAGGGCAAGAAGTCTAATATCTTGCCAACACCCTGGGAAAGGGTAAGGTCTATCCACAGACCTGGAAAATCAAGGCGATCACCAGGTGCCAGTCCTGCAAATAAAAGTGAAAGTGAGAGCATTCCTAGGCCTTACGGGATACTACAGAAGGTTTATCCCCAATTTATTGGTGAAAGTGGAGCCTCTCAAGGATGTTGTTAAAAGAAAGCACCAGATAAAGTCCAGTGGTCACTGAAGCAGAAAAGGCCTTCAGGACTCAAAAAGAGGCGATATGCTCTGAACCAGTCCTGATAAGTCCAGACTTCACCAAATCTTTCACAGTGCAGACCAATGCCTCAAAAGTAGGCTTGGGATCCATCTTAGTCAAGGATGGTCAAGAAAATCCAGTGGCATACATTAGCTGGAAGTTGATGCCACAGGAAAGGCATTACTCAACAGCTGAGAAGGAGGCCTTAGCAGTAAAGTAGGCCTTAGAGACCTTGCACTATTACCTGATGGTAATAGTGCAAGGACCACCAATCACTCCTATGGGTGAATAGAAACAAGGAGTTCGATGTGAGGGTGATCAGATAGTTTCTGGCCCACCAGCCCTTTAACTATAAAATACTACATAGGGCAGGCAGGGAAAACATCAATGCAGATTTCCTCTTTAGAGGTGTCCCTTGTACAGGCAGGTGCTCATACCAACAAGGCTGAGCTGAGGGGGAGGGTATGTGAGGCAGTCTAAAGGAAACTCTCTCAGACTACTTTAAGGGACTGGGCACAGCTATCTCACCAGGTCCTCCTTAAGATCCAAACCCACAGGTAATCCTGGGTGAAGGGAGAAGCTCTTCACCAAAGTATAAGAACTCAGGGCCTAGAAGGGTTAAGCAGGCCCCAAGGAGCAGGCAGAGACCCACCATATGCCAAGACCTATTACGTTTAAGGACTGTATGTTACCTGAAGTGAAGATGAGCTGCACTAATTGTTTTGATTTTGTTTTTTCCACTGCAAATAAACTTCACATAAGGAATAGCCAGAATCTGCCTCCTTATTTCTCTGACTGTTTCCAAGCCACTGTCACCCAAGTTACTACATGACTTTTAATGAGCATTAAAAATGATGGTGGCAAACACGATCTGGTTTACATATATTAGTGCTTTTAATAAATGTAAATTAGCTTGTGAGTGCAAAAACTATAATGAAATATACCCACCTGCAAACTGCTGAAAAGACACAATGAATGCCAAAAAAATGTACCACATCTTGAGGTGAAGTTTTTGCGATACCATCTATAGATAAAGTATTAGGGATGTGAATCATTTTCCATATCGTCTTAACGATAGAAATCGTGTGGCAGGGCAAGAAAATCGTCTTAGGCACGATTTTTTAGTTAGTGGGAGTTAGTGCGCACTAACTGAAAATGATACAATTTGACACTTTTCAGGTCAGTTAAGGTCAGTTTAGGAATGAATATGTATTCCTATTGGCTGCCCTCTTATTTATTCATGTTACCAAGTTTCCTACTGACAGTATATGGGGGATGGGAAATGGAAACAGTTGGTAGCTTGACAAAACAAGTAATGTGATCAGTCAATGTGACTAGAACTTGTGCCCTAACCCTGATACCAGGGGTATTGTGATCTTCCTGCACACAGTGCCCTATCCCTATTAATACCAGGAGTGTTGTGATCTTCCTGCACACAGTACCCTATCCCTAATACCAGGGGTGTTGTGATCTTCCTGCACACAGTGCCCTATTCCTGATACTGGGGGTGTTGTGATCTTCCTGCACACAGTGCCCTATTCCTGATACCGGGGGTGTTGTGATCTTCTTGCACACATCCCGATATCAGGGATAGGGCACTGCATGCAGGAAGATCACAACACTCCTGGTATTAATAGGGATAGGGCACTGCATGCAGGAAGATCACAACACTCCTGGTATTAATAGGGATAGGGCACTGCATGCAGGAAGATCACAACACCCCTGGTATCAGGGATAGGGCACTGTGTGCAGGAAGATCACAATACCCCGGAGGAGTGAGGGTCAGGCAGCTCCCCCCTGTCTGTGAAGCCAGCCTCTCACTAGTAATGCAGGGAGGGAGCTGTCTCAGACTTCACCATCCTCCCCCCCCCCCCCCCCCTCACCCACACACCATTCACTAGCTGGGACATGGGGGAAGTCAGGAGTGAGGGTCAGGCAGCTCCCCCCTGTCTGCGAAGCCAGCCTCTCACTAGTAATGCAGGGAGGGAGCTGTCTCAGACTTCACCACCCCCCCCCCCCCCTCACCCACACACCATTCACTAGCTGGGACATGGGGGAAGTCAGGAGTGAGGGTCAGGCAGCTCCCCCCTGTCTGTGAAGCCAGCCTCTCACTAGTAATGCAGGGAGGGAGCTGTCTCAGACTTCACCATCCTCCCCCCCCCCCCTCACCCACACACCATTCACTAGCTGGGACATGGGGGAAGTCAGGAGTGAGGGTCAGGCAGCTCCCCCCTGTCTGTGAAGCCAGCCTCTCACTAGTAATGCAGGGAGGGAGCTGTCTCAGACTTCACCATCCTCCCCCCCCCTCACCCACACACCATTCACTAGCTGGGACATGGGGGAAGTCAGGAGTGAGGGTCAGGCAGCTCCCCCCTGTCTGTGAAGCCAGCCTCTCACTAGTAATGCAGGGAGGGAGCTGTCTCAGACTTCACCATCCTCCCCCCCCCCCCCCTCACCCACACACCATTCACTAGCTGGGACATGGGGGAAGTCAGGAGTGAGGGTCAGGCAGCTCCCCCCTGTCTGTGAAGCCAGCCTCTCACTAGTAATGCAGGGAGGGAGCTGTCTCAGACTTCACCATCCTCCCCCCCCCCCCTCACCCACACACCATTCACTAGCTGGGACATGGGGGAAGTCAGGAGTGAGGGTCAGGCAGCTCCCCCCTGTCTGTGAAGCCAGCCTCTCACTAGTAATGCAGGGAGGGAGCTGTCTCAGACTTCACCATCCTCCCCCCCCCCCTCACCCACACACCATTCACTAGCTGGGACATGGGGGAAGTCAGGAGTGAGGGTCAGGCAGCTCCCCCCTGTCTGTGAAGCCAGCCTCTCACTAGTAATGCAGGGAGGGAGCTGTCTCAGACTTCACCATCCTCCCCCCCCCCCCCTCACCCACACACCATTCACTAGCTGGGACATGGGGGAAGTCAGGAGTGAGGGTCAGGCAGCTCCCCCCTGTCTGCGAAGCCAGCCTCTCACTAGTAATGCAGGGAGGGAGCTGTCTCAGACTTCACCATCCTCCCTCCCCCCCCCTCACCCACACACCATTCACTAGCTGGGACATGGGGGAAGTCAGGAGTGAGGGTCAGGCAGCTCCCCCCTGTCTGTGAAGCCAGCCTCTCACTAGTAATGCAGGGAGGGAGCTGTCTCAGACTTCACCATCCTCTCCCCCCCCCCCCTCACCCACACACCATTCACTAGCTGGGACATGGGGGAAGTCGGGAGTGAGGGTCAGGCAGCTCCCCCCTGTCTGTGAAGCCAGCCTCTCACTAGTAATGCAGGGAGGGAGCTGTCTCAGACTTCACCATCCTCCCCCCCCCCCCCTCACCCACACACCATTCACTAGCTGGGACATGGGGGAAGTCAGGAGTGAGGGTCAGGCAGCTCCCCCCTGTCTGTGAAGCCAGCCTCTCACTAGTAATGCAGGGAGGGAGCTGTCTCAGACTTCACCATCCACCCCCCCCCCCCCTCACCCACACACCATTCACTAGCTGGGACATGGGGGAAGTCAGGAGTGAGGGTCAGGCAGCTCCCCCCTGTCTGTGAAGCCAGCCTCTCACTAGTAATGCAGGGAGGGAGCTGTCTCAGACTTCACCATCCTCCCCCCCCCCCCCTCACCCACACACCATTCACTAGCTGGGACATGGGGGAAGTCAGGAGTGAGGGTCAGGCAGCTCCCCCCTGTCTGTGAAGCCAGCCTCTCACTAGTAATGCAGGGAGGGAGCTGTCTCAGACTTCACCATCCTCCCCCCCCCCCCCTCACCCACACACCATTCACTAGCTGGGACATGGGGGAAGTCAGGAGTGAGGGTCAGGCAGCTCCCCCCTGTCTGTGAAGCCAGCCTCTCACTAGTAATGCAGGGAGGGAGCTGTCTCAGACTGGTATCAGGGTTAGGGCACTGTGTGCAGGAAGATCACAACACTCCTGGTATTTATAGGGATAGGGCACTGTAAGAGATGACTGTAGTAGATTGAATAAAGATCTGATGTTTCTGCTCTCCTCACACCAAACAAAAACAACACACAAGCAGAGAAGCCCTTCTTACAAAGCTGAGCTAGTGAGTTAAGTAGGAGGAAAAGTAAACATACTGGTGCCAGTGTGGCTACTTAAAAAATACACTTACCAACAATCAATTACATATATTTGAACTGTGTACAGTTCCAGCCAGGACCACCTTTCTAAAATGCACAGTGATTGGCAAATTCAACATGCACTAGCATTTCAGGTGCCTGCTAACAAAAATAATAAACAAACAAGTTCTAGTCACGTGAGTGCTGATCATTACATTACTTTTTTTGTCAAGCTTCCAACTGTTTCCATTTCACATCCCCCCAACCATATTGGTAACATCAATAGATAAGAGCACAGCCAGCCAATAGGAATACATACATACATATTCATTCCTAAGTGACCTTTACTGACCTGGGAAGTGTGAACACTTTGTTTAATTTTCTGTTGGTGTTCGTTAGTTTCCAGTTCCATTTCCCATCCCCCCAACCATCACCTCAGTGGTAACCTTGGTAACATCAATAGATAAGAGGGCAGCCAGCCAATAGGAACACATATTCATTCCTAACTGACCTTCAGTGACCTGGAAAGTGTTTATTTGTATCATTTTCAGTTAGTGCGCACTAAATCGAGTTAGTGCGCACTAACGGGGAGTTAGTGCGCACTAACTCGAGTTAGTGCGCACTAACACGATTTAACGATTTTTAACGATAAATCGTTAGAATTTCTATTGTATCGTGTTCTATAACGATTTAAGACGATATAAACATTATCGGACGATAATTTTAATCGTTGAAAAACGATTCACATCCCTATAAAGTATGCATGTACTTTGTCTGCTGCATTTGTATGTTATCAACATGGGCTATTAATGAGTATGATAAGCAGTAAGCACTGCGTTTGTACGTTTTGACAGCTGGTATTAAATCACTTTAGCACATTAGCCCTTAAATTTGATATTACAAGCAAAATTTATGCAGGCTATAATGCAGCTTACTATGTATTGGGATGCTTTTAAGATACTGCAATTAACTAGCTTTCTTTCACGCTAAACTGACTGAGACCTTAAATTTGCACAAAGCTTGCAGGAACTTGCACTGACATCATATAAATGAGATAGCAATTTCAATATCATAAGGCCCACCTACCACTATTTATTCATGTCATGGCAGTATGCTTAGAATTGGTTTGGCACTTTCCTTCAGAATGCTCTGAAATGAGCTATCAAAAATACTTTCTTAAACAGCTGTCTTTCTTTATTTCCTAACAGTAACAAATTCAATATCTCCTGCATCATAGGGATGCAGTAGCACGCATGCCTTAGGGCCCCCACAACATGGTTACAGGAACCAAGGAGGGCATCGTTCCTGTCGCGAGAAGAGGGAGGTACTGTCAAGCAGCATCCAGGGGCGAGTTGGCCGGTCGCAGGACCAACCCGTGAGCAGCTCATTGTTACTGTTAATCAGATAGATTTCTGGTAATCAGTGCTGAAGTGGACAAAGTTTGACAAAATGGCTTTTCTTTCAGGTCCTCTCCATTTCCTTAATCTACCTGATATCTAGTTACATTAAATAGTTTTGAAGTACAGCATTGGTGGGGCAGGAGCAACTATGGATCTCTCCTTTCCTCGTTTGGATTAGATAAGCAAGAAGAGGGGTAAGAGTGGGTGCGAAGAATACTGTTATATGTTTTAGGAATTGTTAATGTACTAGATTTTATGACATTGTTGTAAACCATTATGATGGAAACTTCCGAATGACGGTATACAAAAAACTCATAAATAAATAAAATAAACAATTGGAGCAGGCTTGGGGGGGGGGCAGTATTTATGTATTTATCGTAGTGGTAGGGAAGTCAGGAATTTGTTTCTTTCATTATAGTTTGTGTTATTTGCAAACAGTGCATACTACAACAACAAAAAAATAAACAACACTTAAGAAACAAAAATATTAAAAAGGAAACAAAATATAAAAACTATTTTTTTTTTTTGCATGCACAGCCCAAATGTGTAACCCTATATTAAAATGCATAAACCAACCAAAAACACATTCATTCATCTTAAATTTCATGCAATATATACTAAAATAATTTTACTCTATTCAAATTAGAAAAATGCAAAAATGTTCATATCCACCAAAAGATTGTTGTGATTCAGTTCATCTGCAGGGCTTTGGCTAATGACATTCCTCTCTAGATATATTCATATAATCAAACAGTAATACCATTTTACTCCAAAATTCTTCTGCACTGATCTATGCCATATAGGGTATATTTTCAAAACGCAACAAGCAATAAATGCACATGCATACTGCTTGAAGTTAGTGAGTAGAACATTTGAAACAAATCACAGAAAGTATTTTTTAACTCAGTACACAAAGAGACAGATTTTAAAAGGTACGCGCACAGCCTACATTTGTGTGCGGTACCTGGCGCACACAAATGTACCCCCGATTTTATAACGTGCATGCAGTCGTGCGCATGTTATAAAATCAGGGGTCGATGCATGCAAGGGGGTGCACACTATTGCACCTTGTGCGCGCCGAGCCCTTGGGGAGACCAGCTGACTTTCCCCGTTCCCCCCCCCCCCTCCTTCCCCTCCCTTCCCCTACCTGTCCTGCCCCCCAGCCCAAAAAAAACCCCAAACATACCTTTATCTGACAAGTTACGCCTGCCAGAGGCAGGCGTAACTTGCACACACCGGCTGACTTCCCGCGTGCAATCTCCCGGCCCAGCAGCCTTGCAGAGGCCTCTTGCCCCACCCCCGCCCCCGGACCGCCCATTTTTTCAAGCCCCGGGACTTACACGCGTCCCGGGCTTTAGGCACGCCCCCCTACGTGCACGTAACCCTTTGAAAATCTGCCTCATAGTGTGTAATTTGATGCTAGAGAATGTGGTGATAGCAGTTAGCATAGCTAAACTTAAACAGGGTTTAGATAAGTTGCTGGAGAAAAATCCTTTTAAACCATTATTAGCCATACAGACTTGGGGAAGTCATTGATTATCCTTGGTTGTGAGCAAGAAGGATTGGCTCTGTTCTTCAGGATTGTGCCGGGAACTTGTGATCTATATTAGCCACTGTTGGAGACAGAATGAAGGACTTGATGGACATTTGATTTGATCCAGAATGGCATTTCTAATGTTTATTTACCCACGTAACTCCTGTTTTTACCTAAGCAGATCCCAACTAAGACTTTGAAAATTCACCCTAAATTGTTCTACAAATTCTTTGACATTGAAGTTAAAATTTTATAGAACATAAGAACATAAGGCTTGACATGCTGGGTAAACCAAGGGTCCATCAAGCCCAGTATTCTGTTTCCAACAGTAGACAAGCCAGGTCACAAGTACCTGGCAGGATCCCAAGGGATAGATAGCTTCCAAGCTGCTTATCCCAAAAATAAGCAGTGGATTTCTGCAACTCTAGCTTAATAATTGTTAATGGACTTTTTCTCCAGGAACTTGTTCAAACCTTTTTTGAAAGCATTTATACTAAAAGCTTTCACCACATCCTCTGGCAATAAATTCCAGAGCTTAATTATGCATTGTGTAAAAAAAAAATATTTTCTCTTACTAGTTTTAAATGTATTATCCAATAACTTCATTGTGTGTTCCCTGGTCTTTGTATTTTTGGAAGAATAAACTACCGATTAATGTTTACTCATTCCATTCCACTCATTTTTTAGATCTCTATCATATATCTCCTCAGTTGTCTCTTCTCCAAGCTGAAAAGTCCTAACCTCTTTAGTCTTTCTTCATAGCGGAATTGTTCTATCCCCTGTATCTTCTTGGTCACCTTTCTCTGTACCTTTTCTAATTCTGCTAAATCTTTCTGAGATGCAGTGACCAGAACTGAACACAATACTCAAGTTGAGTTTGCACCATGGAGCGATACAGAGGCATTATGATATTCTCTGCTTTATTCTCCATTCCTTTCCTAACAATCCATAGCATTCTATTTGCTTTCTTGGCTGCTGCTGCACACTGAGCAGAATGATGTATTTTCAACAATGACACCTATATCCTTTCCATGAGTGGTGACTCCTAATGTGGAACCTTGCATTTTGTAGCTATAATATGTGCGTATGTCCCGGGACTTTCAAAAATGGGTGGTTCGTGGGTGAGTCTGGGGGCATGGCGGTGGTCCAGGGGCATGGCGGCGGTCTGGGGGGGGGCGTTCCTGAGTCCTCCAGCACAGCGGCTGTGCCAGAGGTTCGTGCGCCAGCAGCTGGCCAGTGCGGGCAGGTTTAACTCGCCGAAATAAGGTGGGGGGGATTTAGGTAGGGCTGGGGGGTGGGTTAGATAGGGGAAGGGAGGGAAAGGTGGGGGGAGGGAACAGGGGAAGCCATCGGGACTCCCCTAGGGCTCGGCACGTGCAAGGTGCACAAGTGTGAACCCCCTTGCACGCGCCGACTCCGTATTTTATAACATGCGCGCGTTATAAAATCTGGCGTAGATTTGTGCGCGCCGGGTTGCGCGCACAAATCTATTCCCACGCATACGTTTTAAAATCTGGCCCTAAGTGCATTACGTTGCACTTGTCTACATTCAATTTAATTTTCCATTTGCATGCCCAATCTCCTAGTTTTGCAGTGTCTCCTTGCAATTTCTCACAATCCTCTTGTGATTTAACAACTTTGAAAATGTTTGTGTCATCAGTAAATTTGATCACCTTACTTCTGTTTCCATTTCCAGGTCATTTATAAATATATTAAAAAGCATCAGACCCAGAACAGATCCCTAGGACATGCCACTATTCACCTTTTTCCATTTGGAAAATGTACCATTTGGCCCTACTCTCTGTTTTCTATATTTTAATCAGTTGGCAATCTACAAGAGGACACTGCCACCTATCCCATGACTTTCTAGTTTCCTAACAAGTCTCTCATGAGGGACTTTGTCAAATGGTTTCTGGAAATCCAAATATATTTATTTATTTATTTATTTATTTAACTTCTTTTACTATACCGACACTCAAGACCAGGTCTTATCGTACCGGTTTACATTAGAGCATGGGGAAACCAATTAACGTATAAGTAGAAATGAGAAGTTACATTAAAACAGGGAGAGTAAAAACATGGATGTCGGAAGATAGGACAGAATTAAACTATAACAGAATTAAACTATAACAGAAATATACTATATCAACTGGCTCATCTCTATCCACATGTTTATTTACACCCTCAAAAAATGCAGCAAATTTGTGAGGCAAGACTTCCCTTGGCTATATCCATATTGACTTTGTCCCATTAAACTATGCTTATCTATATGTTCAGCAATTTTGTTCTTTATTAAAGTTTCTACCATTTTGCCTGGCATAGACGTCAGACTCACTAGTCTGGAATTTCCTGGCTCACCCCTTGATCCCTTTCTAAAAATTGGTGTTACACTGGCAATCCTCCAGTCTTTAGGTACGTAGATGATGTTATTGATAGTTTACAAATTTCCAATAGCAGGTCTACAATTTCATTTCTCAGTTCTTTTAGCACTCTGGGATGTATACCATCTGGTCCAGATGATTTGCTACTCTTTATTTGTCATCTTTCAGGTTCACTGAGATTTGTTTCAGTTTCTCTGAATCATCACCTTTGAATATCATTTCTGGCATGGGTATGTCTCTTACATCTTCCTCAATGATTACTAAAGCAAAGAATGCATTTAGTCTGTCTGCTATGGCTTTATCATCCCTAAGTGCTCCTTTTACCCCTTGATCATCTAATGGTCCAACTGACTCCCTTGCAGGCTTTTTACCTCGAATATACCTGAAAATATTTTTATTATGAGTTTTTCCTTTCACAGTAAGCTTTTTTTCAAATTCTCTCTTTGCCTTCCTTTGCAATGCTTTGCATCTGACTTGCCATTGCTTATGCTGTTTCCTGTTTTCTTCATTTGGGTCCCTTTTTCTTTTCCATTCCACATCTAAAAGATATTCTTTTAGATATTATAGCCTCTCTCACCTTACCTTTCAATCATGCCGGTAGTTGTTTAGCCTTCTTTCCAACTTTTCTAATGAATGGAATGCATCTGTTCTGGGCTTCCAAGATGGTCTTTTTAAACAACATCCATGCCTGAGCTAAACTCTTAACCTTTGCAGTTGCTCCTTTCATTTTATTTCTAACCATTTTCCTCATTTATCATAGTCACCTTTTTGAACATTAAATGCTGTCATAGTAGATTTCTTTTTTGTGCTCCCTCTAGTTAAGTCAAATTTGTTAATGTTGTGATCACTATTACCAAGTGGCTCTTACACTGTTACCTCTCTCACCAAATCGTGTGTCCACTAAGGACTAAGTCTAAAATAGTTTTTCCACATATTGGTTCTTGTACCAGCTGCTCCATGAAGCAGTCATTTATTTCATCTAGGAACTTTATTTCTCTAGAATGTCCTGATGTAACATTCATCTAATCAATACCAGGGTAATTGAAATCACCCATTATTACATTGCTGCTGATTTTGTTAACTTCCCTAATTTCTTTAAGCATTTCATTGTCTTCTACTAGTTTATTCTGGCCAGGTGGACGGTGATACATTCCATTACTATTTTACTCCCATTTTCACCTGGAATTTCTATCCATAAAGATTCAACAATTCATTTTGTTTCCTGAAGAACTTTAATCCTGTTTGATTTACTGCTCTCTTCAACATACAGTGTCACTCCTCCACCAATTTAATCCATCCTATCATTTTGATATCATTTGTACCCTAGTATCACAGTGTCCCATTGTCCTCCTTCTACCTGGTCTTTGAGATACCAATTATATCTACCTCTTCATCTGGTGCTAACACTCTAACTTTCTCATCTTATTTTTTAGACTTCTAGCATTTGCATAGACATTTCAAAGTATGTTTTTCGTTTGTATTAACAACCTACTCATCAGTTGATGGGGTAATTTGGAATCTTTCTGCACCTTACTTAAAGGCACCTGGTCTCCTTTGGCATTTATTGCAACCTCTCTACTGGGATGCCCTATTTTCCCTGTTCTCTTCATATCCTTTGAAGATATATCATTCCAAATCATATGCTGCTGAGTGACTATCAGCTTTCCTCCATCATCTAGTTTAAAAGCTGTGCTATCTCCTTTTTAAAGGTTAGTACCAGCAACCTGGTTCCATTCTGGTTAAGGTGGAACCCATCCTTTCAGAAAAGGGCCCCCCCCTTCCCCAAAATGAAGCCCAGTTCCTAAAAATCTAAAATTCTCTTCCTTGCACCATCGTCTCATCCATGACTTTGGAGCTCTGCCTGCTTCTGGGATCTTACACATGGAACGCGGAACATTTCTGAGAATACTACCCTGGAGGTTCTGGATTTTACCTTTCTATTTAAAACCCTAAATTTGGCTTCCAGAACCTGCCTCCTGCACTTTCCTGTGTCATTGGTACCCACATATACCAAGTCAGCTGGCTCCTCCCTAGCACTATCTAAAATCCTATTTATCTGCTGCATGAGGTCTGCTACTTTCGCACCAGGCAGTCAAGTTTCCAAGCGACTCTCACGTCCACCAGTCACCCAGCTATCAACCTTCCTAATAATTGAATCACTAACCATAATTGCCATCCTAATCCTTCCCTCCTCAGCATGTGCCCCTGGAGACATATCCTTGTTGTGAGAGAATATTACATCATCTTGAGGGCAGGTCCTAGCTACAGGATTTCTTCCTGCCTCATCAAGCTGATGTTCTCCTTCCAGGTGACCTTTCTCCTCCAAAGCAGCACAGGGGCTACCAGATTGGAGGTGAGACTTCTCTACTATGTCTCTGAAGGTCTCCTCTATATAAATCTATGTCTCCCTTAGCTCCTCCAGGTCTGCCACTCTAGCCTTCAGAGATTGGACTCATTCTCTGAAGGCTTGGAGCTCTTTGTACTTAGTGCAAAAGACTGGAAAGCCTCCCTTTCACTACTGAACTACTTCCTGCATCATAATTTTGTTGAATTGTTATTGATTTAAATTTTCTAGGGCAGCAGGGATATAAAGCTAAAGTACTTTTAATCTATGGATTTAATTTGTATGTGTCTGGCAATGACCCTCCCTCAGCACACTACAATTAATCTATCTATATCTTCCTAGTTACCCAACTTATTGACTCTTGTTTTGAATTAGATTCCTTATGTATAAAATCTGAAACAAAATACTCCTACCAAACACAATTACCATGTAAAATCAAAACATATAAAACCAAATAAAAACAGATAAGGTCTAATAAACAAATAAAGCATAGCAAGGTAAATGGATAGAGTATAGTAAGGAACTTTCCAGTCCTCTTCTGCTGCAATGGGTGCGGGGCCTCTGGAAGCTGGGGCTGTAGAGTTTGAAGCCTGGAAGGCTCGCTGTGATATTTGGTGCCTTCTCCAAGAGGGTTCTGAGTAGAATATGCAGATGAGTGTTCTGGTCCTCTTCTGCTGCAAGGGGTGTGGGGCCTCTGGAAGCTGGGGCTGTGGATCACTCGCTGTGATCTCTGTAGATGAGCCTTCCAGTCCTCTTCTGCTGCAATGTCCACACTGGTGTAAAGTGTGCAGGTACTTTTTACCCACCGACTTTATACCAGTTTTCAAAGGGAAAATATGTGCGTACTATCTCTTTGACAATTATCTTACCAAAACTATCCATACACAATTACACCTTCTGATTTTTTGCAGATTTGTTTGGTTGGGGAAAAATACATGCGTACTTCTGAAGATGCAAAAGTATGCACATAATTCCATATCTTTAAGAACATAAGAACTTGCCATGCTGGGTCAGACCAAGGGTCCATCAAGCCCAGCATCCTGTTTCCAACAGAGGCCAAACCAGTCCACAAGAACCTGGCACTTACCCAAACACTAAGAAGATCCCATGCTACTGATGCAATTAATAGCAGTGGCTATTCCCTAAGTAAATTTGATTAATAGCTGTTAATGGACTTCTCCTCCAAGAACTTATCCAAACCTTTTTTGAACCCAGCTACACTAACTGCACTAACCACATCTTCTAGCAACAAATTCCAGACCTTTATTGTGCTTTGAGTGAAAAATAATTTTCTCCAATTAGTCTTAAATGTGTTACTTGCTAACTTCATGGAATGCCCCCTAGTCCTTCTATTATTCGAAAGTGTAAATAACCGATTCACATCTACTCGTTCAAGACCTCTCATGATCTTAAAGACCTCTATCATATCCCCCCTCAGCCATCTCTTCCCCAAGCTGAACAGCCCTAACCTCTTCAGCCTTTCCTCATAGGGGAGCTGTTCCATCCCCTTTATCATTTTGGTTGCCCTTCTCTGTACCTTCTCCATCGCAATTATATCTTTCCTGAGATGCAGCGACCAGAATTGTACACAATATTCAAGGTGCGGTCTCACCATGGAGCGATATAGAGGCATTATGACATTTTCCGTTTTATTAACCATTCCCTTCCTAATAATTCCTAACATTCTGTTTGCTTTTTTGACTGCTGCAACACACTGAGCTGACAATTTTAAAGTATTATCCACTATGATGCCTAGATGTTTTTCCTGGGTGGTAGCTCCTAATGTGGAACCTAACATCGTGTAACAACAGCAAGGGTTATTTTTCTCTATATGCAACACCTTACACTTATCCACATTAAATTTCATCTGCCATTTGGATACCCAATTTCCAGTCTTGCAAGGTCCTCCTGTAATGTATCACAATCTGCTTCTGATTTAACTACTCTGAATACTTTTGTATCATCCACAAAGTTGATAACCTCACTCGTCGTATTCCTTTCCAGATCATTTATATATATATTGAAAAGCACCGGTCCAAGTACAGATCCCTGAGGCACTCCACTTTTTACCCTTTTCCACTGAGAAAATTGATTATTTAATCCTACTCTCTGTTTCTTGTCTTTTATACAGTTTGTAATCCATAAAAGGACATTGCCTCCTATCCCATGACTTTTTAGTTTTCTTAGAAGCCTCTCATGAGGGATTTTGTCAACGCCTTTTGAAAATCCAAATACACTACATCTAGCAGATCACCTTTATCCACATGTTTATTAACCCCTTCAAAAAAATGAAGAAGATTTGTTAGGCAAGACTTCCCTTGGGTAAATCCATGTTGACTGTGTTTCATTAAACCATGTCTTTCTATATGGTCTACGATTTTGATCTTGAGAATAGTTTCCACTATTTTTCCTGGCACTGAAGTCAGGCTCACTGGTCTATAGTTACCTGGATTGCCCCTGGAGCCTTTTTTAAATATTGGGGTTACATTGGCCACCCTCCAGTCTTCAGCTACAATGGATGATTTTAATGATAGGTTACAAATTTTAATTAATAGATCATAAATTTCATTTTTTAGTTCCTTCAGTAACCTAGGATGCATACCATCCTGTCCAGGTGAATTGCAACTCTTTAATTTGTCAATCTGGCCTACTACATCTTCCAGGTTCACAGTGATTTCATTCAGTTCGTCTGACTCATCACCCCTGAAAACCATCTCCGGAACTGGTATCTCCCCAACATCCTCATTAGTAAACACAGAAGCAAAGAATTCATTTATTCTTTCTACAATGGCCTTATCTTCCCTAAGAGCCCCTTTAAGCCCTCGGCCATCTAATGGTCCAACCAAATCCCTCACAGGTTTCTTGCTTTGGATATATTTAAAAAATATTTTATTATGAGTTTTTGCCTCTATGGCCAACTTCAATTCAAATTCTCTCTTCGCCTGTCTTATCAATGTTTTACACAACTTGACAATGCTTATGTTTTATCATATTTTCTTCAGATGGATCCTTCTTCCAATTTTTGAAGAATGTTTTTTTTGACTAAAATAGCCTCTTTCACCTCACCTTTTAACCATGACGGTAATCATTTTGCCTTCCTTCCACCTTTCTTAATGTGTGGAATACATATGGACTGCACCTCTAGGATTGTATTTTTAACAATGTCCATGCCTGTTGAACACTTCTAACCTTTGCAGCTGCACCTTTGAGTTTTTTTCTAACTATTTTCCTCATTTTATCAAAGTTTCCCTTATGAAAGTTTAGTGTTAGAGCTGCAGATTTACTTATTGTGCCCCCTTCCGGTTACTACTAGTTTAAATGTGATCATGTTATGATCACTGTTGCCAAGTGGCCCCATCACCGTTACCTCTCTCACCAAATCCTGCATTCCACTATGAATTAAATTTAAAATAGCTTCCTCTCTTGTTGATTCCTGAACCAATTACTCCATGAAGC
The DNA here is from genome assembly GCF_901001135.1 of Rhinatrema bivittatum. NCBI lineage: Eukaryota > Metazoa > Chordata > Amphibia > Gymnophiona > Rhinatrematidae > Rhinatrema > Rhinatrema bivittatum. The sequence goes on from NC_042618.1 coordinate 128,459,536, forward strand.
AGTCATTTATTACATCCAGGAACTTTATGTCTCTAGCAAGTCCTGATGTTACATTTACCCATTCAATATTGGGGTAATTGAAATCTCCCATTATTATTGCACTGCCAAATTGGTTAGCTTCCCAGATTTCTCTTAGCATTTCATCATCTGTCTGATCATTTTGTCTAGGTGGACGGTAGTATACTGATATGGTTGTGGACCCTTGGACCGGTTGAGACGGAGGATGGTATGCTGTGGTGGCCCACAGCGAAAGTCACAGCCAGGAGGCAGCACGGAGAGACTCGGAAGAAGCTTCACCACTGGAAGTCCGTGGTCCCCCCAGGAGGCGCTCGTAGGAACCCGGACCTCTTGGACTTAGGTGGGACCCTATGCGACCAAGGATCCAGGCAGCAGTCGAAGAGCTGGAAGAAGGCTGGACCCAGGTAGTTGAAGAGTCTTCACCCTCGGAAGCCCGTGGCTCCCCCAGGAGGAGCCCGTGAGAGCCTGAGCCACTGGGACTTAGGAGAATCCTCTGGGCCAGCAAGTACCGGATACCTGAGGTGAAGGAGAAGTCGAAGTCCAGGAGTGATGACTGGTCAGAAGCCAAGAGTCAGAGATCCAATCCTGAAGCCAGGGGCGAAGGCAGAAGATCGATTCATGGGACAGAGCCGGGTCAGAAGCCAGAGGTCAGAAGACGATACCAAGCCAGGAACAGAAGCTGGAGATGAATTTGAGGGATGAGCCGGGTCGGAAGCCAGAAGTCAGACGTCGATACCAAAACCAAAGGGTGGAAGCTGGAAACAAGTCAGGATACAAGCCGGGTCGGAGTCCAGAAGTCAGAAGAAGCAATCCAAGGACTACAGCAGCAACTAAGAGTCAGACAAGCTGAGGAACCTCGTTGCAAGGCGAGGTATTGCTGCAGCTGCCGGGTTTAAATGGCCCGGCAGCGTCTGACGTCAGCAGAGGAGCTGTCCACGATTCCCACGCTGGCCCCTTTAAATCTGCAGCCCCGGCGCACACGCGCACCTAGGGGGCGGGGCCAGCCATGGATTGGCGTCGGCGTCTCCCTCGCAGGGAGAATGCCGCGGAGGACCGCTCCTCGGGCCTAGGAGGCTGAAGCGATGATGGTCCTATGGATGGACCGGGCCACCTGGTAGGTGCAGGTCCCGGGCCATGCCCAGGGACCGTAACAGTACTCCCCCCCACGCCCCCTCCCTGGAGGCCGGGGTTTACCTGGATGATGCAGTTGAAACTGGTGTAGAAGGCCTTTGTCCAAGATGTTAGCGGCTGGCTCCCAGGAATTCTCTTCGGGGCCGTAGCCCTCCCAGGAGAGAAGGTATTCCCAGCGCATGAGGCAGAACCATACATCAAGTACCTCTTTCACCTGATAAACGGCATCTTCCTGTGCCTTGGGAGTGACTGGTGCATGCGACCTCTTGTGGAAGGGAGAGAGAACCAGAGGCTTCAACAGGGAAACATGGAAGACGTTGTGGACCCTGAGCGTGTGCGGGAGGCGGAGGCGGTAGGAGACAGCCCATATCCTATCTTTGACAGCGAAGGGCCCATTGTACCTTGGGGCGAAACACATCGAAGGCAGCCGTAAGTGGAGGTGTTTGGTGCTTAACCACACCTTCTCCCCAGGAAAGAACACGGGGGCTGGTTGTCACAAATGGTTCGCAACCTTTTTCATAATAACCGCCGTGCGCTGGAGCCTCTCCCAAGTGGATTTCCAGATCTGGTGCAACTGTTGTGCGGTGATCTGTACAGCTGGAGACGGCACTTCTAACGGTAGTGGCAAAGGAGGCCGTAGACGTCTGCCATAGACCGTGTAAAAGGGGGACCTTCTAGTGGCGGAGTGCTTATGGTGGTTGTAAGAGAACTCTGCCCATGGGAGCAGGGCCACCCAGTCATTTTGCAGGTCTCCCACAAAGGAACGGAGGATCGTCTTCAAGGTCCGGTTTGTGCATTCTACCTGTCCGTTGGCTTGGGGTTGAAGGCGGTAGTGAATTTGAGCTGGACCCCACATTTTTTACAGAGCACCCTCCAATACCTTGCCGTAAACTGGGAGCCCCTGTCCGAGACGATGTGGAGGGGGAGCCCATGAAGGCAAAAGATATGCTGCGTGAACAAGTTCGCTAATTCAGGTGCTGAGGGGAGTTTGGCAAGGGGCACAAAGTGAGTCATCTTAGAGAATTGGTCTGTAATAACCCATATCACTGTTTTTCCCTCTGAAGCAGGCAGATCTACGCTGAAGTCCGTGGATAAGTGGGTCCATGGTTCTGTGGGAACAGGTAGAGGCTGGAGAAGACCCCAGGGATGGCCAGTGGAAGTCTTCTGTCGGGTGCAGGTCAGGCAGGTATTAACACAGAGGCGGACATCCCTCTTAAACTGAGGCCACCAGTAATACTCAGAGAGTAACTCCTGGGTCCTGGCCACTCCCGGATGGCCAGCGGTTAGGGAGTCGTGAGCCCAGGAGAGGACCTTCTTCCGCAGTTGGAGGGGCACCACAGTCTTCCCCATCGGGACCGTATCGGAGGCCGCGAGGAGCATTTTAGCCGGGTCAAGGATGTACTGTGGTGGATTAGGGGTGTCCTCCATCTCTGCTGTACGGGAAAGGGTGTCTGCCCGGATGTTCTTGTCTGCTGGCCGATAGCGGAGGAGGAAGTCAAAGCGGCTAAAGAAGAGAGACCACTGGGCCTGCCAGGTATTGAGGCGCTGGGCGCGGCACAGGCATTCTAGGTTCTTATGGTCGGTGTACATGACCACCGGGTGTTGGGCCCCTTCCAATCACTGGCACCACTCTTCAAACGCCAGTTTAATGGCCAGCAATTCTTTATCCCCTATGCCGTAGTTCTTTTCTGCAGGCAAAGATTTGTGTGAAAAGTAAGAGCAGGGCAGGAGTTTACCTCCAGGGGATAGTTGGCTTAGGATGGCCCCGACAGCCGTGTCGGAGGCGTCGACCTCCACGACGAATTGTCATTGAGGATCTGGGTGCTGGAGGCATGTGTCCTGGAGAAATGCCTCCTTCAGTTCCTGGAAGGCTCATATGGCCGTCACCAGCCAGTTCTTGGCGTCTGCCCCCTTCCTGGTGAGGGCCGTCAGCGGTGCCACCATCTGGGAATAATGTGGGATAAACTGCCGGTAGAAGTTGGCAAACCCGAGGAACCTCTGAAGCGCCTTGACCCCCATAGGCTGAGGCCAATCTCTGATGGCAGCGACCTTCTCTGGGTCCATATGGAACCCCGTGGAGGATACGATGTACCCTAGGAAGGGTAATAATTCCCGTTCGAATAAGCATTTCTCGAACTTGGCGTAAAGCCGATTATCTCGTAGCTTCTGTAACACTCGACGGACTTCATGGCGGTGTGTCTGCAGGTCCTTGGAGTAGATAAGCACGTCATCAAGGTAAATGATTACTGAGGTATGTAACATCTCTCGTAGAACCTCATTCATGAGGTTCTGAAACACCGCCGGGGCATTGCAGAGACCAAAGGGCATGACCTGGCATTTGTAGTGGCCAGCCCTTGTGTTGAAAGCAGTCTTCCACTCGTCTCCCGGCCGGATTCTCAATAGGTTATACGCCCCACGAAGGTCCAACTTGGTGAACACCTTGGCTCCCTGTAGTCTGTCCAAAAGTTCCGAGATCAAGGGCAGAGGGTACCAGTCCCGCTGAGTAATACTGTTCAAGCCACAGTAGTCTATGCATGGTCGGAGGGATCCGTCCTTCTTCGCCACGAAGAAGAAGCCTGCTTCAGCCGGAGAGTTATATGGTTGAATGAACCCACGGTCCAGGTTCTCCTGGATGTAAGCAGACATGGCTTGTGTCTCGGGAAGGGACAACGGGTAGACCTGTCCTCGTGGCAGGGTAGTACTCGGGAACAAGTTGATTGTACAGTTGAATGGGTGCTGCTCCAGGAGAATCTCGGCTCTCTCTTTGGAGAAAAAATTGCTGTAGTCCTGATACTGGGGTGGCAACGCCAATGATGTCGACAGAAGGGGTATCTGTGGTCGTGGAACAGCTGTCACGCAAGATCCGAAGCACGAAGGTCCCCAGGACACCACCTGGAGGGTTTCCCAACAGAGTACAGGAGAGTGCTTCCGCAGCCAAGGTAGTCCCAGAATGACTGGGTGCATAGACCTCTCCAGGATGAGGAACAAAATCTCCTCTTCATGCAAAATACCAGTGTATAGCGTGAAAGGCCTGGTACAAGTATCTATGGTCCCTGGCAGAATTCTCCCCTGGATAGAGGCGACACGAAGTGGAGGTCGTTGGGGTTGAACTGCGATCTGGAGTTGCTGGACCAAATCCTTGAGGATGAAGTTTACCTCGGCTCCTGAGTCAATCAGGGCCAGCGTCTCGAACTCTCCCTCGGGAAGGAGTAAGGTCACTGGGACGGTATACGGGGAGGCAGACGGGGTGTGACCTAGGGTTAGCTCCCCAGATGACCCTAGGTCTGACGTTTCCCGGATGCTCACTGCAGTGGGCAAGGAAATGGCCCTTGCCAGTGCAATACAGACATAGGCCCAGGGACCGACGTCTTCTCCTTTCCTCCTGAGAGATAGGCCCCCGGCCCACCTGCATGGGTTTGGGATCTGAAGATCCTGGCAGAGCAGGAGAATGCCCTCTTCAAGAAGAAGTGACTCCGACACTCCCAGGTCTGTGAGCAAGCCTCCTCTCTCGGAACTGATGCTTGATCCGGCGGTCCACATGGCCCGCCGGATCAATGAACTCGTTCAAGTCATCCAGGAGATCTCTGGCTGCCAATTCATGTTGGAGTCTTGGGGAAAGACTCTCCCAAAAGATACCGTGCAAGCTGTCACTTCCCCAGTTAAAACTCGGCGGCAAGAGTCTAGAAGTCCACGGCATGTTCTGCCAATGGGCGGTTACCCTGAAGCAGCTGGAGTAGTTCTGATGCGGCAGTGGGCTTCCGGGAGGACTCATCGAAGACTCGTCTGAAGGCAGTGATGAATTGCACAAAGTTGTCCAGGCGGGAATTCTGGCACTCCCAGAGGTTGGAGGCCCACGCCAGGGGTCTCCCGTCCAACAAAGAGATGATGAAACTTGTCTTGACCTGGTCTGTCGGAAACTGAAGCAGAAGAAGATTAAATTGAATATAATACTGGTTCAGGAACCCTCGGCAAAGCTTTGCATCTCCCGAAAACCGCGAAGGTACTGGCGTCTGTATGGGTGCGGTAGGCCCGGAATTAGTTCCAGCACCGGGTACGGGGAACTGGCAGTCGTGGCTCCGCCGACGCGGTCAGCTATACCCTGTACTGTCACCATCAGGGTGTCAAGGCAAGTTTGCTGCTGTTGGAGCCTCTGGGCAATACCCGGAATGGCTTTCAAGCCTGCAAGATCCACCGGGTCCATGGCCTTGCAAACTGTTATGGTTGGGGACCCTTGGACCGGATGAGACGGAGGATGGTATGCTGTGGTGGCCCACAGCGAAGGTCACAGCTGGGAGGTGGCACGGAGAGACTCGGAAGAGGCTTCACCACTGGAAGTCCGCGGTCCCCCCAGGAGGCGCCCCTGGGAGCCCGGACCTCTTGGACTTAAGTGGGACCCTATGCGACCAAGGATCCAGGCAGCAGTCGAAGAGCTGGAAGAAGCCTGGACCCAGGTAGTTGAAGAGTCTTCCCCCTCAGAAGCCCGTGGCTCCCCCGGGAGGAGCCCGTGAGAGCCCGAGCCACTGGGACTTAGGAGAATCCTCTGGGCCAGCAAGTACCGGATACCTGAGGTGAAGAAGAAGTCGAAATCCATGAGTGAAGCCGGGTCAGAAGCCAAGAGTCAGAGATCCAATCCTGAAGCCAGGGGCGAAGGAGGAAGACGGAGTTGTGGGACGGAGCCGGGTCAGAAACCAGAGTTCAGAAGACGATACCAAGCCAGGAACAGAAGCTGGAGACGAATTTGAGGGACGAGCCGGGTCGGAAGCCAGAAGTCAGACGTCGATACGAAAACCAAAGGGTGGAAGCTGGAAACAAGTCAGGATACAAGCCGGGTCAGAGTCCAGAAGTCAGAAGAAGCAATCCAAGAACTACAGCAGCAACTAAGAGTCAGACAAGCTGAGGAACCTCGTTGCAAGGCGAGGTATTGCTGCAGCTGCCAGGTTTAAATGGCCCGGCAGTGTCTGACGTCAGCAGAGGAGCTGTCCACGATTCCCGTGCTGGCCCCTTTAAATCTGCAGTCCCGGCGCGCGCGCGCCTAGGGGGCGGGGCCAGCCGCGGATCAGCGTCGGCGTCTCCCTCGCAGGGAGAACGCCGCGGAGGACCGCTCCTCGGGCCTAGGAGGCCGAAGCGACGGCATTCCTGCGGCCGGACCGGGCCGCCTGGTAGGTGCAGGTCCAGGGCCATGTCCCGGGACCATAACATATACTCCTATCACTATATTCTTACTCTACACACATGGGATTTCTATCCATATAGATTCTACTGAGCATTTAGTCTCTTGTATGATCTTTATCCTGTTGGACTCTATATCCTCCCGGACATAAAGTGCCACCCCCCCACCAAGTTAATCTTCCCTATCATTGCAATATAATTTGTTTCTTGCCGACAAAATAATCTCTTTAAATTGTGGGTCAAAATACACACATACAGGCCATCTGAATCATACTTTTACCTCTATATTTGGTGGGTGATTTTGTAAAAGGCCATTTATGCAAGTAAAGCTCAGTTTTATCCAAAGAAATGGCTTTGAAAATGACCCTCCTGGTAGCATTCTTAGGAGTAAATTTTCAAAGGGGTTTGGCATCTGCATGTAGAAGCGACCTAAAAAGCAAGCAGAGAATGCATGAACTCTCTGATTTCTGTGGGAAAGTACGTGTGTGTAAAGTGGGAATGTATGGGGCATGGTTTGGATGTTTTCCTAACCCACACACAGTCACTTCTCCTGGGTGTACAATGCCGAGGAGGAGCTAGGGACGCACAATTTCCCGTAGCACCTCCTTTTTAACACGTGTGCCCAGGAGAGATGGATGAGCAACCGTTAGGAAAGCTGGCACTCAATCAAGAGTGCCCATTTTTCCTGCACAGATATTGCATTGCCTGACAATGTTAATGTCATGAAAAAGGAGACACTGACTGCACACTCTTCATGTTTCTAATGTCAACATTTGTGTCTACTGTTCAAATCATCAGTCCACATTGCGAACTCTGATTGTTCAACATTTTTAAATTGTTGTTTAGGCAAATAAAATTAATAATAAAAAAACTCATTTGCTAATAATGTCTTCAAGATGCATTCATTCAAAAAGACAGCTCTGTCTTCAAATGATCATTATCCTTGTGAGATGACCTAACACTGACCCAGAGTTTCGAAAATACTGCATTTGCATCAGGCATATACAGAACGATGAAATGAGTACAACAGCTTGTACAATGCGAGCAGATGTCAAGCACATCTCTGTATGTTAAGAAGTTCTAAGAAGCTTGTTCATCAGTTCATGGCAGTGTCTCCATTAAAAACTGTATGATTAGAGATAACAGCAAGATATTTTAGTAGTATCACTTTACTTTTAGTACAGTATTAATACATTGTTATTTTTAGTCACTGTTATAATAGTTAAGCATGAAAATATTTACCCTTTTTTGAAAGCATACACAGTTGCCGAGGAGGTCTCAGTAGGTTAAGGAATTTCAACAGTACTGATTGACAAACATTTTCCTGCCTTTCAGATCCCTTTAAAAATGACACTGACATCAGGGACATTTTGCAATGCAATCAGTTAACGAGAGTAGACGCCAAGAACGACTTTATATGTCAAGAAGTTCCAAGACGCTTGCATTTCAGCTCGCAATAGTGTCCCTACTAAGAACTTTGTGACCAGAGAAAATAATATTACTTTTTTGGTACTATCACATGAATTTTTATGTAATATGAACAATATGTGTGTGAAGAAGTAAAAATGTTGTTTCAGTTATCATTTTGTTTTTTTGGGGGAGGTTCCCCCACAAATTTAATTTCATCTAATGTTAATTTTATTTTGTTTAAAAAAACAAAATAAACATTTAAAAAGTGGAAAAAAAAGAAAAAGGGCCTCCCAAGGTCTCCTGTCCCCACCCGAAAAATACTGGGGCCAGGATCCTCCACAGCCCCCACTTACCTGGTCTGGGAGTGATCCGATGATGAGACAAAGGCTCAGGCCGAAGCCTTGGACTTGCTTAGGCCTAAGCAGCAGTAGGGCATGTGACCTCAGCTTAGACCCTGGATCTGGGCCAGGTCCTGGTGTCAGGCTTGGATCTTGGCCCTAGCCTAGCCAAGGCCCAGACATCAGGGACTGACTTAGACCAAGGCTATGACATCAAGACCTGGTCTCTGGACCAGGCCTTGTCATAGGGCCAGGGCCTGGGCCTTGGCCTAGGCACTGGGCCCCAGTCTCTAGGTCGGGCCCTGGAGTCAAACCTGGCTCCAGGTCAAGAACCAGATGTTGGTACCAGATCTTTAAGTCTGGGTCTTGCTTAGGACCTAGGCCAAGATCGTGGCGACCCCTGATGCAAATCCAGTGTTTTCAAAACACTTGGTCAGTATTGGATCGTCTCACAAGGATAATTATCATTTGAAAACAAAACTGTCTCTTTGAATTAATACGTATTGAAGACAACAGTAGATACATTTTTTATTATTAATTTTATTGGCATAAATACAATTTTAAAAAATTGAACAAGCAAAGTTTGCAGTGTGGACTGATGATTAGAAAACTAGGCGCAAATATTGAAATCAGACACAAAAAGGATGTGCAGTCAGCGTCTCCTTTCTTATGATGGTCACAAACACAAAGCAAGTGCCTGAATTTCAATATTAGCTCTGACAGAAGAAAAGTGGGATTTTTTCTTACATATGTCTCTATTCATGCCAGCTAACCTTTGACCCACTGTTCCAGTGACTTTTCACTGTCCCTTCTAAAATCAATATATGCAGTTTGGATTCTGCCCCCATTTGCACCTCCCAAAAAACCTTGTCACACAAATGATTCTTTAATGCTAAATGCTGTAGCCTTGGCTGCCCTTTGCCCAGCACCAACCCCAAAGCTTTCCTAGTGTCATAAGGGCATTGGTGCTGTCCTCTGAACTCCTTGCAGGCTGTGCTGCTCCGACAGATGTGGTTATGGGGCTGCACATTGCCCCAGTGTGACAATGTGTGAGGAAGCTCCTTAACATTTAAAACCTTTTCTCAAGCTTCTGTACAAAATTGCATACAGAGTAGGGGTGTACAGTGTTTTTTTTTCTGTTGTTTTTATTTTATGTCGATTTTTGCCTGATTTTAAAAATAGTTCATTTGGGGTTTTTTCATTTTTCCCTATTTTCATGGATAGTGCGCACTAACAGCCGAATTTTTAATCGGCCACACGCATGTGATAAGCGCTATTAGATTCACTCCGCGTTGGACGCGCGTTATAGAGGTGCTAATCCTCTTATTGCATCGGCCCCCTGTACCACTACTCAAGGTATACAGCACTTTGCAAAAATAAGACAAAGACAGTAACTTTCAAACCGGTGCACGGGTGCATATTGGCTTGCGTACGTCGGCCCGCACTCGGGGACACAGCCAATTTATAACATACACGTGCATATGCATGCATATTATAAAATAGCCTGGCCGCGCACACGTGTGCCAAATTTTAAGTGGGCATGCGCATGTGCAGTCAAATGCCTCTTCTAGCACATATATCGGGGGATTTTAAAAAGGGATACGCGCTGAAACTATTCCCAGTTTTCCCAGTTCACCGCTAGTTCGCCCAGTTAAGAGATAGGTCTTCCAACCCCCCCCCCCCCATTTTAATAGCCTTCAACTCCCCCCAGTTAGCCCCAACCCTTAAAACCCTGCAGGTCTTCATATTTTTCTTTATTTTTTTCACTTTCATGGCATCCATAGCAGGCAGGGGGCCTTGGCATGCACCACATTGCGCAAATATTTACACGTACATCTCAGGTTCACGCCTCGAAACACCCATGCCCACCCAGATCCCGACCATGCCCCGCCCCTTTTTGAAACCTTTCGAGATGTGCGTGCTCTGAGAGATACACGCCTATCTCAACGGCTTTTAAAAACCACTCTGCACACGCGAGCCCCTCATATTTGCACATCCCCTAATTATCGTGCGCGTCTGGCTTTTAAAATTCACCTTTAACTGTTCATTGATTCTATTTGTCAATGTATTTCATAAACTTTAATTGATATTACTAGACTAGCTCATGCAAGGTGCAATGCCAGAATGTCAAGTAAACTATAACTCATAAAATTTTTCAATTCCAAAAGTCCAAACATATTTTAATGCTTTAATTTTCCTGACATGTTTTTTTAACATCTGCTACAGCATGTTGATTCTGAAAATAATCATTAATACTTTACAGCTACCTTCTTCATTTTATGACTGATATACTAAAAAGGCAATTTTCAGATTGTCCACGAAGTTGTAAAATACATAAGTACTTTTAATTCAGTATTTTACACAACTTTTCAAAGAAAAAAATCTTAGTTATTTCTTTTTGAAAATTTGAAAGTGCACAGTATATGCAAGAAAAGCATCTGTGTACTTTCCATCTGCTATTTTTCTGATAGGGATGTGCAATTGTTTTAAATGAAGGTTTATTTCATAATGGAAAAAGTTGAATTTTAGATTGTTATGAATGGAATGAACTGAATATTGACAAACAAAAATATCAAAAAATTTACAGAGGGTAAGAACTTCATAGGGCCCTACAACAAAATGACACCAACCAGTCCCGAGTCTAGTGCCATTTTGTTTTATAGCCATATGCACTACAGCTGTGAAACATTGGTGCCGGCCTGAAGGATGGATGGCGACATTGTCCAGCGGAAGAATTGGGACTGCCACAAGAGCCCATCCCTGCAGCAGTGAAGAAGAAGGTCCACCGGAGTAAGGCTGCCACGGGAGCCAGTCCCCATGGTGGTGGTGGAAGGGGTTTGATGGTGAGGTCCGATGCATGCAAGTAAGAGTGGGAGCCTGAGAGTGTGGGTGTGTGTGGGAAAGAATGGATTTTCATATGTGCGCACATGCATCCATGTGTGTGCGGCTCCCAGCGCATGCACATGGACGCCATGATTTTATAACATGCGCGCGTCGGTGCAAGTATGTTATAAAACATGATATCCGCATGCACACGTGTGCCGGATTTTAACATCCACATGTGCATGTATGGGCGGGCCGCAACTCACGCATGCAAGGGGAGGGTAAATTTTATATAGTATGCATGGTGATGCGATCATGCCTTTGCCCAGTTCCATCTCAGTCCGCTCCAATTAAGGAATGGACTGGGAGGGAACTTTCCTATACTTCTACCTACCCTGCTTCCCTTTTCCCCTCTCCTCCCCGACCCCTAAACTAACCATATCTATCCCCTATTTTTTTGTTTTTATATTTACTGCTCCTCCGGCATGTGCTTCCCCGGGACAGGGCCTAATGGCCATTGTCCTTGCCTGCCCCCGCCCCGTCTCTCCCCACCCAGACCATGCCCCGGCCCACCCCTTTTAGCAGGCCTAGCACTTCTGTGCGTATCAGGGGTTACATGCATGGCCGGGCCCTTTCTAGAATGCGCGCCGTGCGCACAAGGCCCAGCCATAAACGTAACACCCGGTATTTACACGCACATGCATTTTAAAATTTGCTCGAGTCTGGTTGTTGTATGCTAGAATGGGAGCCTGGGTGTTTATGAGTGTGAGAATGGGAGCTTGTGTGTATGTGTGTGTGTTTGAGAATGGGAGCTTGGGTGTTTGTATGGGAGAATTGGAGCTTGGATGTTTGTATGCGAGAATGAGAGCCTATGTGTGAGTGTGTAAGAATGGGAGTCTGGGTTGTGTGTGTATGTGTGATAATAGGAGCCTGGGTGTTTGTGTGTGTGTGTGAGAGAATGGTTGCCTGGATGTGTATATGTATGGGCAAGAATACTGGGTTGTGTGTGTGTGTGTGAAAGAATGGGAGCCTCAACTCCTCTCCCCCTAAGAGTATTTTGTTTTCCTTACAAGGGTGTTTATATATATGTAAACATATAAGGGTGGATTTTCAAAGGGTTATGCGCGTAAGTTAAGTGTGTAACCCTGAGAATCTGCTCCTGCCCATGCTGAGCCTATTTTGCATAGGCCAAGCGACGCGCAGGCCCCGGGATGTGCGTATGTCCCGGGGCTTGAAAAAGGGGGCAGGGCATGGGCGGGGAAGTCTGGGGGTGGGGGCAGGGCTGGAGTCTCCAGGCACAGTGGCCATTTGCCGTTGTGCCCGGGATCGCGGGCCGGCTGTTGGCCAGCGTGTGCAACCTACATCTGCCCGGAGGCAGGCGCAAATTTTATTTATTTATTTATTTATTTAGAAACTTTTATATACCGGTATTTGTGGGGACATCATACCGGTTCACACCGGTTCACATGGAAAATACATTGCAACAGGGGAATTCTAAGTTAAAGGAAATTCTAAGTTAAAGGAAATTCTAAGTTAAAGGTAAAGGGGGGGTTTTAGGAAGGGCTGGGGAGTGGGTTAGGTAGGGGAAGGGAGGGGAAGGTGGGGGGTGGAAGGAAAGATCCCTCCGAGGCTGCTCTGATTTTGGAGTGGCCTCAGAGGGAATGGAGGAAGACTGCGCGGCTCGGCACACGCAAGTTGCACAATTGTGCACCCCCTTTTGCACGCTAACCCTGGATTTTATAACATGCATGTAGGTTTATATATAATCTGACTTCCCTCCAGGAACTTGTACAAACCTTTTATATAAACCCAGCTATATTAACTTCCTTTACCACATCCACCAGCAATGAATACCAGAGCTTAATTGTGTGTTAAGTTAAAAAGTATTTTTTCCAATTTGTAGTATCTTAATGGTATATCCCCTAATACTTTGGCAAATCATTCGCATTTACCTGTCCATTCCACCCATGATTTTATAGACTTCACTTTTATCTTCAATCATCTGTTTCTTCTCCAAGTTGATGAGGCTTAAGCTCTTTAGCCTTTTCTCACAGGGGAACTGTTCCATTCCCTTTATCATGTTCGTTGCCCTTTTCTGAACCTCGCAATATCAAAACATCAAATGAAGCCAATGTTACAGGTATTATTGAATATACATATATTATTTATTGCAACTAAATTAATACAGAATACAAAAAAACTGCAAGAAAACAAATTACAAGCATGAATAAAGATGCACACATTGAAAAGTCACAGAACTGGCTTTCTTCTTCAAAATGTATCTTCCAGTACTTGGTGCTAAAGATTTCCTATTTATCTTTGGACAATAATAGCTTTTGTGTTGGCATACCTCACCTCCCAACATAGGGAACTGTTTATGCAGTTGTAGGACAGAGCCTACAATGATAGAGAGACAGAGAGAGGGAAACCATAAGTGCCAAGCAAAACTTTAATTCTTCCTGATTCTAATGAAGAAACTAAACTAGTCATGGTTGCGGCAAATCTGATTAGGGAAACATTTTTATTTCTGTCAAGACAGAATTTGTGATTCATTGGCGCTGTAGTCTACTTCCCTTCACTTTACTGGAAAGAATTAGTCTTCACACATATAATCCTCTCAGAGATCACACTGCTAGGGTGATCTACAAGATGCAAGGGCTTGAATATTTGGAGAGCAGCCTGAAAATCAAGGGAAAATCATCAGACAATCCCATCAAAGACAGCAAAATGACACATAATTCCTCCAAAGTATCTGCTTTGTAAACCTACCTAGTATGGAAGTGATTAATGTAATTCTCAAATGTTCCAATTATGGCTCATGTTAATGACTTTAAAAGCTTGTGTCAAAACGAATTGATTGGCTAATCCAGCTGAAAAGCTAGCAGTTCCATGTGTTCAAAATCTACATTCAAACAAAAAAAGATATTTTAAGAATCTTTATTTTGTGCATAGACACTTGAAACACATATTTTGGGGGCAATAATGAAAGTTTTCTAGGTGAGTAAATGCATGTTTATCCATGTAAATATGTATTTTGATTATTGCTCACCTCCCTCAGCATGAGTAAAAAAAAAAAAGAGGTGGGGACAGCTCTGGGAAGTCCTAGTGAATACAAAGTTTGCATTTTCTAATCTCCATCAGGCCGATACAGAAAAACGCGCCCGCTCTCCCGGCAGGCGCACAGGCCACTCTCCTGGGCGCGCGATTCAGGAGGGTGGCCTCTGCAAATTAGGGCCCGCGGTAAAAGGAGGCGCTAGGGACACTAGCGCATCCCTGGCGCCTCCTTTTTGACAGGAGTGGCGGCTGTCAGCGGGTTTGACAGCCGATGCTCAATTTTGCCGGCGTAGGTTCTCAAACCCGCTGACAGCCACGGGTTCGGAAAACGGACGCCGGTATAATTGAGCGTCCGTCTTCCGACCCGCGGGCCAATTTTAAATTTTTTTTATTTTCGGGACCTCCGACTTAATATCGCCATGATATTAAGTCGGAGGGTGTACAGAAAAGCAGCTTTTTCTGCTTTTCTGTACACTTCCCCGGCACCGGCAGAAATTAATGCCAGCCTTTGGGCAGACGTTAATTTTTTTAAGTAAAATGTGCGGCTTTGCGGTAGATTTTGCTTTCTGGATCGCGCAGGAATAACTAACAGGGCCATCAACATGCATTTGCATGTTGCGGGCGCTATTAGTTTGAGGGGGGGGGGGGTGTTGGCCGCGCGTTTTCGACGTGCTATTACCCCTTACTGTATAAGGGGTAAAGCTACGCATCGAAAACGAGCGGCCAAACCCGGACTAACAGTGTGCACTGTACTGTATCGGCCCACATGTGTCCTTTCTGCCACATACTTTGCATCTGCTCCCATTTAGGTGCAAAGCACATGGATATGTTTGTATGTGCGTTGTACACGTCAGCTGATTTTCACAGGGATAGTGAACTTGCAGTTCCACAGGGAGTTTAAAAATTGCCCCCCTCATGTGTAGTGAATATATACAGAGAGAGAAAAAGAGAAACTTTTGAAAGATAGTATACATTAGAGACTTTCTAAAACTCAGCCACTACATTTATTTAATGCTACAATGGCAGTCAAGCAACAAAATTCACAAGAGACCAGTAAACTGCAAGAAATGAGGGGATCATTTTAAAACTTCTCATATTGCTACAAAGTCTGTGGGTACTTTTTAAGGGTAATTTTCAAAGGAACATTTTGATGGGCCTTTGCATAAAGTGGGCAGTTTGAAACTATGTCCCAGGTGAGCTTTTCTCAGTTATTATATGCCTGTTTTATTTGTTTTATGGGAATTTTATTATGCATATACTACTTTCTAGAGCTTCACACCTGGCATCTGCTAGATAAATACAATAAATTAATTAATTAATTAAAATAACAGTGCCTTATGTATGTTATAAAATTCCTCCTTTTACACATAGATTTTATACTAATTTTCAAAGTGAAAGTGTACACATACATTCCTTTTGAAAATGATCCCAGAAAACTACCCAGACACCCTTAACACCTGCTAATTTTTAGAGATGTGCTTCTTTCATTTGAAATAACACAGACAACAATGACAATGTCTATATCGTTTCATGTTGTTTAAAGAAAGAAACAGTAGAAATAAAACTGAAATTTCATTTTTTATTTTCTATTTTTTTTAGTGTGCATAGGGGCAGATTTTTAAAATTAAGCGTGGGGGGTACATTTGTGCGCGCTACCCGGCATGCACAAACGTACACCCGATTTTATAACATGCACACGCTGCCGCGCGCATGTTATAAAATCCGGGGTCAGTGCGCACAAGGGGGTGCACACATGTGCACCTTGACGAATCGAGCCCTAGGGGAGGCCCGATGGCTTTCCCCGTTCCCTCCAAGACCGCTCCGAAATTGAAGCGGCCTTGGAGGCAACTTTTTTTTGTTCCCCCCCCCCCACCTTTCTCTCCCTTCCCCTATGTAACCCACCCCCCAGCCCTACCTAAATCCCCCCTACCTTATTTGTTGAGTTACGCCTGCCTCTGGCAGGCATAACTTGCGCGCGCCAGCTGTCTGCCGGTGCGGCAGGCTCCGACACAGGCCGCTGTGTCGGGGCACTTGCCCACGCCCCAGGACAGCTGCCACGCCCTCAGACACGCCCCCAGACTGCGGCCCCACCCACGCCCCACCCGTTTTTGCAAGCCCCGGCACATAAGCGCATCCCAGGGCTTGCGCGCGCCGCCAAGCCTATGCAAAATAGGCTAGGCGCGCGCAGGGTTTTTTTTTAAAGGTTGCACACGTAACTTACGCGCGTAACCTTTTTAAAATCCGCCCCATAATTTTCAAACTGTGCATTCTTTGTAAACAGTATGCACTATTCAAATATAATGCACACTATTTGCCGAAACAAAAAAAAAAGACAAAAACTTCCAATGAAATGAAATTTGGTCAAGAAAGTCCCACAAAAGTTATGACATGAAGAAAAAGAACATTATTTAGCCTGCACCCCCTACTATTTTGTGCACTTAGGGGTAGATTTTATAAAGTTGCGCACGCACAGCGGCAAATGGCCGCTCTACCGAGAGCCTCTGACCTTACCCCACCCCACCCCCGGTCCACCCCTTTTTCGAAGCCCCGGGATATATGGGCGTGGCCGGGCCTTTTTAAAATAGGCCCAGCGCGCGTAGGCATTTTAGAATCCGGCCCATAATTTTTCCCAAGAAAATTTAAAAATATGCACATAAGTGAACCCCCATCCCTATCCCCATCCCCAACAATGCCTCTTTATACTGCAGGAATGCACAGAGAGGCCCCTATGCAAGTACTTTCATGCAAATATTGGGTGGACAGTTTTTTAAAAAAGGCTTTGAGAATTACCCTTCCTATCTCAATCACTAAGGCCTGGATTCTCTAATACTCTTTGAATCGCACGGTACAGAGGGGCAAAGCAGAGGGTGTGCCTGTGAAAGCCAGCAACGATAGCTTCCGGCTTTCGCACTCAATAGCACCATCATAAAAGGTGGTGCTATTGGGCGCGAAATTGACAGCGAAAAGGGTTCTTACTCTGACTCCTCCTGTTCCAGTCTTGATGCCGCCCTGACTCTGCCCCATTTACTGATTGCATGCGATCGCTTTGGAAAATGACCCCCTAAGATATTTAGAAATCCACTGCATCATACAGAGGGATGTTTGCTTGCCCATCTGCCAGGTTTGAATCACAGTGATTTAAGAATATTTATCCTACTATGATAACACAACAAACATACAGCTGGTGACATCATAGTTGGTCGTCTTCACAGGTTTTCACCTATTCAGAAAATTGTGTTACCATCAATGTAAGGTTCTTGTGGGTTTTTTTTATTTAAACTTTATTAAATTATAACATTTTAACAATGACATAATTTAGGAATAAAAGAAAATCATATACCATAAATATGAAACATGTATAAGTCATGTAATTATAACATTTTTAGCCCACATCCAGAGGTATGAAAGAGAGAACCTGTTAGCAGCATGTCAGTTTTTTTCTTATTACAACCAATTTTCCCCCTCTCAAACTACATTCTCCCAGCATTCAACCTTATCCCTTAGAAATTGATCTAACTGCCCAGGATCTATAAACACAATTTTTTTATTCTGGTAAGTTACTAAGCACTTACAGGGGTATTTAACAAAAAAGCTAGCGCCTATATCTAGAGCTTTTTGTTTATATGAAAGAAATAATTTCCAATGTGCCTGAGTGGCCTTTAAAGAAAATGAAACCAATAAAGTAGCTCTAGAGGGAACATTATCAATTGAGTCTTCAAGGAATGTAGTGATGCCTGGACTCTCCAGGACATCCATTTTCCCTTCCTGCACTGTGATCTTTTTCCTGTTTAGAATATAATAGATTTTCGATAAAACAGGTAATTTATCTTCTTCAAAAGATAAAATTTCCCACATATATTTCCTATATAATTTCTTAGAGGAAAGTAGCCAGGTTATAGGAAAATTGAGGAAAGTAGATTATTTGATCTTATTTCATTTTCTAACTGCTCAGTCTGGTTATGAAGAAATAAATTATCCTTAATAAAGGATGTACATACTGTTTGTAAAGAACCAGACTGAGCGTTAAGTGTAGAAATAGAGGTAACAACATTGTTTAACCTAGCATCTTCTTCTACTAATTTTTCTCTTGTTTGGGATAAAAAAAACTATGTATTTGGGAGATGGTACTGGACACCTTCTTATCTACCTGAGAAATTAATCTCCATAGATCTAGCAACGAGACACTTTCTGGTTCTGTACCTCCCTCAGCTAATTCAATCATAGCAGGTATTATAGAGGGAAAAAGTACCAATGATGAATTATTTACAACTGGCTCATTATGGGTAAATCCCATAAGATTCTCACCCCTAAGGCTTCCCTCCTCAGAAAAAACTCAGAGGTTAGCACTAGGGTTGCCAACAGTTGCCCCAGGAGGTGCCCTACTGTCCATTTGTAAAACTGCTGGTTGGAGGGGTGGTTGCAAAGGGCTGAGTCATGGATGACTCACCCAGGTGTAAAACATGGTCGTCCATCGGTCCATATTTTGTTGATGTGGAGGGTATAGGGGATGAGGTCCAGGTCTTCGATTTTCTTTTCTTCCCCATTTTCTTTCCCAGGTGTGCCGCGGAGCCCCGGTCTTAAAAGTTCTTCCGAGCTTCTCCTGTGAAGAGGAGTGTACTTCTCCCTCTCTCTCTCCTGTCGTCAGCACGGCAAGACGGCGTTCGCTTCCGGGATCCTCCTCCTCCCTGCTTTCAAGTCTCTGCTTCCTCCCTGGGCTGTGCACCACCGAGCCCCGGTCTTAAAAGTTCTTCCAGGCTCCTTCCAGTGACGCCAGGACCTGTGAGGGACGGTGTACTTCTCCCTCGCTCTCTCCTGTCATCAGCACGACAAGACGGCATTCGCCTCCGGGATCCTCCTCCTCCCTGCTTGCAAGTCTCTGCTTCCTCCCTGACGTTCTTGTGGTTTTGAGATAGGGCTATGGTGGTGCAACTAGGGATGTGCAGAAGGGACTGATTTGTCCGATTCAGTATGCGTATTCGTCGGGACCCAAATACGTTGCATTCGTTTTCATAGGCTTTACTTACTAGATTTGGTAAAATATAAGGATAAGATATATTTTTATATATTGGAGATCTAGTGTATACAAATATATTTCATGCATATTTATGGTGGATATTCTGAAAACCAGACCTATTAAGTGAGTCTCCAGGACTAGTTTAGGAAACACTGAGTTAGTGCATCCTATAATACAATGTAGACTCCGTAATAGAGAATAATTGCGATGGAGAAGGTACAGATGGAGAAGGTACAGAGAAGGGCTACCAAAATGATAAGGGGAATGGAACAACTCCCCTATGAGGAAAGACCAAAGAGGTTAGGACTTTTCAGCTTGGAGAAGAGACGACTGAGGGGGGATATGATAGAGGTGTTTAAAATCATGAGAGGTCTAGAACGGGTAGATGTGAATCGGTTATTTACTCTTTCGGATAGTAGAAAGACTAGGGGACACTCCATGAAGTTAGCATGGGGCACATTTAAAACTAATTGGAGAAAGTTCTTTTTTACTCAACGCACAATTAAACTCTGGAATTTGTTGCCAGAGAATGTGGTTCGTGCAGTTAGTATAGCTGTGTTTAAAAAATGATTGGATAAGTTCTTGGAGGAGAAGTCCATTACCTGCTATTAAGTTCACTTAGAGAATAGCCACTGCCATTTGCAATGGTTACATGGAATAGACTTAGTTTTTGGGTACTTGCCAGGTTCTTATGGCCTGGATTGGCCACTGTTGGAAACAGGATGCTGGGCTTGATGGACCCTTGGTCTGACCCAGTATGGCATTTTCTTATGTTCTTATGTTCTTAATACCCATAGGAAAAGAACAGCCAAACTCATTCTATTAGTTAAGATACCAAGTGCTGTGAGGCAAAAATGCTATAGAATCTGACACATCAGGAGAAATATAAATCTCATTGGCCATACAAAGTAACACTTGGCACCAATGTGAACAGAGATATTACTAAAGATTGAAATGAAACTTGAGAGTAGAATATGTGTACATGCTGCTATAAATTCAAAAGGTTTCTGAAATGTTGCTAATACCTTGAATCTATGTTCTATATATGTTGACATAGCATAAAAGATAGTCGAAATCTAGGTAAGACTTTGAAGGACTGATAGTTATAACTAGTTATAGATATTTCCATATCCTGCTTAAAGCTCTTAAACAGTTCAAAATATGTGCTCATATTTTAGCCAGATGTTGAAGTGAAATAACATGTGTGAATACATGACCATCAGATCATTTGAATTTATCAGTTTTGAAATTGTCAATGATTTGTCAGCTTTAGGATCAACCAAATATCATTCAGTCTTGAAAAACAGACTCGGGCGGATTTTAAAAGCCCTGCTCGCGTAAATCCACCCGGATTTACGCGAGCAGGGCCTTGCGCGCCGGCGCGCCTATTTTCCATAGGCTGCCGGCGCGCGTAGAACCCTGGGACTCGCGTAAGTCCCGGGGTTTCTGAAAAGGGGTGTGTCAGGGGCATCGCCGAGTGATGCTGCGTTTGGGGGCGTGGCACGGTGTTTGGGGGCCGGGGCGTGGCGCCAGCCCGGGGGCGTTCCGGGGGCGTGGCCGTGCCCTCCGGAACTGCCCCCGGGTCGGGTCTCGGCGCACCAGCAGCCCGCTGGCGCTCGTGGATTTACGTCTCCCTCCGGGAGGCGTAAATCCATGGATAAAGGTAGGGGGGGGTTTAGATAGGGCCGGGGGGGTGGGTTAGGTAGAGGAAGGGAGGGGAAGGTGAGGGGAGGGCGAAAGAGAGTTCCCTCCGAGGCCGCTCCGATTTCGGAGCGGCCTCGGAGGGAACGGAGGCAGGCTGCACGGCTCGGCGCGTGCAGGCTGCCCAAAATCGGCAGCCTTGCGCGCGCCGATCCAGGATTTTAGAAGATACGCGCGTATCTTATAAAATCCAGCATACTTTTGTTTGCGCCTGCTGCGCAAACAAAAGTACGCGATCGCGCAGTTTTTAAAAATCTACCCCACTATGAATTGAGTCCATTTCAATGATAACTTTTCTTAAAAGCACATTTCTTAAGGGATATTTTTTCCTGGTTAAAAAGAAATGACTACAAATATCAGAGGTATTAGTTCTCCTTAATTTTAAGTGATTTACCATCAGTCACTTTAAATACTGGCCAGAATGAATCTGCCTCACATCTGCTTTACCTCTGTAAATTCTTCTCTCTTTGGAAATCAGATTATGCATGCACAACACTCCAGGTTTCTCTTATTATTTGTTTGTATGCTGACTCATGACCCTTTCATAAGCTGAACAATCCAGCACCAGGAACCTGTCATCTGTAGAGCAAATCCAACCATTCATCACCACACCCCCCACCCCCTTAATAATATTATTCCTGTTTCGGGCTTCCTCAATTGTCTAATTAACTGGAATCTAGCCAGACCATTCAGTTGTACTTTGCACTGTAATCTTTAATGCATAAGATTAGTCATGGGTTGCAGATGAGTTGCCAAGAAATACGTCATCTTGTGCCACTAAACTTTCACATGATGACTGTGACTGATCCTTAAATCTATAAAAACATTACAAAACAAGGCCTTATTATACATCATAAATGCAAAGAAAATAGATTACCTTGATGAAGGACTCTTAAACATCATCATCATCTACAACCATAATAAGCCATTTGAGCTTATCCTTATGCAAAGGAATTAGTTCCTTGTACCTGCTGAATACAGTTTGTGAAGAGACCAGTCATTCAGTTGCATGTCCCTATTTTCATTAAGCAGAGTTCAAATGTACTTGAAGCACAACTCAAAAGTCGAACTTCTATTTACAGAGTGGTCATTTGGAGCGCAAGATCCAATTACCTGAGTTTCCAAGAGGTCTCAAATCCACAACAACATTCTCCCTGTATACAACACCAAAGAAGTCACAGTACCATATTGGCCCATATTAGCTATGCTATAATCTGCCTCATTTTATCATTATGGTTAAAGTTCCCGCCCCCAACAAACCCACCACTACTGAAGATACATCTCCCTTTGTGCACTTTAAGTCCTTCATCACCTAAAGACACTGGCTGACACTGAAGAGAACATTACTCCCAGACAACGCATGATTTTTGATCCAAGCATTTGCAACCACTCCTCCAACCTGCTCCTGCCAGCCACCATTCTAGCCAGGCTCTCCCCTGTTCAATGCTCCTGAAAATCCCACCAGGCTTCCTCACCACTAAAACTTTCTGTCAGGCCATCACATTGCTCCTCCAACCTGTTCTCATTAGCCACCAAAAATCAATCCTCCAACATATTCCTGCCAACTGGATTTTCCTACTCCCCCAGCTGGGCTTGCCCCTGCTCAGTACTGAAGCCACCCACTGATACTGACAAACGTCTGTGGGAAGAGTTAAAATATTTGCAGCTTGCCCTTTCCTCAAAAAATGCAGATCCACTGAACACCAGGCTACCAAACATGACTCCTCCATTCAGACTCTCCCAGTTCAACAATAACCCTAATGATGTTACCAGACTCCCCTGTTACTGAACTCTCCTGTTGAGCTACCTAAGACTGCTCTTCTAACCTGTTTCTCCAGATCTGCAAAGCCATTCTTCCAGTTAGACTCCTCTTCCAAGTCGAACTGCTCCCAACGCTGCTGCAGATACTGACAAACTAAAGAAGATAGCACTTCTTTTTAAAATGTATTTTACAAGCAAGCTGCCAGAAAGAGGAAGAAGAAGGGGAGAGAGAAAAAGCACTGTTCAGAATCCATCCATTCTTTAATTGAAGAAGGAGTGAAAATGGGAAAGAGAGAGATAATGAAGTGATGATTTTACTTCATTCATCTTTTATTTATTTTTTTATTTTTTTGACGTGTTTTGTATACCGTCATTCGGATTCGCCATCAGAACTCAAAGGAATGAAGAAGGGAGAGAGATGGAGAAGTGATGTTCTGACTATCATTTAATTGAAAGAAGGAAGAAAGGAACAGAAAGAGAAGCATATAGTTTTTTATCTATCCTATGATATATGGTTCATAAAATAGACCTCTTAGAAACAACTGGTTCCAAACTAGGATAAATGCTATATGGACACAAACAAATTATGATGCAAATATCAAGATTATGGTTATCCACAAAGCTGAAGCATCAAATAAATTGCATACTGCCACACATGTCGGTGTCATTGAATGCAATGGTAGATAAAGCTATTTTTGTTGAATGCCAATTCATGAACCAAAAACTTCAAGATTTTAAGTAATAAAGAAACATTTTATGGAATTCATCATCATGAAATCTAATAAAGGCATACCAAAAACAAGAAAAATTATTTTAGATTTGGAATAGGATTTTAAATTTAGCTGAAAAGTTTTTTTATTTTTCTGAAAGACTGAAATTAATAGGGATATCAACATAACCAGTTTCAAAGGAAGTCTTGGATGATAAAAAGCGGTTGATGGACACTTTGGACAGTAAAGACACGGAGTCACTAACCTTAATCAGCACCTACCAATGGAATTTTATGATAAACTGATTATCTTCCAACAACAGTGCTACAGTTGAGAGAAACACAGGGCTATGCTCTAGATCAAATGGGTAATATTTCAGGAAACTGTTGTGAATTAGCTGTTTTAGTGGACCCTTGGGCCAGCCTGCGGGAGACTGAAGAGAGATGGACTATAGTCTCTGCTTGAGGGCAGGCCGGGAGGCCGATACCAGGCAGGCGATGGACGGTGAGCTTCACCCAGGAAGCTGGTACTCCCCCGGGAGGAGCCCGTAGGAGCCCAGCCGCTTGGGACTTAGGGGATTCACCCTGGAAGCCGGAGCTCCCCCGGGAGGAGCCCGTAGGAGCCCGGCCACTGGGACTTAGGAGATCACAGAAGCTGGAACTGAAGCAGGCAGGCAGGGATCCGGAATCAGGCAAGAACTGAAGCAGGACAGGTTTCTGGAACCAGGCAAGCACTGATGCAGGACAGGTACTGGAGCCAAGCTGGAACTGAAGCAGGACAGGTTACTGGAACCAGGCAAGCACTGAAGCAGGACAGGTACTGGAACCAAGCTGGAGCTGAAGCAGGACAGGTTTCTGGAACCAGGCAAGCACTGATGCAGAACAGGTACTGGAGCCAAGCTGGAACTGAAGCAGGACAGGTTACTGGAACCAGGCAAGCACTGAAGCAGGACAGGTACTGGAACCAAGCTGGAGCTGAAGCAGGACAGGTTACTGGAACCAAGCAGAAACAAAGATAGGACTTGGACACAGAAGCGCAGCAAGTTTTAGGCAGGAACGGAGTTGCTAACGCAATAGCACGCTCCGGGGCTCGGAGCAACTGGGAACCGCAAGGAACCCCTTTGCAAAGCAAAGTCCTGGGCTCCGCGGCGGCCTTACCTAGGCCGCAGCGTCTGACGTCAGGGGTAAGGCGGAGCCTTCAGTGGCAGGAAAAGGCCTTCAAAAGTGCGGCTGCTGCGCGCGCCTAAGGAGATGGTGTCCAGGAAGGGTTTCTCGGCGGCGTCCCCCCCCCCCCCCCCCCCGCGGGGACGCCATGAAACAGGCTGCAGGCTCTCAGAGGCGAAACGGGACCAAGGAGGTGAGGGCCGGGTCGTGACCGTCGCGCCCGGGACCACAACAGAAACTTAATAGAAATGGAAATTATATATATTCCTGAAATAGAAATGAAAAAATCTAAACCTTCACATATATAAATATTATAATAAATGAGGACACTCCTATAATAAACCTAAACAAAGAGACAAGTTTATAAGGATCTAAATAGATATAATCATCAGTCCACAATTCTCTGTGTAGCAAAATCTTCAAACAACACATAGTGCTCATTCAGTGATTAACTAGTGCTTGGAAATTATTCAGTGATTCCATTCATAAGTGTAATAAACATGACTTAATTATGAAAAAGTCCCACAGCCTGTCTCACATAAACACCTAACATGAATCCATGTTTTGATAGCTCTGCATCAGGAGAAATTTCAGGGCCTGAGCCTCTAGGGACACCCATGTGCTACATTCTCCTAGTCCACAGTATCTGGAAAAAGAGGCTGGCATGTTGTTAAAGCCTGAAACCGAAACAAGGATCTAGAATAACCAATCACACACACACAGTAATGTTTTACACATCAATTGGCCCAAATGATGGCTTGATGATGTTAATGCTGTCAAATTATAAAATACTAAACAGTACATATACAGTTCTTCAATAATCATCTTCCGCTCACTGAACTCATTTAGTGTATCAGAAGGAATGTAAATAATTTATATGAGCAAGGCGATCCCCACCCCTGGGTGATACATGGACCTGCTCGATAATAGTCCAATGCAATTACCGAAATTTGTGGCTTTTATTTAGGCAGTACAATATTAAAGGTGCTTGCAACTTCTCTGTCGAAAGACAAGTCTTATGTTCAGTGAGACATACTCTGATGGAAAGTTTGGTACATCCCACATAAGTTAAGCCATAAGGACAATAGAGTAATATAAATGACCCAGTCAGACAGACAATTGGTGGTATTTCCATGATATACCTTGCCTGTAATCGGATACTGCCATGATTCACCTGGCAAAGTGTTTCAACACATGTTATGAATAGCCCTTCTGTGCAAAAGGAATGTGCTGTGAGAGCAAATAACTAGAGACTACCATTTGTTGAATATTTTTGGACCTTTTATAGGCAACAACAGGTGGAAACTTGAAAACTTCATGCAATGCAAAGTAGCCCAGGTACCTTTAAATAAAGACAGACAGAGCAGAAAGATTACAAATTACTCCTGTAAAATGATAAACAGGTAGTTAATGCAAACAAAAAACATATTTTGATATGTTTGTGTACAAATGCTAGAAGTTAAAAAATAAGATGGAAGAGATAGAATATATAGCACTGAATGAAGGAATAGATATAATTGGAATCTCAGAAACCTGATAGAAGAAGAATAACCAATGGGACACTGTGATATCAGAGTAGGGAACCCTTGGTTTCCTTACCAATGGAGTGTACTAACTAGCTGGGGAGGTTCAGAGAGATTTACAGATGAATTTTAAAAACTCGGTGCATGCTAAAATCGGGAGATATGTGCATCCACCCACCAAATTTTAAAAGTTGCCCAAATACGTGCATATCTCTTGCAGTACTCATATCTCAAAGTTTTCAAAAAGGGCGGGGCATGGACGTAATCTGGGTATTTCAGGGAGTGGCTAAGAGATGTACACCTAAATACTTATGCCCCTGGGTACATGCCCAGATCCACTGCCGCATAAGTTTATTTCTGCTAGGTATGATGCGCAAGTTAAAAAATAATAATAAAGATCCATTTCTTAGAGATCTAAAGGATTTGAGGTAACTGGGTGGAATGTAGACTATCAAACCAGGGGGGATTGGAGGACCTAGCTATTAAATTGGTGAACTGATGGATGAAATGGTAAAACTGGCAATAGCGTGACGCGTGCTCCTTTTAAAATTCCCCAAGTTACACAGTAGAAACAGGATTTATGCGCATAGGTGTGCACCTACTTAAAATTGGGCGCACCTATGTGCACAGTCAAGCTATTTTATAACATGAGTGCATATGCACGTGCAAGTTATAAAATGGTTGCTTATCTAGGTGTGCACAGATGCACACTCACCAAAGAGTACCCAAGTGCTGGTTTGAAAGTTACTATTCCTGTAAACAGTGGGTTAGATTTCGCTCTCCCTTGTGGGAGACTGAGATGGTATAGCCTTAGCATTTTTGACCACCAGGTACCATCTTAGGGTATGGGATTTTTAGTTTGATTTCCTGGAGGTTGGAACTATCTGACTTCTGAAGAGTGGACTTGGTGATTTTTGCCCTTTCAAGGCAGCTGGCCAGACTTCTTATTTGAAGCGGTGTTTACTCTTTTGATCCAATTTTTTAGATTTTCCCTGTGAGAGCCTAAATATGCCTTCACAGAGGATTGGGGCATCCCTGTGCAAGGTTAGATCAAGGGGTAGGGAAGACTCTAGCAGTGTTGTATTACTCTTCCAAGGTATATACCTATACCTGTCAGTGACCCAATGCAGAGGAGTTTTGACCTTGAGTTGTTTGTTCTTCAGTAACTATATCTCAATTTGGAGGCAAGGAAGTTTTACCACCCTTCCTGTCTCTTGCTTGTTTTTCCCTGGTTTTGGAGTCAAAGTCTAATATTTTTCCACCTGAAACTGAGTGCCCTTGGTATCAGGGAATCAGTTTCAATCTACTGGGAGAAGAGACATTTTTCACTTGGGAAGAGCCTGAGGAGTGGAGGAATCTATCAGAAGAGAGTGCCCATTGGAACTTTCATATAGAAATCTAAAATGTGTGAAAATTTCAGAAAAGGTACAATAATTGAGGCTTATGTTCTGATAAATATCTGGGACTTTATTTCTAACCATTCTACAGTAGAGAGAAGATGAGTAATAACTTTTGGGTGCTCGAAGGAGTATTAAGCTTTCTTCGAATCTGAGTAACTGGAATAAGAGGAAAATCAGTTTCTAAGGAATTGGCTTCCATTAAAATCTAGAGATGTTGGTAGAAGAGTGAGGTCACAAATTTATTAATCTTTCTGCTGTTTCATTACTTACTGTTTTTATTTAAAACCAAATCTAAGTGCTGTAAATAACCCTCAGTCATTTGATCAAATATCAGTAAAAAATTTGGAAACCTACTTCTCTTCTCAATGGGATTTTTGCTACTACATGCTGTGAAGATTATCAGTGCTGTTTACACTACCGGGAAAGGGCTGTAAATTGTGGGAATGCAAAAGGGCCTTGAAGCTATGCTCCCCCCCCCCCCCACACACACACACAGAACTCTGAGCTTCAAAAGTGAAAAGCTTTCCATGAACAACTGTTGCAGATAGGGTCCAACTCTCTTTCTATGCGCCCCTCGCTTCAGTCTATGGGAGCAATTACACCCTGGGGTTATACCAGGCTACAAATAATATTGCAATGCTAAGATCGATCGAATCGGTAGAGAGGTGGTGCTATATGTTAAAGAGGACATAGAGTCAAATAAGATAAAAGTTCTGCAGGAAATCAAATGCACTGTAGAATCTTTATGGATATAAATTACATGTGATAATGGAAATGGAATAGCAGTGGGGGTATACTATTTATTATATACTGACATTTGATCTGAGATATCATATTGGTTTACATTCAAGTACTGTAGGTATTTTCCCTATCCCCAGCGGGCTTACAATCTAAGTTTTGTACCTGAGGCAATTGAGGGTAAAGTAACTTGCCCAAGGTCACAAGGAGCAACAGCAGGACTTCAACCCTGGTCTCCTGGCTTGTAGCCCACTGCTCTAATCACTAGGTTATTCCTCCTCCCTGAGCAGAATGAACTGATAGATGCTGAAATGCTAATGGAAATTATGAAAACTAAAAAAAAATGTACTAACACAGAATAATGTGTGATTTCAATTACCCCAGTATGGACTGGATACATGTTACATCAGGACATGCTAAGGAAATAAAATTATTTATTTTTATTTGATTTATATTCCACTTTTTTAGAATTTCAAAGGATATTACATTCAGGCACTGTAGGAATTTCCCTATCCCCAGAAGGCTCACGATCTAAGAGGGTCATTTATCAAAATGCGTTAGGGCCTCAATGTGCAATAAAAGGATATATTGCATATAGCACTCAAAATTGTGGCAATATTGTGTGAAAAATGCAATATTTTGCATGTTCCCGCTCAGAAACCCTCCCCTATTACAATGAATTTCTTTGCATGCAACTTGTATGTATGAATAATGCAAATGTATGCAAAGAAGGTCATTACTAGGCAACTGTATGCTAATACGTTATTGTGGCCGGACGAGAAGGTGGTCAGCCGTGATAAAATAACTATACCTCCCTAGCATAAGTTATATGTGCGGTGGGAGGCCTGAGACCCTAATGCGGGTCCTGAGGCTCCCACCACACATTTAAAGCAGCAGGGAAAATAAAAGTGCACAGCCAAATGGGAAGGTTGAGTGGGGGTCATTGCTGACCCCAATTTCAACCCATGGCCTCCAGTCAAGGCAGCCCCAACTCCTCAAAATACAAATAAAGTTAAAAGCATGCCCCCCCAACCCCCGATTCAGAATAACTAAGTCCCCCTTCCCTCCTGATTCCCCTAAAAGCCTCATCACCAACCTCCCCATTCCCATTGACCCACTGATAGCCTCATCACCATCTTCCCTACCTCCTTGCTTCTGACCCTCTCGATAGCCTCATTACCAACATACCCTCCCCCCTTCTGTTTGACATCCCCGATAGCAGCCTCACCAACATCCCCTTCCCCTTCTCCCATGACCCCTGATAGCCTCATCACCTATATATATCCTCTCGGATTCAATTTAAGATTTTTTTCTTTAACCTTCAAAGCCCTGCATTGAGGAACACTGTAAAGAAGATGATAGCACTGTTAATACAGATTAATCATACTTTTGGAACCTCCAGTGTATATAGCACAGTATTTATGAATTTATTTACTGTAACTAGGGTTGATCAGAGATCATTTTAATCAAAACAAGGATTCTTTCAGTTTGTCTAATGTTAGAAATTTTACTAAGAAATTTTATCAATTAAAATATAATTGATTGATATAATGATCATTTAAGTGATTTAGAAGTTAGAGGCAGTTTCACAATTTTTAAAGTAGCATTATTTATTTATTTATTTATTTATTTATTTATTTAAAAACTTTTCTATACCGTCGCTAAGTTATATACCATCGCAACGGTTTACAAATAGGCACATAGACTAAGGTAGGTAAATGTAGGATATCGTACATTCTAACAGGTGCCAATAAAGTTCGGTTACAATTTCATAAATAAAATCATTATTTGAGTAATGTTGGTCAAGTCCAGGTATATTATTGAGTTACTATCTCTTTGAGATATTACTTCTTAAATGTAGGATTGAGTAAATTCATTCTCATCTGCATTACCCTGTACTTTCATCTCTACCCTCCACACTCTTTAGTGAAGGCTTTTTTAAAGAGTCATGTTTTTAAATTTTTCTTAAATGTTTTGAGATTATTCTGTAATCTGAGTTCAGGGGGTATCGTGTTCCATAGTATGGGCTCAGCCAATGATAAAGCCCTTTCTCTCACTTGGGTTAATTTTGCTGACTTTACTGAAGGGATTGTTAGTAGTGCTTTGTTTGCTGAGCAGAGGTTTTTTTGTGGAACGTGTACTCGTAAGGCTGTGTTTAGCCAGTCTGCTTCACCAGAAGCCTGGACAGATGTAATACAGAACAATCACAACTATCTATCTACTCACACTATAGCTAACTTCAGATCTGTTAATTAAAAGTTCAAGTTTCTTTTCTCATCTCCCTGGTAAACAGCAGTTAAAGGCATTAGCGTCTGTATGCATCTGTGTTCAGGCATTGGGGAGTAGGGATGAGAATCATTTTTTGACGATTTAAAACAATCGTCAGATATATTTTAAATCATCAAAAATCATTAGAGCCGCGATACAATAGCAATTCCCCCGATTTATCGTCAAAAAATCGTAAATCGGGGGAGGAGGAGGGCGGGAAAACCGGCACACCAAAACAACCCTAAAACCCACCCCGACCCTTTAAAACAAATCCCCCACCCTCCCGAAGCCCCCCAAAATGTTTTAAATTACCTGGGGTCCAGTGGGGGGGTCCTGGCGCGATCTCCCGCTCTCG
Organism: Rhinatrema bivittatum; assembly: GCF_901001135.1. Classification (NCBI taxonomy): domain Eukaryota; kingdom Metazoa; phylum Chordata; class Amphibia; order Gymnophiona; family Rhinatrematidae; genus Rhinatrema; species Rhinatrema bivittatum. The sequence continues at coordinate 128,490,112 of NC_042618.1, forward strand.
GGCCACGGCTGCGTTAATAGAAATGGCGCCGGTGGCCCTTTGCCCTTACCATATGACAGGGCAAAGGTAGAGCTGGCGCCATTTTGGTTCCTGTCACCCGACGTCACGAGTGCAGAAGATCGCTCCCGGACCCCCGCAGGACCCCCAGGGACTTTTGGCCAGCTTGGGGGGCCTCCTGACCCCCACAAGACTTGACAAAAGTCCAGCGGGGGTCCGGGAGCGACCTCCTGCACTCGGGCCATATTGCCAATATTCAAAATGGCGCCGGTGCTACTTTTGCCCTCACTTATGGTATGACATAGTGGACCCCAGGTAATTTAAAACATTTTGGGGGGCTTCGGGAGGGTGGGGGATTTGTTTTAAAGGATCCCCCGATTTACGATTTTTTACGATTTTTTAACAAAAAAAACCATGACGATCAGATTTCCCTCCCCCCCAGCCAAAATCGATCGTTAAGACGATCGATCACACGATTCACATCCCTATTGGGGAGTGTCTCTCTCTTCCAGAGATCAGTCTGAGGTGCAGGCAGATTTTTTCTGATCCCCGGGTTATAGTTTGTTATTTGGAGAGAGCGTGTAGATATATTTATTTATTTATTTACTTACTTATTTAACATTTTCCTATACCGTCATTCAGTGGGTACCGTCACAACCATTTACAGTAAGGCACATTTATTTATTTATTTATTTATTTTGAAAGTCTTCTATACCGATATTAGTGGGGACATCATCTCGGTTTACAGCGAACTTAAAGGAGAGAAATTACAGGGAAAGGGGAGGGGATGCATATAACTAGAGAAAAGCGAGGAAATGAGCGAGGAAAAAAGCGAGAAAAAATGAGCGAGGAAAAAAGCGAGGAAATATACTTTAGCATCATAAAAATGATGTTAAAGTATATCAAGTTCAGTAACATAGGGCCTCATTTTCTAAAGTATCACAAGCCTGCTATACTTAAGAAAATCAAGCTAATAGGGGGCGGGGGGTCGACACGGGGGTCGGTCCTGCGCTAGCCGGAAGCGATTGCACCACCACAGTGCGATCGCTGCCGGTTTCACACCCAATAGCGCCACCATAGAAGGTATAGCTATTGGGCGCAAAATAGGACGTGAAAAGGCACCTACCTTTTCGCCGTCCGCGGCGTCTTCGTGGAGTCGGTCCCGGTGATGCCCCGACTCCTCCAGTTCCGAGGCCGACTTCGCCCCAATTTAGGTAGCGCAGGCATGCGATAGCTTTAGAAAATGAGGCCCATAGTTTGTAAACAATATTAATTGGTAAGTGTAATAAATCATGTCCATTTCTCATTGTAACAGTTTAGGATACGAGATTAGCATTATCATTGTACTTTTATCCTTTATTGATGAACTAACAAAAAAATGAAACAAACTAAAATAACAAATAAAATTACACACATAGGGGTAGATTTTCAGACAAGCGCGAACAGCCTACTTTTGTTTGCGCTCCAGGCGCAAACAAAAGTACGCTGGATTTTAGTAGATACGCGCGTAGTCGCGCGTATCGGCTAAAATCCTGGATCGGCGCGCGCAAGGCTATCGATTTTGTATAGCCTGCGCGCGCCGAGCCGCGCTGCCTCCCCCCGTTCCCTCCAAGGCCGCTCCGAAATCGGAGCGGCCTTAGAGGGAACTTTCCTTTGCCCTCCCCTCACCTTCCCCTCCCTTCCCCTACCTAACCCACCCGCCCGGCCCTGTCTACACCCCCCCCTTACCTTTGTCGGGGGATTTACGCCTCCCGGAGGGAGACGTAAATCCCCGCGCGCCAGCGGGCCTGCTGCGCGCCGGGCCGCGACCTAGGGGCGGGTACGGAGGGCGCGGCCACGCCCCCGGGCCGTAGCCACGCCCCGTACCCGCCCCCAAAACGCTGCCGACACGCCCCCGGAACGCCGCGACGACCGGGCCCGCCCCCCGACACGCCCCCGACACGCCCCCCTCCGAGAACCCCGGGACTTACGCGAGTCCCGGGGCTCTGCGCGCGCCGGGAGGCCTATGTAAAATAGGCTTCCCGGCGCGCAGGGCCCTGCTCGCCTAAATCCGCCCGGTTTTGGGCGGATTTAGGCGAGCAGGGCTCTGAAAATCTACCCCATATTGATTTTGGTTATGTGTATGGTTGTTCAATTGTTTGTACCTGCATTCCCCAGGGTACTATTCTCCTTTCTCTTTTTGATAAGCTTGTTTAATGAACCAGGTTTTTACAATTTTTCTAAAGGTTTTGCTGTCACTTTGTAATCTTAACTCCAAGGGCATAGTGTTCCATAGTATGGGTACTGCCAAGGATAGTGCTCTTTCTCTTACTTGTGTTAGTCTTGCTGTTTTGATTAATGAAATAGTAAGAAGTGCTGTGTTGGCTGATCTCAGGTTTCTGTTCGGGACGGGTACGTGAAAGGCTGTGTTCAGCCAATCTGCTTTTTCATTATGTATTAATTTATGTTTGGTGCACAGTGTTTTGTACTGAATTCTTTGTTCAATGGGTAGCCAGTGTAACTCTGCCAGGGTTTCTGTGATGTGCTCTCTTTTGCTTTTGCCGGTCAAGATTCTAGCAGCTGTGTTTTGTAATATTTGTAATGGTCTTAGTGAAGTGTATGGTAGACCTAGAAGAAGGGCGTTACAGTAATCAGTGCCTGTAAAAATCAATGCTTGCAGTACTGCTCGAAAGTTGGCAGTTGTTAGATGGTATGATCTCTCTCTCAGGTAGTGGGAACCCTAGTTTCTTTATTTCCCTTACTTTATAGAGGTCCATCTGCATAATGCATAAACAATACATGCATAAGGATGAAGGCCAAGCATAGCTCTCTTCCTCCAATCAGTGTCAAAGTCACTTGTTTCAGCAGAGTTAACAATAGACAAACTGGTGCCCTTGCCAGGATAGGTTTTACAACCTATGCATTCCTCCTACAAGGCTTGCATTTGTCAGTCTCAGTAAAAATAGAAGAATGTCCATGAAGTTTGAAATTACTTAATAATAGAGTTTGATAATTATATGGGCATTATTTTTAATCATTGTAGGTCGTATATTGTGAATTTATAAGTTGTCCCTGAGGAAGCCCTTTTGGAAAAGGGCGAAACAAGGATCCGTTGTTGGACTGGAGATAATGGATTGGAGACGGTGAAGGAAACAAACAATTGAGAAAACAAACAATCTTTCATGCTAATTTATTTGAAGGACGCTTACAAGAATATTGTAGGGTGTACATGATTAATGTACCTCGTTAAAAGATTGGAAACTGAATGAACAAAAGTATTTCTATCACATAAGATAACTTATTTTTTATGCTGTTTTTGCACTTTTTTGAAACTTTGTATAAAATTCCATGTGTCAATAGTGTGTTGGTTTTTAAAGAATGAATGCGAGTATGGGTGTGTTGATTTTATAGATGTCATTGTTTACAAGATTTGTGAATAAAATTCTTTGCACAATTAATTATAAAATATTTAGATTTCTCTACATATTTATAACAGAGGCATACGTTCCTGGCCAAATTTGAGATCATGGAAGCACACAGTGTAGTTTCTACAGTTGACCTCTGGTTAAAGAAAAAAACAGTCAAAAAATATTCAACTAATATAGATGCTGACAGAGATAAATAGTAATAAGTGAAAATGACCATAGTAAAAGAAATGTTGACTGCAAATATATTCTGTCTCTACTATCACACCATACATTTATAATTTTTACTCATTGGTCAAAGAGTTTTTTAAGTACATGACTCTCCAAACAGTATGGCATTGTTTCCTTTCTGTGCTTTGGCTATAGTCCTGTGGACTAGTGGAAAGGCACAAGCTTTTTCTTTGTTCTTTTAAGAAGAGTCTGTCATGATGCTTACCTTTTTCTTTCTTGGTTACATTGTAAGCCTTCTCTTTTTGTGCATCCTGCATTTGCATGCTTTGTTCATGTTTTCATGTTTCATAGTGTAAATGTTACTCCAGATATCTGATTTTTTTTTACCTACTTCTTTTTTTTCTCCTGACTACCAGAGCATGCAGCAGGCTCTCCAAAAGGGCTGATGTCCTACAATCCAGACATGCTATCAATAGATGCATGTTTGCATTCCCTAGTGATGGCCAACCTTTTGCGCTCAGTGTGTCAAAATTCATAAAAAAAACAAGCATAGCTCGGGTGGTGTGTCACTTCTAGAAAAATCCATAATTTTGTGATATTTGTAGCTCTAATATTAATAACAAAAAGTTATCATTTTAATATATGTTCTGTATTTATTAATAAAGCAAAAACAAATAATTATTTACCTTACCTGCTTAGTGCCTTTTTTGTTGCTGAATTTCATTGGCTAAATCTTCAATTAAAACACTCTCTCCCCCTCCACCACACCCCACAAACTCTTACTCCCCTGGATTTTCTCATATACACTCATGCTCTCACACTCACTGGCTCCCTCACACACACACACACACACACACACACACACACACACACACACACACACACAGAACCCCAGGCAGGCTCCCATTCATTTTCACACCACTCCCGCTCCTTCCTCCAGGCAGGCACCAATTCATTCTCACGCAGGCACCCATGCATTCACACACATACACCCCCATGCAGAGTCCCATTCATTCACATGCACACACTAAAGGCAGACCCCCCTCTCTTGCCAGCAACCTCAGAACCTCTCTCATTCCTCTGCTGCCACTGTCATTGCTGCCGCATGGCTATTGGGGAGACACCAATTGCTGCTACTGACACTGAAGCCCATTCTGCTGCCTCCTCTGTACAGGCCCCGTGGGCTTCCATTTTCTCCATGCTGATCTCGTACATTGTGAGATCCGCTTAGAGAAAGTGCTATTCTTGCACATTCCCAAAGATTACATGTGCCAATCACTAAAAAATAATTTATTTTGTTTTTTACCTTTGCTATCTGATCTTCATTTTCTAATTGGTTGGTCACAGGCTTTTTTTTCCCACCTTCCCTTTCTTATTTTTTTTTTGCCAATTCCTTTTATATTATCTTTTCTCCTGTTTCTTTTCTCTCCATCTTCTTCCCTCAAACACACAGGTTCTCATTCTCACATGCATTTCTCTCTCTCTCACACACACACACACACACACACACACACACACACAGGCTCTCACTGTCACATGCTCTCTCTCATACAATCATTCATACACACAGTCTCTCACTGGCACATGCTGTCTGACTCTCATACACAAAGGCTCTCTCTCACTCCCACATGCTGTCTTGCTCAAGCACAGGCTCTCACTCCCACATGCTGTCTTGCTCAAGCACATGCCGTCTCTGCAAACATTCAGGTCCTCACTCTCACACACAATCTCTCAACTCATCTCATACAAGCACACACACACACCCTCTACAGACCCTCAGCCTCTCTCTCACCTCTGGGCCTCCTCTTCGTGGGTCGTCGCAGGATGGGCTCTGCAGCAGCCCTGCTACCAGGCCTCTTCCTCTTCTCGGGCCGCTGCGACTTGGGATTCATGGCTGCCCGTAAACGCAAGCACTACTCCTCTTCTGCACGCGCCGATGCTTCACCTCCTTCCAGCCCATGTGGCTCCGGCAACATTTACTTCCGAGGCCGCACAGGCAGGAAGGAGGAGGAGCATCAGCGCGTTTAAACGTGATCTTTTTCTTCGGGCCGCAGCCCTGCCTATCTGCCTGTCGCTGCGCCCGGGGGCATTGGGGGGTGGAGGGGTCCGGGGGGTGGAGGGGTCCGGATGGTGGGGGGATACTAAAAAACTAGTTTTAAAGGGTCGGTGCAGCTGATAAAAAAAAAAAGGCTCGGCACAGCCGATTAAAAAAAAAAAATTCCCGATAGTCCACGAAACGCTGCGCGTGTCAGCAAAAAGTCTCGGCGTGTCACCTCTGACACGCGTGTCATAGGTTAGCCATCATTGCCCTAGAGTGTGCTCTGGTGGGGAAGAGATAACCCTATTGGAGATGAAGTTGCATATTATGACTTCTTTCCTGCTTTTAACTTGCTGCTTTATGTACTGTCTGTAAAACATCTTGACAGAGTTCCCTTTTTCTCTTTTTTAGCCTTGACTAGACATGTTCATGTTCTGAAAGTAATAGCAGATAAACCCTGCTGATATCATGCATTAACAACATTCATAATGTAAAATATATCCTTAGATTAAGGTTATATATTCAGTATTCACTCATAAAGGAAGATAATTTCACTTTATGAGTTATGCAAACATCTCCTCATTCATAATCCATGAAAATAAATCTTGATTAAATGGACTCTAATTTTTCTGAGGTCAATATTTAGTGGCTATTGAGTTGGAAGAGTCCTCTGGATAACTTCATCCAGATATTCAGTAGAGTTGGGTAAGTGTTCCACTGAATATACCCAGGCAAATTTACCTTGTTAAACTACCATGCTAACTATTTTTAGACTTTCTGGTGAACTTCAGCCAGAAGGCGCTGAATATCGGCATTCATTAGCTAAACTTTAACCACATTCCAGGAATGCCACTTTTTATCTGGCTGAATTTTATGCGAGTAATAAGTTACCGGGACAAAATTTAGCCATGGAATGTGGGGAAATTTTTACATTTTGTTTTTTGTCCAAGTAACTCCAAAAAGTAAGAACATAAGAAATTGCCATGCTGGGTCCGACCAAGGGTCCATCAAGCCCAGCAGCCTGTTTCCAACAGAGGCCAAACAAGGCCAGAAGAACCTGGCAGTTACCCAAACACTAAGAAGATCCCATGCTACTCATCAATTAATAGCAGTGGCAATTGTTGAGCGTCCCAGCCGCGTTGGTGCTGCAACTGGGTCTGTTTACCTCAAGCTGCTCTCCACAAGTGCTGGTCTTGCTGCTGCTGCCAGCTCCCAGTGTCCCTGATGCTCACCGTGGCCTTCTCTGGCCTCCTCCACACCGCAGGTCTCTCAGCGGAGATCCCGTCAGAGCTCTGTGTCTTCGACCTCTTCAGCCCCACCCCTAGGCGTGCGTGCAGCCTACGTCCTCTCATTTAAAGGGCAGAGGGAGGGAACTTCAACCCAGATGCCTCCCGATGATGTCACAGAGTGGGACTGTAAATAGCAAGGCCCTGTCCCCAGGACCTCGCCTTGGCAATCGGGTCGACACCTCGGTATTTCTAGTTTGCCTGATCCTCTGTTCCAGTGTCTCCTTGTTCCAGTGTTCCTGTGGTCCTCAGTGACTCCAGCGTCTGTCTTGCTCCTGCACCACGTTCCCTGGTAGTGCCCTTCGGACTGATTCTCGGTACTGACCTCTGCTTGCCTGACTATGACTGACCACTGCCTGGAACTGACCCTCGCTTGCCTTGACTATGCTCGGACTGACCTTGGAACTGACCCTTGCTTTGGCTGACCACATCTGGATGGATACCCTGGCTTTGACCTTTGCGCTTCACTCGGACACTCTCTTTCTGCCTTCTGTGACCACCAGACCGACCTGCTTGGACTCTGTAGGTAGCCTTCATCTGACCAGACCCACAGGTCCTGCCTGTCTCACCCGGAGGATCTTCCTGAACTGTTACCTCCCTGAGGTCTCCAGTTCGGTTCTGGTCCATCCTCTCTGTATCAGTCAATCACCCTTGCTCATGGTGGGCACACCCCTTCATTACCTCTCTGGCAGACCATCTGAGGCCCACCTAAATCCAGGCGGTCCGGGTACCCAAGGGCTCAACCTGTGGAAACTCTGGACTGTTATTGGCGAAGTTCCAGCTAGCCTCTGTCTCCTAGTGTGCTCCACCTCCTGGAGGCAGGCACTCTCTGGGTCCGACCAGAGGGCCGTACCAATCCTGCACCAGGCCAAGGGTCCACCTCCAGTGCAACAGTTTGCCAAGGCCATGGACTCGGTGGAGTCTTCGGCCTTGCAGGCCATCCCTGGTCTGGTGACTCATGTCCGAGAACAACAATGGATCATGGAAGCGTTGGTCTCCTCCATGGAAAAGATGCATTCTCAATTGGAGGAATCTGCCATGGTCAACCCAGGGGCTCTTGCCCATACCTTGTCCTCATGGGCACCGCTGGCCCTCCCAGCTCCATCCCATTTCAATGGAGATCCTCATCTCGTCGAGGTTTTATTAATCAATGCTACATGCAGTTCTCACTGCAACCTTTGTTCTTCCCAGATGAAGTGACAAAGATCACGTTCATCCTCTCGCTTCTTGAGGGGAAGGCTCTGGCATGGCCTTCCCCGCTCTGGGAGCGCTCTGACACAATTCAATGCCAGCTCCCTCAGTTTATCTCCATCTTCCGATGCACCTTCGAGGACTCAGGCTGACAGGCAGTAGCTGGCCACCACCTACTCCACCTCCGTCAAGGTTCACACCTGCTAGCCGAGTAATCGGTAGAGTTACAAACTCTGGTAACAGAATTGGGATGGCAGGAGGACTGCCTGCGGGCACTTTACCTTGAGGGATTGTCTCTGGTCCTCAAAGATGAGCTGGCCACCCGAGAAATCTCCGCATCTCTGGAAGACCTTATTTCTCTGGTCGGTAGGATCGACCATCGTCTTCGGCAATGACATCAAAAGGTAAGGGCTCTTCGACCTCCTGCCCTACGACCACCCAGTTCTGTGAGCCCTCGGTTGAAGGCCTTACCAGTGGCAACCCAATTTCCCATTCCTGGACTACATCATTTCCAGCCACAGATTCACCATGGACCCCGACAAATTCTAGGGTATTCGAAATTGGCCTCAACCAGTGGGTCTCCAAGCCCTCCAAAGATTCCTTGGATTTACAAATTACTATCAAAACTTCATCACCAATTACTCCACCCTGGCCGCTCCACTCACCGCCATGACGAGGAAGGGATGTGATCCTCGAGTGTGGAGCCCCAAGGCCAAATCAGCGTTCCATGCCTTAAAAGAGGCCTTCTGTACTGGTCCGTTTTTATGTCACCTGGATCCAAAACGCCCTTTCATAGTCAAAGTTGATGCATCCGCCATTGGAGCAGGAGCAGTCTTGAGTCAATACTCCACCAAGGGAACCCTGGTTCCATGTTCCTTTTATTCACATAAGTTCTCTCCCACAGAACAAAATTATACCATAGGGGACCATGAACTCCTAGCAGTGAAACTTGCCCTCCAGGAATGGCGTTCCTGGCTTGAAGGGGCGCAACACAGGTTCATGATATATAACGACCATAAAAACCTAGAGCACCTAAAAGAGGCTCAGTTACTTAACCCGAGACATGCCTGCTGGGCTCTATTCTTTGCATGCTTCAACATCTAGCTCCGTTATTGCCCAGCGGCGAAAAATCTTTGTGCAGATGCGCTCTCTCACCCCGTCAAGCCAGAAGACACACACCAAGACTCCCATGCATATTATTGATCCAGTCTGCATATCAATTGCAGTTACCATCACGGTACCAGTCGTGAAGATGGTGGTCCCCCGCCGTCTCTGTGAACATGTACTTCATTGGGCTCACGACTTCAAGATGGCCGGTCAACCCGGCTGAGCCCGAACTCTCGAGATGCTCCAAAGGTACTATTGGTGGCCTGGTATGACTAAGGACTCCCAAGATTATGTGGAATCACAGGTGGCTTTGATTTTTTATTAACCTTAATACTTAAAGCATGTTTATGTCTTTTAGTATTTATTGGTTTAATATTTATGGCTTCTGACATTATTTTATTAGGATATCTTTTATTTTTACTTGTTAAATTTTATCTCTTATTATTATTATCATTTTGTAATTTTCTTTTATTGTATTTTATTACTATGTTAACCGCTGTGAAGGCTATGCCGAGACAACGGTATATAAGTACCAATAAACCTTAAACCTTAAACCTCCTGTCCGGTTTGTGCACAGCAAAAATCCCTGACTGACCGCCCGTGGGGCCTCTTTCAACCACTTCCTGCACCCACTGTGCCTTGGACTAGTCTTTCTACAGACTTCATCGTGGATCTGCCTCCTTTAAAAAGAAATGCTGTAATCTAGGTCATAATAGACCGTTTCTCAAAAATGGCCCACTTTGTCCCCTTACCTGGTCTCCCATCAACTCCAGAACTAGCTCGACTCTTCTTATCCCACGTATTTTGTTTACATTTATTTATTTATTTATTTATTTATTTATTTAACAGTTTTTTATACCGACCTTCATAGTAAATAACATGGACTACCACAAGAAATCATCTCCAATCGTGGCCCTCAATTTGTTGCTAAATATTGGAGGTCTCTCTGTAAGAAGTTCAATATTGCGTTAAACTTAACGTCAGCATATAATCAACAAGCAAATGGCCAAACCAAGAGGACTAATCGCTCTTTGAAGTCCTTCCTGCGATCATATGTCAACGACCAGCAAGATGACTGGGCTGACCTTCTGCCATGGGCAGAACTATGCCATAACACCCATATTGCCTCTGCCACAGAAGTTTCCCCCTTCGCTGTAGTTTTTGGCCGTCAACCTTGCCTACCACTGCAAGTTCCACTTAGTATACTTTCACCTGCAGCCCAATCTACAGCACAAACCATTCACCGGCTCTGGACCCAAGTAAGGTAGTGGCTCTGCCAAGCAGCTGACCGGGCCATCTGCATCACAGACGCCCATCATCGGGCTGCACCCCTGTTCCTACCTGGACAGAGTCTGGCTTAGCACTAAGCATATCCAGCTATGGTTGCCTTCCCAACGGCTAGCCCCCAAATTCATAGGTCCATTTCTTATCCTACATTGGGTAGGAACGGTGACTTACCAGCTAAAACTACTGCCATCCATGGGGATTCACAACACATTGCACTTGTCGCTACTCAAAACCTTGATCTTGTCTTGGCATTCCCGAAGGCCTCCTCCACCGACACAACATTCTGCAGAACCTGAAGACACCAATTAGGTTAGAGAAATCCTGGACGTCTGACACCATAGAGGCAACTGGGAATACCTCCTTTCATGGGAGGGCTTCGGCCCAGAAGAGAATTCTTGGGAGCCCTCTCACCACATTCTTGACAAGAACCTTCTCCAAGAGTTTCATCATCAACACCCAGAAAAACCCAGACTGGTAAGGGGGAGGCCAAGAAAAGGGGGTACTGTTGTGCCTCCCAGCTGCATTGGTGCCACGACCGGGCCTCCTCACCTTGCACTGCTCTCCACTAGTGCCGGTCTTGCTACTGCTGTCAGCTCCCAGTGTCCCCGATGCTCACCACGGCCTTCTCCAGCCTCCTCCATGCCGCAGGCCTCTCAGCAGAGCTCCCGTCGGGGCTCGCATCTTCAACCTCTTCGACCCCACCCCTAGGCACGCGTACAGCCTACATCCTCTCATTTAAAGGACCGAGGGTGGGAACTTCAACCCGGACACCTCCCGATGACATCGACACCTCGGTGTTTCTAGTTTGCCTGATCCTGTGTTCCAGTGTCTCCTTGTTCCAGTGTTCCTGTGTTCCCGTGATTCTCAGTGTCTCCAGCGTCTGTCTTGTTCCTGCTCTACGTTCCTTGGTAGTACCCTTCAGACTGATTCTCGGTACTGACCTCTGCTTGCCTGACTATGACTGACCGCTGCCTGGACCTGATCTTTGCCTGCCTTCTGACCACGTTCAGTCTGCTGCCTGGAACTGAGCTCTGCCAGCCTGACTATGTTGACCGCCGCCTGGAACTGTCCTCGATTGCCTTGACTACACTCGG